>NC_142651.1:4280833-4617500 GCF_055504915.1 Nelumbo nucifera | reverse complement strand
GATAAATTATATGAGTGGCTTTTTTAACACCTCCATTTATATAATAAACTTGATACTGACAAAAAAATAAGGAATATGCTTGATATTGTTTAAAACATTGGGGTATATTGCATATTAGTAAAGTGTGCTTTAAGCTCAAACTGGAAATAGTATAAATACAAATATCCATAGTACAAAATACAAGGCTATACACTATATATTTGTACTTAGTAGTAGTTGCACTTTGGTACCTAGAGTTTCAAAACATGTCATCACAATACTTGAATTATCAAAAGCTACTAGTTTAATAAAATTGTTAACCGATGTTAGATACTTAGATTAGTGTTTTCAATCTATCATTGATTCAGTCGATTAAAACCACCACTCGGTTGAGATTTCTGGGTCCGATTTGCATGAAATCCGCTATATTTGATAAAAAGTTATTTACCTACTAAAAAATCATTCAACTTAGGCAATTGAAACGTTGATATGTTCAACCCAGCCACGGAGTCGTAGGTTGCACACTCAATGTGTAAAGTTTTTAAAGCCATAACTTTATGATGGAAGGTCCAATCAAGGTGATCTTTTTTTCAATATCTATGCATCCTAATGGACCATGGGCACCTTGACCCACTATTTTTTTGGGGAAAAACCATTTTTTCCTTAAATTGGAATTTTTAATAGTCTTATACATAAAAATATAACTTAAATTAAAAATATAAATTAAATATAAAATATAAATTAAATATAAAATGTATTTATTTATACATATATTACATCTAGAAAATAATTATACTTTTTTTTATTGATAAAATGCATGTTTATACACACATATGTACATATGCCTATGTATGTATGTGTGTTGACGTGACACGGTTACAAACTGACCCATTTAATTGATTTTCAAAACACTGCATTAGATGACGTGTGAAATGACAAAAAGCTACAATTTTGAATAAGTGAGATAACATTTTTTATCAATAACAAAAATACTCACTCTTAAAAGCCATTTATGCTTTGATTGGGCATCGATATTCACTCAATGCCTTGACTATTCACTTAATTAACTAAAAATAAAAGGATTTTCAAACCACCACTGTTTCTATATAATACAAATGATTGTTGTCAATGTTAAAGAATAAATGCATGGTTTGAAGTAGTTTTTTTTTTGTATTTTCCATGTTCTTTTTGCTAATACGTTTTCTTTTTCATTTTCCTTTTATGTTGTTAATTGTTCCTCTCGTTTTTCTCGTTTTGATAGACATAATGATAGAAAAGTGAATGTTTTATAGGGTTTATTGATGACTTTGATGACAGATTTTTATATAATAGTTTTTGTTGTTTTTTATGTATGTTTTTCTTTGTTTGGTTTCGGTTATTCATTTTTTGTTTTCATGTAGTTAAGGTCTATTGTTATAATTAATTAGTTTTTGTTTGCCCTAATGTATTTATATTTTATTTTGATTATATTGTTTATTAGTGTACTTTTTTTTTGTTTCCCAATACCCTTATGCCCATTCAACTGACAATGTTAAGTTGTTTGTTTGCCCAATATTATGTTGTAATTGCCCATGATAGTTCCCTACCTTATTCACCATGTGCATGGTATATATCTCTCTACTAGTGACAATGGTATGGGATAGAAAGTAATTGTCATATCTCATGAAAGTGGGACACTTACTTGATTTGTTCATTTGTATGAAAGACAAAGGAGAGGAGACTCCACCCCCTTTTCTTGACGTATTTGTTTCACATAACAGTGTAGTACAAAATACATCTGCCAATGTGTTCATTTTTCCCATACGAATGTTACTTACATTGATGTGCTTGTTTCCAATATGACCTATGGGAAGACTATTTATAAATGTAAATGTTAAATTTTCTATGTGTGGGAACCTTACCTCTGCAAACCCAAATCCCTTTTGATAATCATTTGATGAACATGAACCTTTGATCCCTTGGTTCATTAAAATGTTTTTTCTTTCATGGTTTAAGTTATATCACAGGGATTGGTGATGGATTGTATCTAATCACACATAGAGAAATAAACATTAGATGGAAAACCTGGTTGATTTTACATCTCTCATAATATAACTTCAATGGTGATGATGATCTTTTGTCATACACCATTTTTAGTTATTCTTGTTATTGAACTAATATTTCTTTTAAAAAAATATTTACTTTTTCTTATCCACCAATGGGGTATGTGCATTGATTTACCACCACTTATATATTATGATGGTAATATTTATGTGAGTAATAATGTGGATGATGACCTCTCATCATTCATTAAAATAGATACTATAACAAAATAGTTGAAGTATACATTATAGTGGAAAACGTTTTATAGAAAGCCGGAATATGGTTTTAAAGATAACATGGTATTGGTGAAAACTGATCAATATGTCTTGAATATATGTGTAACTTATGAAGCCAATACCCGTATTGATTTATATGTACCTCATGAGGTAGATAATGCAGGCCTTAGCATCAAAGAAACAAATGATAAAGACCAAGTCAACGATGACGTAATTAGGATGAGAGTAAAAATGCAAATTGCAAAATAAGCGGTGATGATGAATATAATGAATAAGATGGCACAAGTACTACACCTAGTGGATGTAATAAAAAAGGCCCTAACAAGCATGGAGGGCAAACATCCACATCTTCTCTACATGATGAAGTGCATCATTATAATAATAAAGCACACAATGAGGTAGGTAGTCCACCAGATGATTTGAATGTACTTGATAGGGGTGTTAATGGACCGGTTTTGGATTGGATCCCGTCCAAACCAAAATCAAATTAGACGTATTGAATGAATCAACAATACATATCGAATTGGACCAATCAAGACTTAATAGTCCAAAGTATTTATTGGATTGAATATGACCTAGTCCATCCATAATGAATTTATATTGGATTTGATTGAGTCAATCTTTGGTCCATTGATAAAAGATAAGAATATAGGTGCCAATCGACTAGGTCCGGATTAGTAATAATCCAAATTAAAACAATTTTGAACATATTGAATGGTCCAACACTGAATTGAGCCGATCCAAAATGGTCCAAATTATTGATTGGATTGGACATGGTCCATTTGTATTGGACTCACATTAGACTAGATTGGATTGGAACAAATCCAATCCAATTGACATCCCCAATAAATGGGTTAGGTGGAAGATTTGCATAGTGTTTACGGTTCATATGATGAACTAACAACACACATCGAGTCCTTTGTATCAGAGAGACGTATGAATGCATCAAATTTGTCGTTGGAGTTAACATTCCTTGATCTATTAACATTAAATAAAGCATATATTAAATTTAATATTGTTAGTGGTATTTCATAAATGCCCAATAGATACAATATAGAGAATTGTTTAAAATTAAATATTTCAAAGACAAGTATGAATGTGCAAGGACTTTAAATAATAAAGTAGCAAAATCATAAATTGCAAATAAGTATATGAATAAGTTAATAGAATAATCAACTTAGAAAATCATTGTTATACATAAGGAGACCCTCATAGAATACAGGGCTGATGTTAATAGAACAACATTTTTATAGAGTCAAATAGAAGTCAACTATTGATATTTAAGATTGAAACAACAATGTGAAATTAAAAGTATAGTACAAGGAAAACACAAGGCAATGAAAAACTAAAAGTATGAAATTCAAACATAGGGATGGGTGACATAATACAAGCAAGTTAAAGAGTATGGATCTACTCATTGCGAAGAGTACCTCACACAGACTTCACAGCCCCATTTCACCGTGTATTGGGAACATCTCTCGTACTTTATGCTGTTATTCATGGGGAAGTGTTCCCAATGCACAATGGGATGGGGCTTTAAGACGCGCTATGAGGAGCAAATCCCAATTCAATTCCAAGCTAAGACATCAGGTTGATAAATACATTAAAACAAAAGGGCAATCTTTTTTTTTTTGGCTGACAAAGACATTAAAACAAAAGGGTAAAATTTTATTGAGTTGATAAACATGGTAAAATGAAATGATCAAATTATAAGTAAATTGTAGATTAGTACCCTATAGTAGGTCGATATCACTTTAGTACTCGAATTTCAAAATGTGCCATTGTAGTACTTGAACTCCCGATAGTTGTCAATTTTGTTCAAAATCGTTAACTAATGTTAAGTGACATGTAAAAAAATAAAAATACCCTTATGTATCATTTAATTTTCATTATAAACAACCATTTGGAGCTCAATTTATCCTAACTCATTTATTTTTCTCCTATCCAAAGTATCCCTTGTTGTTTGTTTATGCTAATCTCCTTAAAATATCATATTCAGAGAAGAACGTTGTTGAAGGAAGTTGTCAAATAAACATTTTTGCGTTTTCATTTTTTCTTGTCTATTCTAATGTTAATGGCCTTCGTGATTAATGAATAAATTCATTGTTTAAATAATTTTATTTATTTGAGAATGACAATAGAAGAAAAAAACCGTGGAGGAAACATTTTTCAGGTAATGGTTGTAAACAATGGTGGATTTGGGACTTTGTTCATTATTAATTTGATTTAGTATAAGGAAGAAGATAATAAACACCATATTTGTTGTAAGTTTAAAAATTTGAAATGTTACAAATTGCATGTAACATCGCGTATGTAAGATAATTGACAAATTACTAATGATAAGTAATAAATTTATAACTTTTGGGGAAAATCCCCGATTAGTACCCTTTATTTTGAGTGTAGTGGTCATCGAACTTTAAAATGCAACAATTCAGTACCCGAACTTCCAAAACGTGACAATCCAATACCTACCGTTAACTAGCTATTAATTTGCCGTTAAGTGACATTTTAAAATTGCACAAGTGCCCATTGAGTGATATTTAATTTTCTTTAACAACCATCTAAATGTTAACAAAAAATTAGCAATATCAAATCCTTACCACTTCTATTCAATAAAGTTGGGGCACTAGAATGCCCACTCAAACGTAACCCCAACTTTCTTAAATGTAAGAAGCAAGGATTTGGGACTGCTAATTTTTTGTCAACGTTTAAATGGTTGATAAAAAAATGAATAAATGTCACTCGAAAGGCATTTGCGTCATTTTCAAATGTAACTTAGTGATAAGTTAAGTGTTGATTAATGACAGATACTAGATTGTCATATTTTGAAAAATCATATACTAAATTGTTATGTTTTAAAATTCAAAGACCAAAATGGCATTGGCCACAAAGTACAAAATACTAATGGGAAATTTTCTCTAACTTTTAGGAATCAAGGTACTATAGTGACACATTTTGAAATTCAGGTATTATAGTGAGATTAACACTAAAATATATGATATAGTATTAATATGCAATTTATCCTAAGATTTTTTAGGTTTGTATAGGTGATAACAATAACAATAACAAATGAAAAATATATCCAAATACAATGTTTAGTTTATTCACTGTAGCAACCCTTCAGGTATTACACATTTTTTTAGGTTTGTTTGATGATTAAGTATTTGCTAAAAAAAATACTTGTTTTAACAACCCTTTAGGCTGTTTGGTAACCCACTTTTTCAAATCACTTATTATGTTTTTAAGTACTTATTGGGGTGGAAATGTTATATATATATATATATATGTATGTATGTATGTATGTATGTATGTTATACATTTTAATTGAGAGTCCACGTGGGCCCACTTCATGGTCAGTACTATTTTTGTCGTCAATGGCCCGGTATCAAGTTGCCGACGTCGCTGGTACATCGGTCGTCGACTGGTACACCGGCCGCTGACGTCGTGTTGGCGGAGAAATAGAGACAAGGAAAGAGAGGGAGAGAAAAATAGGAGAATGAGAGTGGGGGTATTTTAGGTATTATAAGAAAATATTAGGGACTGGTTTGTCCCATTTTTTTGGAGAAGTACTTATTTAAAAAGTAATGAAAAATAAAGCTTACTTCAAGTCACTTTTTTAAATAAGTACTTCTTTAAAAACAAGTACTTATTACCTTCTTTTTTATTAAACACCCATAATTACTTAAAAACCACTTGATGTGTGGTCCCATATCTTAAAAGTACTTATTTTAAGTGTTCAAACAGGGCCTTAAAGTGTAAACTATAAACCACAAATTTACCAAACGAAAAACAATGACTCTACTAGACATGTTCATGGGCCGGGTGGCCCGACCCCCGGACGGGCTTGAACGTGGTTATAGGCCAGCGGGCTTAAATTCGGGCCAAAAAGCCCGACCCGCAATAAATTCGAGCTGGGCTCGGGTTTTGTCAAAATAGCCCGATCCGACCTAATATTATACTTAAAGTGAGTAATGTGATTATGTCCACTTGAATAATTTTTTTGATTTAAAAATGTAAAATTGTATTTTAAAATATAAAATAAAGGGAAAAAAAACCATCTCGTAGGCCCAATGTTCATTTAAATAGAAAAAAAACCTATCTGAATTTTTAATTCTAATTTGAATAGGAAAAATTGTTTTTTTTTATTAGGTCGGGCTTCGGGCTTTTATCGAGGCCTAACATATTTCCCTTAATGACAAATGAAAATCCGGCCCGACCCGGCCCATGAACATGTCTGGACGCTACTCAAAACTCAGCAAAACGACGGGTGGTTTCTCAGCGATAGACATGGAAAACAAAGAACTCAACCGAGTTGGAAAGGGAAAGCCGGAAAGGATGAAGACGGAAAAAAATCGTTACTTGACAACCAACAGAAGGTGAATGTTTGAAATTAGTTGATTTTGCATCGAGAATGATCGATGTCAGGTAGGTAATTCAAGCTTGCGGCTGCTCAGAAGGAACCCTCCATAGTCTACGCACAAGAATTTTGTTGTTATTTGTGTACAGATCTACGCGCAAGAGTTTTTCGGTAAACGCCACTTGTCCTCCTTCCTCTCCCTGTTTCATGTGTAACAATGGTCCCTAGGGTCGAAAGGAGAGCAGTTGAGTTCAAAATATTTTCTCCTTGATTTATTTTGTTTTAAGGATTTGTTTCAATTGGGATATCTGCAGCGATTCGGGGAAATTATACCCGGCAGAGGAATTAGGGTTTTCGGAGGCTTAAGGATTACATTCGACGATTTTTCTCTATAAAATATTTAAAGGTTTGCTGGGCTCCTCAGGCTTTGCAAATTGCAGCTCTGTAGGGTTTTGCCGTTCCGTGGTCTACTTGAAAGATTGAGGAAGCTGGCTTGTTAGACAACAATGTCTGCGAACAACAATAGCCCAGCGAAGAGTGTTGGGGCTCAGTCCCCTTTTGGTAGTGCTGGGATGGTATCTCCATCTATGCCGATAAACCACCCTTCCCATCTACATCCTCAGTCACAAGCTCAGACACAACCTGTCCCACACTTTCAATTCCAGTCACCTCTTCAGTCCCAAGCACAAGCCTTGGCCCAGGCTCAAGCCCAAGCCCAAGCTCGTGCTCAAGTTCAAGCTCAAGCAGCTCATGCCCAATTTCAAGCTCAGCTACAAGCTCAATCACAGTCTCTTACCCAGACACAGTCCCCTGGGGTTGGACTTGTAGGTGCATCGTCTCCCTCCCTTTCATCACCCGGCACAGCAACTGCCAAGCGGGTTGTCCAGAAACCTCCTGCACGGCCTCCGGCTCCTGCTACTGCCAGCACATCTTCGCCATTTAAAACAATGGAGCTAACACCTGCTGCTCGTAGAAAAAAGAGGAAACTTCCAGACAAGCAGCTACCAGACAGAGTTGCCACGCTTTTGCCCGAGTCTGCCCTGTATACCCAGCTGCTTGAGTTTGAGGCACGGGTTGATGCTGCTCTTGCAAGAAAGAAGATTGATATTCAGGAATCCCTTAAGAGCCCTCCTTGCATTCAGAAGACTCTTCGAGTTTATATCTTCAACACTTTTGCTAATCAGACCCGAACGATCCCAGAGAAGCAGAATTTGGAGCCCCCTTCCTGGTCACTTAAGATAACTGGGAGGATCTTGGAAGATGGAGTGGATCCCGACCCTACTGGTGTAATCCAGAAACCAAGTTCATTACACCCAAAGTTCTCTTCCTTTTTCAAGAGAATTACTATTAACTTGGACCCGAGTCTTTATCCTAATAACTCTACTATTGTATGGGAAAGTGCTCGATCGCCTGCACCTCATGAAGGTTTTGAGGTAAAAAGGAGAGGGGATAAGGAATTTACAGTGAATATACGATTAGAGATGAATTACATGCCCGAGAAATTTAAGCTCTCTCCTGCTTTGATTGAACTTCTTGGTATTGAAGTCGATACCCGCCCAAGGATTATAGCTGCGATATGGCATTATGTGAAGGCTAGGAAGCTGCAAAACCCAACCGATCCTTCTTTCTTTGCTTGTGATCCACCTCTTCGCAAAGTATTTGGGGAAGAGAAGATGAAATTTGCAATGGTTTCGCAGAAGATATCACAGCATTTATCCCCATCTCAGCCTATACATTTGGAACACAAGATCAAGCTTTCTGGGAACAGTCCGGCTGGGAATGCTTGCTATGATGTATTAGTTGATGTTCCTTTTCCAATACAGAAGGAAATGTCAGCTTTCTTGGCCAACACGGAGAAGCACAAAGAGATTGATGCATGTGATGAAGCAATTTGTGCTGCCATAAAAAAGATCCATGAGCATCGTAGGAGGAGAGCTTTCTTTCTTGGGTTCAGTCAATCTCCTATGGAGTTTATCAATGCTTTGATTGCTTCCCAAAGCAGGGACCTGAAGCTTGTTGCAGGGGAAGCTAGTCGTAATGCTGAAAAAGAGCGACGTTCAGACTTTTACAACCAACCATGGTAAGCTTCTTTATGCTTTTATTTCTTATCCTTATTTTCATTAGTTACATCTCATTTCCTCTGTGTGTGTGTGTGTGTTGGGGGGGGGGGGGGGGGTTGGTGCACACATATCTCTATTTTCAGACTGCTGTTTGTAACGGTCATTTTGCAAGCAGTTTTCGTTAAATGCTTCCTTTTGGACAACTCTCTCAAATTAATGTTAGAAGTGCATTCTTTTTTGTTGTATTTAAGATTTTGAAATTTCATTTTTGAGGAAGCCATTGGGCTTTTATATGCATACACATGTTTCAATGGCCAATAGAATGATAGATCAAAGTCACTGACCCCCTTTCCCCTTTCACAGTTGGTGCATTTTATAACTGAAATTTCTTTTGGAAACTTTTATAGGGTTGAAGATGCTGTCATTCGATATCTGAACCGCAAGACTGCTGGAGGAAGTGATGCTCCGGCAAGCACATGAAACGGAATTGTTGATTAACAGATGGGCTTCTATACTTGCTATTTTTAAATTCTTGCTTTCTCACCCTTAGGTTTTCGGATGATCTTTCTGACTACAGCAAATGATTTTTCCAATTTTACCATGTTGGATGGGGGGCTATAAACAGTAAAATGCTCATTAGCCCATTTTGTATCAATCTTTTTTTTTTTTTTTTTCTGTCATAAAGCTTCTTAGGTTGTAAACTTATTGATGAAAACATGGTTTCATTAGGTTTTTGGATGATCTCTCTCTCTCTCTCTCTTTTATATGCATATACCAGTTTATGCCTAATTTGAAATCTTGAAAATTCACATTCAGACTTCTGCATGGTGTTTAAAACTACTTCTATGGAAGTTCAGAAAAGTGCATATTTTTCTTTGGATGTTGATATTCTCGAAAACCAATTATATATGGTCCTTAATGCTCAGTCTATTCATAATCACATAATTTTAGAAATGAACAAGACCTTTCCTTTTTGATTTTGATATAAATGCCAAGCATGTGTTCATCAGATTATTTTACTTTGGGGTTGAAATCATGAATCTAGCGACTTTATAGTGTTGCTAAAGCAGAGTAGTAGTTTTTCTGGGGAAGTCATACAAGCAGTTTATATACTATTGGGGAAGGAACTGGTGTATGTAAGCACAATATATTGGAACTTCTATGTGATTGGATGTGTGGAATAAAAAAGTCAGTGGTGGTGAATCATATTGGTGTGAGGAACTTCTGTCTTAGGGGTTCAATGCCAAATGCTTAGACTTGGTTTCAGCTACAAGTCTCAAAAATAAGAATGGGTCTATTCATTGGCTTTTTTTTGTCTTGCTATCATAGAACCATTGATCAGCAAGATGAAGTGGTAGTTTTCCTATTCTAAACCACTGATCAGCAAGATGGAGAGGCAGCTTATTTGGCACTATTATATTCTAAATGATTTTAATGGGCTGAAAGCTGACTGTTTTAGTATCAGTGGCAGAAGGTCATTCTTTATTCTTTATTTTTTTTTTCCGTGTGAGATTGAGGTTCCATGTATACCCATAAACCAATATTCTTTTTTCTTCTAACTCATCATGTATGACTTTGTAACCAATAAGGGTTGCCCCTTTTTTCGCAGTTATCAAAGAATCTCACCACCTTACTTTTAAAAGAAGAGGTAGGTTTTCAGAAAAATATAGGGGACTCATTTATTTAGTTCCATAATCAACATATCCAAGTATATTATAAGGTGATAAATCTTACATTAATAAGTTCATTGAATGTATTATAAGTTGGTTTGTCACCAATAGGAATTGGACTTTTGTTGACAAGGTGGAACAGAGGATTGAGTCTAATGCATGTATATAGATTATATTTAGATGTAAGGAATGGGGTGCAGGTTGCAGATTGTCTATACATAGCCATGTTTGTTGGATTCCAGTGCAGGAAACCATTAAATGAAGGGTGGTGTCATTGAGAAAAGTTATCATGTTTGAGTGTGTTCTTCCTTCTCCTTCTATGATTGTATCCTCCTTTCTATTCATCAGAATCATCAATTTCAGATCATGTGGTTATACTTCTTGCCTTCACTCTATTACCACATCACTGAAATGCTCTTCTTGTTGCATTGGGTTGCCTCTCCAAGGATTCTTGTATGACCTCTCTTGATTGCCAGAGTTCCTACAACAGTCTTTTGATGGATTTGCCTCTGGCTAGTAGATTCCAGGCTGAAGCTGCAGCAGAATGACTTCAGAAAATTAAACAAAAGAAGAAATATAGTGTTGGTCATTGCTTTTCTAGGAGGGAAATGCTAAGGAGAGGAGCTGAGGTTTTCAATATTTGGTCTGGAGTATGCAGATGCATTCTTGATGCTGATCTTCTGTCACAAGTTTACTGCATATGGACATAACATGATCTCATTAAGGAGACTGATTAGCAATTGCAGGTATAATAAATTGTTATTCAGTAATTTTCAATTTTATTTTTTGAATTGGTGATTGTTTTGTTTTTGGATTTTTCAGCAGTTAGCTGAATTGGCTATTATATAATTGTTGGTTTTACCAGTAAAGCAATGTTTTGTTTGTTTGAACTATAGGATGGGCTCAGTGATAATTAGCAATGGGTAATAAGTGAGGGTTTGACATACTCTTATTGAGATGCATCTATCAGCTTGTATATCTATATTCAATGGTCATGCAGGAAGAAGTGTTAAGAGGACTACAATAAATATAACTGAAAGAAATAATAGAGAAGAGTGATTGAGAGTATCAGCAATTAATTACAGTTTGGAGCCTTATGAGAAATATTTTATTCCACTTCATTTCCAATACATTTTGTCTTTAAGACATCTGAAGTTACAAGAGGACTACAATAAATAGAAATGGAAGAAAGAATGGAGAAGAGTGGTGAGATGTAGGCATGTAACATCAATTAACGAGAGTTAAAGAGGACTTGAAACCTTAAGAAAAAGATTTCGTTCAACTTCAATTCCAATATATTTTTTTCCTCAGACATCATGTCCTGTGTATTTATAGGCTAAAACCAGCTAAAATAGATTTTTCTAAATCATAGGACAGCTAGGCTCAATATTCATCAAATGTGGACAAGGGCTTTATTGTTTTACTCTACTTCCTAAATGGAAGAAAACAAAAAGTCAAATCTAGAGTCCAATTAGAAACTAGATATGGATTTATTCCATAATGCTCTTCTCTAGCCAAGACACTCATTATTCCCCAAATCTTCCATTGTTAGTTACTCAGTTACTCCAAAAGAAGGAATCACAGCAGTTGTTTTTTTTTTTTTTTTTTGCAAATTTGGGACTAAGACTATTAGGCCCTTGGACCAAGTTTCTGTGATCATGTGTAACATTCTTTTGGTGGTGGAACATATGGATCATGTGCCCAGGCATGTATTGTATTGATTGGATGGCATTTTGTAACATTCTAGTGGAGGTGAGGTGTTTCAATTGGTTACTTTCCAGTTTTTGCTTCCAGTAACACTAGAGTTCCTGTGGAATTTTACCAAACATGACCTTGATGGCCTGATTTGTACCATTAGATGTTTTTTCGTCTCTTGGACAATGATTTCAGTCCCTAATTATCAGACTTAGCTCTTCTGTTGGATAGCTTCCTAGTAATTACTGTGACCTGCTTTCCGAAAAAAGCAAAATAAATAATTAAGTAAAATTTAAAAATAAAAAAAAATTATTGTTTTTTATGTGAAAGTGAGGAATCTTTCATAAAAAAATTCCTAGATCAATGTGTTATGGGCCCGGGAATAGGATCTTGTCACGGGTTGGTCCACGGGGAGAACCTCTAGTTTCCCCTTGCCCCTCCCTTTGCGTGCTGACCCTATCGTGGCGACCTAAGGGGTGATTTGTCCAAGAGATCACCCTAACTCTCCTTTACTCCTCTCTTTGACTGAAATTTTGGATGCCTTTATTCAATAATAGTGGCTCCTTAAATAGGAGATTACAAGAGTCCTGCTCTTAGGGAGACTCCTTGCTGAATAGGGAGACCTCCAACTCTATCTTGATAAGATAAGACTGATAAGATAAGATAAGTCTCTCTTAATCCTAATCTAATAAGATAAGATAATCTGTCTTAATCCTAATCTAATAAGATAAGTCTCTCTTAATCCTAATCTAATAAGATAATCTAATCTAATCTACTAACTTAATAAGATAAGAATAACAAGATAGTCTAATATAATCTGCTGAATGGATAAGACTGTTGCTGCCGAATTGGATAGGATGAGAACACCGGATCATTGTTGCTGCTGCTCCCAATACGCGTCCACATCACAATGGTGGGTATTGTTTTTTTTTTTTTCCGATCAATATTAACTGTGGATATTGTTGAAATGAAAATAAATGGTAGTCATCCCATGGTCAGTGTGGGAGGAGTGAAATAATAGTGCTTTATAAGGAGTTGAGAGGTTGACACCTTGGTGGAGGTGTTTGTTGACCTCATTATGATCAGGGTGGCCCATTGGTTTCTTACTAGAGATAGTGAATTCTGAGATTTGACTACGGACAATGTGGTAAAAGGATTGAGTGATGTGGCCACTTTGTCTGATTCTAGAGCCATTAGATTGATGGCTTGGTCTTCTTCACCCCAGGGAGTTTGGCTTAGCTAAATTCTGATTGGTGCTACATGGGGAAGGGGAACCTAGTCCTTCTGGCATAAGTGTCTTGAGAAACCACAGTGGAGAGGTAATGATGTATTGCAGTTATACTCAGACTCTGTTTTCTCCCCATTTACCATTGTGTTGGTGGTTTGTCATTGTCAATCTTGACTTTCCAACGAGACTTTTGAGGTGCAGGCTCCAGAGTTTGCTGGTTGTATGATCCTTGTCATCTAGCAGATGGGTTAATTGTTGTTTGAATGTATCCTTTTTGACTTTGGCCCATTTAATTGTGTTCTTCCTGTGATCTATATCTGATAATTGGAGATACCCACTTCAATGCCATTTGCAACTCATTTCTCTGATTTTCTTTGGGCTAGCTTGCTTATGTGAAGGGATAAGACTGTTGGTTTTGTTTGGGATTAATATGTGTTTCCTGGTTCAATTATAAAAAAAAATGATTCCTGGCTGATGTGAAGGGATTCATCAGAGCTTGGTATGTAAGTGGATTAAGCAGGGCTGGAAAATTAGCTTGGAACATCCTCCCTGCAGCAGTCTTTTGGGCAGTGTGGTGCGAAAGAAACAGCAGAATATTTGAAGGGAGACAAAGTACAAAAGAAGAGGTGTTTATGTGAAGGGATAAGACTGTTGGTTTTGTTTGGGATTAATATGTGTTTCCTGGTTCAATTATAAAAAAAAATGATTCCTGGCTGATGTGAAGGGATTCATCAGAGCTTGGTATGTAAGTGGATTAAGCAGGGCTGGAAAATTAGCTTGGAACATCCTCCCTGCAGCAGTCTTTTGGGCAGTGTGATGCGAAAGAAACAGCAGAATATTTGAAGGGAGACAAAGTACAAAAGAAGAGGTGTTTAAAGGTTTTTGGGAATGGTGCATTCCTGGCTGGCAAATCACCCTCTATTCAAAAAATAGGCATTCATGTTCTTTTTTGATCATGATTTCCTTTTTTGTAAGGAGTTTATAGTTTTTTTTGGGTTTGGGTCTGATTCTGGGTATACTGGTTTCTTTCCTCTTGTACAGGGGTTTACACAGTTTATGGTTTTAAGATCTTTAATCAGTTAATGAAATTACTTTACCTTACAGTATAAAAAAAAGCTTGCTTATGGATAAGGTGGAAACATCCATTCAGATCTGATTAAGGTGAAAACATCCATTCCTGTCTTAGAATCTAGTTGCTACAGAAAACACTTGTCCATATGAGTCAAGACTTCAGATGTGGAGGGCCCTTATATTCTACCATCAATTCAGATGATGAGATTTTGAGTCTCTGACCTGAATCTTGCACCATGCTTCTCTTATTCTGGGGAGGACGGTCAAAAAAGACCTATATTTGTTGGGTCTCTTTGGGTTCCAACAACATCCATCTGATCATTTTTAGTTTTACTTGTATGTCTTTTCAGAGTGACTGATGAAGAAATTGCTGGAAAAGAAATTAGTCATAATATTAGTTTTTCTTTTGATAACTGGCCATAATATTAGTTAGTTGTGGTGTAACCTTGGATATGCTAGTTAAGTACTGCCAAGTCTGCCATTTAATTTTTATGGTCTGCACAGAAACCAATGCAAATCTTGACATTACATAGACTAGTGTAAGAGCATGGGCTATGTATGTGTGCAAATATTAACCATATATGATTTATGATATTTTGAGGATTAACTTTTATCATCTGTATGAAACCCAAGGCAAGTATCTGCTTATATATAGATAGATATTGTCAGCAACTTGGGACCTATTTAAATTCTGAATGAATGGTGAAGCATAGGCTTTGGGTTTACCTTTTGAAATTTTATCATATTAAATTTTCAGACTTTACCTTGGATAGTTGGATTCAAGGCATTTTCAAGTCTGGAATCCTTTTGGCATTCCCTCAGTTTCTTTTCCAATATGTATGAGAATCTGGTTAGATGGTCCAGAAATCCAAATCGAGGAAGGGACATGGGCTGATGTATAAAGGCTGCAGAAGAAAGTTGTCCATCTTGATGAGTTCCAGTACCTAATGGGGCTTGCTTTGTGGTATTATCGACGGTTAATTACAGAACTTTCCTAACCTTGGTTGTTTTTATGCAGTGTCAACTGTTACTTTTTTTAGTAAATGTGTCAACCAAGGTTCAAAATATCGACACGTATCGATACGGTGGCTTCCCGATACGCCCCTACAGGGCAATTGGGTCAGCCACTGGTTCAGAGGGTAGCCGGGCCTTAAACCGATCCCTCTGAACCAATTTTGAAAAAAATAAGTAAAACACATAAAAAAGCACTGACACAGGGCGTATCGGCCCGTGTCGATATTTAGAACCTTGGTGTCAACTGTTTCCAGTGATACGGAAATTAGGGGAGTCTTATCATGGTTTTATGTTCTCCCCCTGCATGGCTGATTCAACTTTAACGTTCAAACATTGTGAGGGCGTTTGGCTTGGTAGCTTACACAGGTGATTCACTTTTGTTGATGTGGCTTCCGTTCCGTGCCACATTAGCAAATAAACAGAATGCTGAAATTGCATTTGGGAATCTGTTTTTCTGGAAAACGGTCAAAATATGTTTCTTCCATGGGATTCCAAATCCAAATGTCAAATGGACGTTTCTTGAGTCGCTCTTAATTCGTGAATGCCTAGTCTGATACTCCGATTTGGCTCCATTTGGCATCAGAATTGGCATGTTGCCACATGGGATTACATCTTGAACAAAAAATCCTAAGCCCCGATTTCACTCGGACATTTTCTCACTGCCTTGGAGAGTTCACTTTCATCTCCTCATTGTCATTGTCTTTGGCACCATTTCCAGCTGAGTCCCATAGATCTCTCGTCCTCATTGTCTTTGGTACCTTTTTTTTTTTCTCCCATTTTCCTGTTTTTGTTGCGTTGGTGTTCCTCTAATCTTCAAAAAATTGCAGAAAGTTCGCTACTTCGACTGGTCATCGGTTGTTGTTTTCACTAGCCAGTGTCGATCTTGCTGAACAAGAGGTAAAATATTTTTCCCCATTTTTGCTTTATGGTTTCGTGTTTCCTTTGATGCTAGTGATATGGCCCTTGCAAATTTATGTTCTCTTTATTGTTACTCTGGATCAAGGATCCTAGCTGTGTGGATTAAACTGTGCCAAGTAAAAAAAATTATTGAGAGCAATGTTTTCGAGTTATTATTCCTTCTTACTGTTATTTGTTTTAACTGCGGATCAAAACATATTATTTGCCCACAATTATTCTTGATAGGTTGTTCGGTAATAAGTTTGTTTGTTTGTTTGCGTTTCTTTTTTTTTTTTTCCAATTCTTGGAACGATTAATGGTAGTTTGATATATCGGTGATGGTTCATGAAACACGTGAGATTTGAGTGGTTGTTTGATAGCTCTTAAGTGGTGGTTAACGGAGACTGAATGGTTAACAGAGGTAACTCTGTTCTTAATTGGTTAACAGAGTTTGAATGGTTGTTTGATAATTCTGTTCTTAAGCGTTGGTTAACAAAGATTGAATGGTTGTTTGATACTTTGATAAATGATAACTTTGTTCAACAGAGATTGAATGGTTGCTTGATAACCTGTTTGAAGTGGTTGTTTGATTAGTTTTCTACTTCAAACTATCATCTGTTTGATAAATGATAACTCTGTTCTTAAGTGGTTGTTTGGCCGAAATTACGAATTTAGGTTTTGGACAACATGATTTCTGAAAGTTAAGTTTCATTTGTAATTCGGAGAAGTACTAATTTGCCCAAATTTCTGATTTCCGCTGCAGAGCTATAAATATTCAAAAGGTCAATAACCCACACTCTATGCATCATGTCCGCCCGTGGATTGGCATCAATTTCGAACTTTGAGCCTACAAATTCTGACCATGGGCTGATCTGTCATTCTTCCTTTGTATTTTCTGTAGTTAACTAGTTATTTTGCAAATTATTTGAGTATATTTTACAAATTTATTATATATTTGTTTCATTTTGTTTGAATTAATATTTTAATGCATGTTTGATTTTAATATATAATTTTAAATATATTAAAATTTATTTAAGTATATAAATATTTTTGTATATTGTTAAAGTATTTTTGTATATTTTTGTGCATGTGCGTCATGCACATGCGTCACATGTATCACTCATTCAGAACAAAAAACATCTCCCGGAAATGCTTCACCATCAAATGCGTTTTTGTATCAATTACAAAGACCCCTCTTGTATTATGGTGTCAATGATAATTATGTATTACATTACCAAAATGTCTATCTGGACTTTATTTTCATTTTTCACCTTTTTCTCTTAGACTCTAATTGATAAAAAAAATCTCTATTTTTTTTTCTAAATTAAACCAGCTAGAATAACAAGAATCTTTTCACTAACATAGAAAATCAAGTTTCCTTAAGGTTATGTTTGGTTTGAAGGAAAAAGTAGGGGAAGGAAAGGCAAAGAAATCTTTACAAATCTTATATGGATTTTGATATCTTTTCCTTTTTTTTCCTATCTTTTCCTTCAAACCAAATATAGCCTAAATTCTTGTTTTATTTAACCAACATGAGTGTCTCTCTTCATCTTAAGAAAATAATCCATTCCCTTTTTTTTAATAAATCAAGAGAAACCAAATAAAACCTTACATTTATACGTATGAGAAAGAAACCTCTGCCATTTCATCTGAATAATGAATCCAGAATATTATATTTAAAAAACTGATTGATCATAAATCGTTCAAATAAATAAGAAATGGGTAATTTGGGGATTTAAAAATTTTAAACAGTTTAATGATAATCTTTTTCAAACAACTTTAAATAAGGAGATGGTAATTGCAAAGTGAAAGTTTAAGGGTGTTTGTCGCAAATGAAAGTTTATAAATTACCCTTTTTCCCTGATGTGGCTTGCATGGGCATCAAACACATTTTTGTTTTACCTGAAACGCTATGGGTTGAAAACTTGAAACATCATCTGCACCAAACACCATTTGGGTGATGTTTAATATGCAATTGGAACTGGACTGATACAGTAGTGGACTTGAAAAGATGACTAATTGCGTTCTTCGCCCTCCCTATACACTGTTAAAACTAAAATATCTACTTATAATTTCGTTAAATGGAGATGAAATGAAAAGAACAAGCAATGAATGATTAAGGTCCCCTTTACTTTTCGGTGTTATTCGGGTAATTGTATTTATCTATGTTTTTTTTATTTTTCTAGTAAATAAAACTGATAATGCGCAATCCGGTCGGACCTAGCTGCCGGATACCTCGTCTCTGCCGGAACTGAAGGTGCTTGAAACAAGGAAGAAGCTAGGGATTTTCGGGGAGGAACCCGGTTGGAACACTCCGAAGCTCAAGTTAGTGCTCTAGAGAAGGCAAGGGAAATAATGGATTTCGAGACCAGAAAGCACAAGATATCACATACCCCTTTCTCTTGGGGGAGGAAGGCCTCTTATAGCCACCTGGTGCACTTACTCCCAAATTTCTGTTAAGTCAGGCATAACCGCCTCTGTGGGGGGGCAGGCATAACCGCCACTGTCCTCTTTGTCAGGGCCGTCTCTGCCATGACTGAGATGGTGGTGGCAGGTGGTCGTTACGGCGTGATTGCCGTCTATCAGATCCAGATCAGTCAGGCGTGCTGCCTCAGAGTACGGATGTCAGATATGGTTTCACAGTTGCGCGACCTGGAGCCGAGGTGCCGAAGTGGTGCACGAGGTGAAGTCTTGAGCTCGGATGAGCAGATCCTACTGTCCCGAAGTGCTGGCACATGATCCGAACTGGCTCGAGGTGGGCTGGCCCCGGCCTTGCTCCTCGCGGGCTTCGCTGTTAGCCTCGGGATCCTTTAGGGAGAGCTCGGGTTTCCTTTTGGGGAGCTCGGGAACTCAGACCTCTCTTTGAGGAGCTCGGGAGTTCGGGCCTCTCTTCGAGGATATGGCTGTGCTAAGTCATCGTGCCGAGCTGGCGTTCTTACCAGGTCATCTTGTTTTCTTCCACGTGTCGCACAGCCAAGGGGTCGGGCCAAATCTACCTCCATCAATTGCCCCCCACTCCCCATGCCCGGGGTCTTGACCTGGTGTGGGGAGTTTACGGACTGACGGGTGGATTTGCTCCGTGGCGTGCTTAGTTCAGTTCGGAGATTCCCCGATCTGACCCGCTTATGTTCTTGGCTCAACCAGGGTCAGCGCGGCTCGACCGGAGTCAGATCGGGTCGCGTACAGCTCACGCGCGGACGTCAAACGATTTATCAACTATCGGACGTAAAAAATTCACGCTAAACTGATTTCACCTCGGGGGTCATGCAGCCGGTTTTCCTGAGAGCCGTTGGATGGCTTCGATCTCGACCGTTGATGCGCGGGTACAACGGCTATAAATAGTGGGGTCCCTGGCCACTTTTCCTTCGCCAAATTTCAACGATCGTTCCTTAACCTCGCGTCCAAAGTCCCCAGCTCGCGTCATTCTCCTTAGTTCTGTAGCGTTTTCCTTGGTGAGTCCCCTTAGCCTTTTCAATTTCCTCTCCTTTTCCTTTCGCGATGTTTAGTTCCAGTAGTTCGGGTAGTTTAGATAACCTTCTAGAAGGGCCTGAGGTGGAGACCTCGGGCCGAGCTAACTTCTTTGACAGCCTTCTTGATGAGCCCGAGGTAGGGCCTTCAACCCGGGTCACCCTGGGTAGCCTAGAGTCCACCTTGCGTTGGGTTCAGATGCCGGACACGTTCGGACCTTCTACTATGACATCTGAGAGACTTCGGTCTCTTGTTCGTCAGTTCAACCTGCCCGGGGAGTATGCATATAGCTTACATTCGGGCAACTTCCCTTGGGAGCATGGTCTAGATGAGATCGTGGTTTTCCGGGAGTAGCTCATTGTCGGGCTGCACCTTCCTCTTCACCCTTTAATCGTCGAAGTCTTGAACCACTTCGGCGTCTCGGTAGGTCAACTTCACCCAAACTCTATTCGCAACCTTGTCGGGACCATATCCCTCTGTTGCGAGTTTGTCATCCCCTTAGACTTGGAAATTTTCTCTACCCTTCTTATGCTTAAGAAACAAGCGAGCTACCTTCCCGAGCACAGGCGGGCTTACTACCTGTCACCTCGCCCGGGGTTCAAACTCCTTCACAAACTCCCAAACAAAGTCCCGGCGTGGAAGCGGGACTACTTCGTGGTCCGAAGTGTTACGGGGAGGCCGTTTCCTACTCATTGGAGGGCGGTCGTCCCTGATCCCGGCGTCATGTTAGACAAAGACTTGGCGGAGACCTTTCAATCCTGGGCCCATGTCGGGCTTGAGTGCGAAGAATACCTCACGGAGGCCAAGCTTATTCAGGCCGGTCTGAGTCCGAGTAGGCTTCTTTACTTAGTTCTTTTTTTTTTCCTTTTTTTTTTGGTACTGATGCCGAGCTCCTTTTGCAGGTATTATGGAAGTAGAGAAGACCCGCGGTGCCAACTTACTTGCCGGAATGAAGAGAAGGAAGCAGGTCACCAAGCGAGCTCGGGTGGAGTCTCCTCAGGCCATGGAGCCCGAAGTCCCGAGCCAGCCTCCGGTCATCAACCTGGACTCTCCCAGGGAAACTGAGGCGGTGGGGCCCATCCCCGAGATGGCAGCGGAGCTCGGCACTGCAGAGGCTCGGGAGGCTGAGATTACGGTGGCTTCTCGAACTCTGACTGTTTTCTCCAGCTTGGGGAGCCAGGAGGGGGTTGGTAGTGTGCTAACTCTGAGCTACGTTCTTCGCAAGAGCCAGAAGGCCGTGTACTCGAGCGAGGTCGCGGCCTGGTCTGAGCTCCCTCTCAGCCACGTCGGCGCACGTGCAATGTCTCACGTCATGGTGGTAGGTTGTCGAAGTCTTCCCTTTGTGCTTTTTTCATTCTCTTTTATGTTCTTGCCGAACTGTCTCTTTGCTTGGCAGGCGAACTCCTCTATTCACGCAGAGAGGAACTTGAAGCGGGCACAAGCTGCCGAAGAAGCTTTGAGGTCGGCTCAGGAGCGGGCACGGATTGCCGAAGAGGCTCTAGGGTCAGTTCGGGAGCGGGTCCACTGCCTTGAAGGTGAAGCTTTAGTTTAGATGAGCGAACTGCAAAGACTCTGGAGGGAGAACGGCGCTCTGAGGCTAGTCGTGAAGCACCTCACGACTTCGAAGGGTGTCCTGGAGCACGAGGTGGAATACCTCAAGGCCGATATCAAGGAGAAATCCGAGATATTCTTCTAGGCCCTTGAGGATACAAAGGTGAAGGCCGTCGATGATTACATCGCGTCGGAGCGCTTCAACGACCTGATGGTGGGCTCATACCGGAGGGGCTTCAAGCTGAGCCGGTGGATGATAAGGCACACCTACCCCGAGCTTGATATTCGTGCCATCACCACTTCACGCATTACTCCAGAGATGGCTGTTGCGGCCGATGAAAATCCGGATTCTGACGACGAAGCCGATCCCCCGAGTGCTGCCGAGGTCCCTTCTGAGGGTAAAGGGGATGTAGCCCCATAGTGATGTGTACCGGGCCTGCGAGCCCGAAGTGATGTATCGAGCCTGCGAGCTCATTTCTTCTTTCTTTTCTCGTGAACATTGTAAAGCAAATATTGGTAATGAAATACCTTTTTCTGTTCAAGTGTTGCGTAGCTATTTCTTTTTTGCCAAAGTGATTATGTTGCCGAACTGCATAGAGTTAGGTCCTTGAGACGGGGGGGATTCCTTGAGGCGAGCTGACATAGTAAGGCTATATGCCCGATCTGTTCTCTGCCTGTCTTGGAGTGAGCTTTACACCTCGGGTTTCGTATTCGTGTTGCCTGCTCCTTTGGTGCTAACAGTTAGCTTGCGCTGATGAGTTCCCGAGGTCATCCTCAGCTCGGCGCTTTAACTGAGGATATTTTCCTAGGTTTCTTGCCCATGCCGGAGAGGTGGCCGGGACTTGTGGTGTCGAGGTTTTCGTTACTTTGGCATTCTGGCCCTTAGGCTCTCGGGAGCGGCTTAAAGTTCACTCAGTTCGACAACTTATAGGTAATATTGCCTTAGGTTGACGATGTTCCAAGCTCGGGGTATTTGCCTACCCTCCAGGGTCTCGAGCTCGTATGCTCCTCCGAGTGCTCTCTTTATTCGGTAGGGTCCTTCCCAATCCGACCCGAGTTTGCCGACGCCGGGCTCAGGTACCATGACCTTGCGGAGAACCAGGTCGCCGACGCGGAAGTTTCGCTTCTTGACTTTGGCGTTATAGTACCGAGCTACCCTTTGCTGGTATGCTGCGGTCCTGATATATGCGAGGTCCCTCACCTCGTCGAGCAGGTCGAGGTTGGTACATAGCTCGTCGTTATTGGCATCGTCGTTGTACGCTTCCAGCTGAAGTGAGGGGATTTCGATTTCGGCTGGGATGACTGCCTCTGTGCCATAGGTGAGGTTGAAGGGGGTTTCTCCGGTGGCGGTTTTCTCTATAGTTCGGTATGCCCATAGAATGCTGGGGAGCTCCTCTGCCCATAACCCTTTAGCTCGGTCTAGCCTGGCCTTCAATCCACAAAGAATAGCTCTATTCGTGACTTCTGCCTGACCGTTTGCTTGTGGGTGCGCGACCGACGTGAAGTTTTGCCAGATCCCCATGTCCTGGCACCATTCTTGGAATTTGATGTCTTCGAACTGCTTGCCATTATCGGAGATCAGTATCCGAGGTAGCCCGAAACGACACACTATGTTCTTCCAGAAGAAGTTCTGGACGTTTCGAGCTGTGATCGTTACGAGAGGTTCAGCTTCAACCCACTTCGTGAAGTAATCTACCGCCACCACTAGGAACTTTCTCTCACCTGTCGCTGGCGGGAATGGTCCGAGTAGATCGATGCCCCATTGTGCGAAGGGCCATGGGCTGGTGAGATACTTGAGGTTGGCAGCGGGCTGATAGTGAATATTGGCATGCTTCTGGCATTTATCGCATTTCCTGACCAGCTCAATGGCGTCTGCTTTCATTGTTGGCCAGTAGTACCCTTTGTCGTAGTGCTTTTTGAGCGATGGCCCTTCCCCCCTAGGTGTCCGCCACACAGACCTTCGTGAATGTCATGGAGTACAAGCTCAGCTTCGGGAGGCCGCAAGCAGCGCAAGTAGGGGAGCGTGTAGGATCTCCGGTACAGCTGTCCGTCTATTATGACATATTTAGCTGCCTGGCACTCTACTCTTCTGGCGTCGTTGTGGTCTGCGGGGAGGGTTCCATGTAGCAGGAAGCTCGCGAGTGGATCGATCTAGCTCGGCTCTGCTTGGGCGACATGAGCGACCTCCTCTGCCTCCCCAAGAATGCTAGGCCGGGGTAAGTCCTCTATGACACAGTTCTCATGGTGTTGTCACTGGTGCTGGCTAGCCGGGACAGGGCATCGGCCTCAGCGTTCTCTGACCTCGGGATTTGCTTGATGAAGTGTGACTAGAAGTTAAGCAGGGCCTCTTTTACCTTTGCTAGGTAGGCGATCATAGCTGACTCGCGGGCTTCGTATTCGCCTGTAACTTGGTTGACCACGACCTGGGAATCGTTGCAGATAACTATGTGTTTTGCTTTTACTTCTCGCGCCAGGGCTAGTTCGGCTATCAACGCCTCGTATTCCGCCTCATTGTTGGATTTCGTGAACACGAAGCGTAGCGCGTACTCCAGTTTCGTGCCACTCGGATCGTGAAGAACTATACCGGCTCTGCTGCCCTGTTGATTTGAGGAGCCATCTACGTGAAGGATCCATGGCTCTTCATCCTAGTTCACGCTCGGCCTAACCAGGAGAGATACCGAACTGGGTGCGACCTCACGGGGCTTAGACTCAACCGGCCCGGGAGCACCGAGCTCACCCGAACTGGGAGCCTCGTGCTCAACCGGGCTAAGGACCTCGGAGCTGAAAGTGCATTCTGCAACAAAATCCGCTAAGGCTTGGGCTTTGATAACGGTTCGTGGCTTGTTCTTGAGGTCGTACTCACTGAGTTTGATGGCTCACTTCGTCAATCGACCAGAGGCCTCGGGCCTGAGTAATACTTGCCTCAAGGGTTTGTCGGTGAGGACGATGATGGTATGGGCTTGGAAATACGGGCGGAGTTTGTGGGCCGCAATGACCAGCGCATAGGCTAGCTTTTCTATCGTTGGATATCTCGTTTCTGCTCCCTGCAATATTTTACTAACATAGTAGATGGGTCATTGGACCCAATCTGCTTCCTTTATCAGTACCGAACTGACCACTTCGTCGCTTGCCGAGAGGTACAGTTCTAAAACATCGCCCTCTTCGGGCCGGGTCAATGCTGGGATATTGGCGAGGTATCTTTTGAGCTTGTCAAACACGAGCTGGCATTCCGGGTTCCACTCGAACCCTTTGCCTTTTATTGCCTTGAAGAAGGGCAGGCAACGGTCTACTGATTTAGACATGAAATGACTCAGAGCGGCTATTCTGCCGTTTAGCCTCTGAATCTCTTTCACTTTTTGGGGTGGTCTCATATCTAGAATGGCCTTTATTTTTTCCGGGTTGGCCTCAATACCGCATCGGTTGACGATGTACCCTAGGAGCTTACCCGAGGTGACACCGAAGACACACTTATTTGGGTTTAGTTTCATGTTAAATTGACGTAGAACTTGAAAGACAGAATGCAGATCTTGTATTAATTTATGCGAAGATTGTGTCTTGACGACCATGTCGTCTACATAACATTCTATCTTTGTGTCAATTAAGGGTTGAAACAGTTTATTCACAAGCCTTTGAAAGGTTGCCCCAGCATTTTTTGTCCAAAGGGCATAACCTTGTAGCAGTACAGGCCGAACTCGGTTATGAAGGCGGTTTTTCCCTCATCGGTTGAGTCCATCTTGATTTGGTTGTAGCCTGAGTAGGCATCCAGGAAGCTTAGCAACTCGTGTCCCGAGGTCGCGTCCACTAGGCGGTCGATCCTGGGGAGGGGGAAGCAATCTTTCGGGCATGCTTAGTTCAGGTCGGTGTAGTCGACGCACATGCGCCACTTGCCGTTCGCCTTTTTTACCAGAACGGGGTTGGCTACCCAGCTCGGGTAATGAACTTCCCTTATGAAGTCTGCTGCGAGGAGCTTCTCGACCTCCTCATCGACCGCCCTCCAATGTTCTGGGGCTAAGTTGCGTTTCTTCTGTCTAATGGGCCTAACTATAGGGTCAGTATTGAGCTTGTGAGTTATGAGCTTAGGGTCTATGCCGGACATTTCTGCCGCGGACCAAGCGAAAACATCTAAGTTACTGAGTAAGAAAGCGTACTAGTTCGGATCGCAAGGGTTCTTCCAGGGACGCACCGACCTGAAGTGATATGGTTGGGTCTTCTGTCGAGACAGGGATGGGAACAGTTTCCTCCGTTGGTGCAGCTCGCTCCTTGTTCTGTTCCACCGGTCGCTCCAGTTCGAGGTCGCCGGTTACCTTGGCCTTTCCCTTGAGGGCGGCGACGTAGCACTTGCGGGACTCGAGCTGGTCGCCCCGCACTACCCCGATGCCGAAGTTCGTTGGGAACTTCAGGGCTAAATAGTAAGTAGACACCACGACCTTTAAAGCGTGGGTGATTGGCCGACCTACTATGGCATTGTAGGGGGAGGGGGTCGCGACCACCAAGAAATCGTGACTGAGTCTTACCGTGCTAGGCCACGTGCCGACTTCCATGGGTACTGTGACCTTTCCTAGGGGTCTGACCTCTTCTCCGCTGAAGCCGACCAGCGGGGTATTTGCGGGCTTTAAGTCATTCTCTCGGAACTGGAGTTTGTCGAAGGCCGCTTTAAAAAGGATGTCTGCCGAACTGCCAGAGTCAACGAGTATGCGCCGGACTTCGAAGTCGTTGATCTTCACCTTTATGACAAGTGCGTCGTCGTGGGGGTAGTGGACCCCGCACGCATCATCTTTGGTGAAGAATATGGGGTCTTCCGTCCTAGGCCGCTTTGGGGGATTTTGTTATTCTCTGGCAGCCTCCCGGGTTGATGCCCGAGCTGCTGCCGAGGTGCACCTTGCTACGAACGATCCTCCAACGATCACGTAGATTGTTCCCCGAACTGATCTTTCCTCCAGGGGCTGCTTCTACGGTTCGGCTGGACGACTGCTGGACTCGGGAGCATCTCTGCTGTGCTCTCCCTGCCGACCTGTCTTATTACTGTTATTGTTATTATTATTATGCTGTACAAAACTTCTTAGGTACCCATGACGGATAAGTTCTTCTATCTCGTTGCGGAGATTATTACAATGTTCGGTGCTATGACCGTGGTCTCTATGGAAACTGCAATACAAGTTTTTATTCCTCTCGTTCGGGTTTCCCTTCAGACGAGGTGGCCACTTCACATACGGGGCGTCTTTGATCGTCATTAAGATCTCGGCCCGCTTCGCGTTTAAGGTCGTGTGGTCCGTCCGACCTGCTAAGGGAGCTCGGAACGGTTGGCTTGGCTTCGTCCCCCGAGCTTGGTGTTTCTTTCTCCTGTCATCTGGGTTGGAGGGTTCGCCTTCCCTCTTCCTTTTTTCGATCCCGCTTTTAGTCCTTTGGTTGATCTCTTCCTTTGTTCTTATGAATTTGTCCGCGAGCTTGAGGAATTCAGCTACGGTCGCGAGCTGGTTGACTACCATGTGCCACTTGAACTCCTTGTGTGTCACACCCCTCTTGGCTGCCGCGAGCTGTACCGCAGGGTCTAGGCGCGGTATCTGCAAGCACGCGTCATTGAACCGTTTGACATAGCCCCAGATGGACTCTCCTTCCCTCTAGACTATTCCGAGGAGGCTCTCCTCGGTTCGGGGGCACCGCTTGCTGGTAACAAAGTGCACGGTGAAGACTTGCACGAACTGAGTCCAGCTTCTTATCGACCCGGGGGCTAGGTTCCTGTACCAGGTGCGGGCCACTCCCCTGAAGGTGGTAGTGAAGGCCACACACATGCAGGAGTCACTGGCCCTTGCCAGGTGCATTTAGGACTGGAAGGCATCAACGTGGTCATTGGGGTCGAATGACCCATCATACTTGTCTAGAGGAGGGAGTTTGAAATATTTGGGCATGGGAACCGCAAGGAGTTCTGATGACAGGGGGGAAGGGACTGAAAGAATAGGGGCAACTTTTACCTTGTCCGAGCTTGCTTCTTCTTTACCTCAGAGCTCGAGCAGGACGCAGGTGGTAGTTCAACGATTTCGTCGGCGCCTCCGCTGCTGCTTGGAAGGCCTGGTATTGGCGCTGCCTATCTTGGTGTTGTCGAGCTCGATGGGCCCGGACTGTTAGTAGTCCGCGGCCAGGATGCCGAATTGGTTCTCTGCAAGCAGGAGCTCAAACTTAGAGTGCCGAGGTGCTGACTTGATCGGCAAGGAGGTTCCTGATCCGCCGGCGAGCTGCGAGGCGGGGGTAATTAGTCTTTCCCTCCTGCCCGGGGATGAGGCCTGGCTCCTGGAGGGGTTCTGAAGCTGCAAAACTTTCCCTCAGTGAAGGCGCCCGCCCTGATGGGAGGGCTTGACCGGCTTGGCAGCAGGGTGCCGAGGTGGGAGTTGCGGTTGGTTCAGAGGCAGTTGGGGGAACTGTTGTTGGTAGTGACACTGAGGAATGTGGTGTAGTACTTGCTGCTGATGGAGCTGATGTTGCTAAAACTGCTGCATTTGGGCTTGCATTGCCCGCACGCACTGCATCAAGTCATCAAGCTGGTTCTGGCTGGTCGCCAGAGGGACAGCGGTTGGTTCGGCGAAGGTTGTCTCGATAGGGAGGGGAAGGGGAACATTCACAGGTGCCACTGTGCTCGGTGCATTGAGGCTAGGGATTCCGTCCGTCGAGAGGGGGACAATGAACTGTCCGATGCATACAGTGGCGGACTGGGGGTGTTCCCCTACAGCATTCAAGTCGGCGTTGTGCCTGTTGCTGCTGGAGGAAGCCATGGAAGCTAAGGTTTCTTTGCGAGAGAGAGAGAGAGTTAGAGGTTAGGGGGGGCTTTTTGAAGTCTTCCCATAGATGACGCCAAATGATAATGCGCAATCCGATCGGACCTAGCTGCCGGTTAGCTCGCCTCTGACGGAGCTGAAGGTGCCTGAAACAAGGAAGAAGCTGGGGATTTCCGGGGAGGAACCCGGTTGGAACACTCCGAAGCTCAAGTTAGTGCTCTAGAGAAGGCAAGGGAAATAATGGATTTCGAGACCAGAAAGCACAAGATATTACATACCCCTTTCTCTTGGGGGAGGAAGGCCTCTTATAGCCACTTGGTGCACTTACTCCCAAATTTCTGCTAAGTCAGGCATAACCGCCTCTGTGGGGGGAGGGGCAGGCATAATCGCCACTGTCCTCTCTGTCAGGGCTGTCTTTGCCACGATTGAGATGGCGGTGGCAGGTGGCCGTTACGGCGTGATTGCCATCTCTCAGACCCAGATCAGTTAGGCGTGCTGCCTCAGAGTATGGATGTCAGATATGGTTTCGCTGTCGCGCGACCTGGAGCCGAGGTGTTGGAGTGGTGCGCGAGGTGAAGTCTTGAGCTCGGATGAGCAGATCCTACTGTCCTGAAGTGCTGGCACATGATCTGAACTGGCTCGAGGTGGGCTGGCCCCGGCCTTGCCCCTCTCGGGCTTCGTTGTTAGCCTCGGGATCCTTTAGGGAGAGCTCGGGTTTCCTTTTGGGGAGCTCGGGAACTCGGGCCTCTCTTTGAAGAACTCGGGAGTTCGAGCCTCTCTTCGAGGATATGGCCGTGCTAAGTCATCGTGTCGAGCTGACGTTCCTGCTAGGTCATCTTGTCTTCTTCCACGTGTCGCACAGCCAAGGGGTCGGACCAAATCTACCTCCATCAAAAACAATGATCGTTTTAGCCATAAAAATCCATTATTAAAAGGGGTATTTTTGTCCCATCAAAATATTGATAACTTTTCCCCAGGTGAGAGTTATTTACCCACCTGAGAAATGGGTACCACTCAAGGTTTTTAAAACTGAACCGGACAAGGAACCGGTCAGGGGCCTGGTTCCCAGGTTGAATGGTCTGACCGTTCAAACTGAATGGATAGCCTGTTATGACAAAAAAAAAAAAACAAAAACCAGGCCAAACCGTTGAATGGTTCGACTGCCCGGGTCAACAATTTGTTGACCAAATCAATAGTTTTTGGGGAAATAACGGTCCCAATTTTTCCGGTCCGACCGTCTAGTCCAGTCTGATTTTGAAAATCATGGTATCACTTTCCCCCAAAAAAAGTGATACGCAAGAAAATAAAATTTCCTTGATCTCCACATAAATATGAAAAAAACATGAATTTCTTGATCAATGGAATTATAAATGAGTTTTGACCAATCAAAACTCACCCATGAACTTTGATAAATAACACCTAATTGACTACCACTTTTATGATTTCAGTTGACGGGTCTTTTCCATATCAATGTTAAAATGGAAAGCTGATATGAAATCAAAACTCACACATGGATTTCTTGGTCACAAGTTTTTTAGATATCATATTCCATATCATAATCGAACCCAAGTAAAAAAGAGCTGCTCTAATCTTTTTATTCCATCTAAACGTCCTTCGATTATGTTTTTTGTTGCAGTTCTAGGGAAAAATTTCTCTCAATGTTAAAATGGTAATTATACAGAGTTACAAATAATGATGGAATAAAATTCGTTTGATTAAATAGCATTTTGGTTGTAATAGGTTTTAGTTGGGATCCGTTAAATGGTTGGTCCTGATTCTTCAAACAAAAACGTGGGAAGTTATTGGGGGACCAAGTCCAAGGGCCACATGTGGCTCCAGACGTTGTCAGGTCCTTGTTGGGCCAGAATCAAGATCGAGGTAGAACCTGTATTAGACCCAAAAAATGGGCCTAAATTGACCCATCAAAAACTGGGATTGGCACTTCTTGGTCAACATTAAAATCAACTAGAAGCAATTAGCAAGTAAGCTTAGAGCCTATAGAGGATGGAAAGCTGATATGGAAAAAAGCACTAAAGAAAGGCTCCACGTCTTGGGCTTTCACCTGTTAAAGCCTTTAAGTTGCGTTTGGGAATGTTTGTATTAGGTGCTTATTAGGTTTATTGCTTATTAGAAGTCAAAAGTGCTAAAAAAAACTTGAGTTAGCATTTGGTAAAAAAAGCTCCAAAATATTTTTTTCACTCCAAAAAGCTCATTTAGAGGAGCCAAAAATTTTGGGCTTTTGGCTGCTTATGCTTGGAGAAGCCCTTTTATAAAGAAAAAGCCTGCTTAGAACATTATACCAAATGCTCAAGTGTGCTTGTCTAAATAAGCACTCATTCTCCGTGATTTAATGAGAGGCTGTTTTTTTTGAAAGCCAATGAGAGGCTGTTTCATTCTCCGTAGTTTAGTTCTTTGGTGTTTCCTTTGTAGTGGTGGTTTGTTTACTGTTGTGTCTTTGTTTTGTTTCTGATTTTTCTGCTTAATGAAATCTCTCTTTACCTTTTACCTATAAGAACGCTCATTCAAAGAGTAATTGATTATAAAAGCCCAAAAGCACTCCCAAAGGCAACCTTAGAGCCTGTTTGGAACTGATTGGCTTTGAAAATCTTGGGGTAGAGCTACCCCGTCTTGTGTAGCCCCTCAGTGATTCTATAGAAAGAAACTTGGAAAGCCGATTTCTCATCTCAATAACCATGTATTGTTTTTTATGGGATTTTCACCGTACACAACTTCCTGTCTTTTTGAGTGGGGTCTATCATTCTATCTTGCAACGCTAGAAGTCATTGCGGGAAAACCCTCCCAAATGTAGTGGTGCAAATGGAACCGATATCTGATCCTATTTTATTGGATTCGAATATTTCCTTTCAGATTTTCAGATTGGATAACGGGATGCGATTAAAAACAGGATCAAATTTAATCCGATCCAATTCAATCATATATATATGTATTATTTATTTTTCTATAAATATATTTATATTATATTTTTATACTTTTATAATATTTATTTGTTATAAAAAGACATATTTGTTTATGTTTTTTTAATAATTAATAAAAATTTTCGAATCATATATATATGATATCCTTAATGGATTCGGATTCAAATCCACGCTCATGATGTCTGATTGGATATAATCGGATCCGGATATGCCCCGATTCGGATCCGATTTGATCCGTTTGCATCCTACCGCTCAGGGCTCAAAGCCGAAGCTCAGCCAAACCGGGGTGGTTACGTCCGAAGTCGTACGTGACTCAAAATGGCGGGAACGCCGGGAACAAAAGAAGCAACTCCGCGCTGCGCCCGCGCGTACACTCTCTGACTCTCGGTCTCGGTCTCGGTCTCAATGCCAACGAAATGGAGGAAAATGGAAGGGAGCATAAGCAGTGCTGGAGGAAAGAAGTGGATGAGAACCTGAAGAGGCTACACTCTCTACTGTTCGGCGCCGATTTGGCACTCGAAAGAAAGGATTTCCTGACCGCCCAAATCCTAGGACTCCGCCTCCTCGGCTTCCTCGATTCCCGTTCTCACAATCACGTCGATGAAGCCTTCATCCATCCCATACGGTCTGAGATCTCTTCTAAGATCGATTCCGCTCGTCGATCTCTCGCTCCCGAATCCGACCGGTACTTTATTCTGATGCTTCACCTTTCAATTCTTATTTCACCTCTTACGAACAAAGACGTGATGGGTTTTGGTCTCTTTGTTTCTTTTACTTTTTGTTTGATTGTTATAACCTTTTAAATCCGATAGACGAAAATTCGGAGTATTAGTAACTACTATCGTCTATTCTACTAGCTGAACATTGATAGGAATCTTGTCTACTCTAACTGGAGTTGGGGCTTGTAGTAATCATTTTATTTTAGTTTTTTAATGAACAATTGACATCCAAAGAATGTACAGTAGTGCTAAAGACCCTAAAATGGTTTTTTAAATGTTCAATTCTCATCAGCGTTATTTAAGTTGAAGGGAATTTTGCGGTTTATTTTTTTTTCTTTTGTTCTTTTTAATGATTTCTTAATTTATACTCTAGCTTGTGCAATGTTGTTGATTTGTGTTGCTTTTCAATTCAGCCTGGCATTTGAACAGGCAAAAAAAGATCCTGGTTGCATCTTTGTGAAGAGAGGGGATGCTGACATTGATAAGGTTAAGAATTCAAAATACTTCCGTGCTTTCCTTCATAAATCCAAGGGGAGTGTTGCTTATGCATCGGTAAGGAGTGCTTTTGGTTTTAGTGTCTGTCATTTACTTGTTTATCTTTAAATGGTGAAAGACACCATTTCTCCAGTTCCTTTTGCTTGTCAAAGAGATTGATGTTGTGAGTACTTTTGCACTTTACAAACTCTTCTCTCAATAATCTATTTACTTGTTTCTTTCCCTAACTTCAGATATATCATTTGTTTACTATGAATCTTTTGGGCTTATTTAAATGAATATCATGCGTTTTAGTTGATCAATTCCGTCACATTTTTTTTCCCTTTCTTTACCATTCCTTTTCAAAATTTGTGGATTTTTCATTAAAAATAAAGTATGAAATTACAATGTTGCTGGAGATTATATTTCCACAAAATAAGAAAAATTTAAAATGAGAATTGTGATTGCTAGTAACCTAGTACTTGATGTAATCTTTTAACATGCCAAAACACCAATGTGCCTAAAATATAAATAGATCTGCTTTCATTCTAATTGGATCCATAATGTCATTATTATAATGATGGACATTATTATATTTGACATTTGAAGTATAACTTTCTCTGTAACCAGCAATCACAGATTCCTCATGCATCAGATAACAGCCATTCAGTCACTCTCCAAAGTAGCAGCATTGGGGAAGGGCCAAATTTACCCTCATTGGGTCAACCGGATAGGCAGAATGACAAGTTGAGTTCTAAGACTCCAAAAGGTGTGACACAGGCAAAGCTAACATCCCTCTATGGTGGAAAGGTCTTGAGGACAAATAATATTTCAAATAAGAACACACTCAACTTGAGAAGTAACAACTCGGAGGAATGCATTATATTAGAAAAATCAAATTCCTGCAATCAGAACTATCCTAAGGGCACGGGCTTCTCTACAATTTCGCATGTTGAGGAGGAAGAAAAACTTCATGTTAGTTTGTCAACAAAACGTGCTTATGTGGATATTAGCAGCCCTAAGCTTGAACCTACAAAATCTCCACCAACCAATGAAGATGCTAATGCAGATGTTCCAGGCACTGGGTTTGTAACTGCAAGAGCAAAATTGGTAATCATTTTTCTCCTAAAAGTAGTTTTTCTCTATTGACAGGCTCATGCATAGATGCACATTCTCATACATTTCCATTAATATGGTCAAGGGTAGAACTAGGAAAGAGGAAACTACCCTTGGGGGGTGCCTTGGCCCCCAGGTCCTGCTTGATTCCACTTGTGAATGTAGTTCTTTTCTTTCTTGTTGTTATTGGCTGCAGTACAGATAGATGTATGTAGGTGGATAAAGAAACATGTACGTTTTTTCCTGGCAAACATGCTATCTCTCTCTGCTTTAAACGCCATGATCACAAACAAAAGTATAAATGCATGGTTTCCATGGTCAAGCTTTAAGTATGATCACAAACGGAAGTATAAATGCTTGGGAACCAACAATGAAAATTTGAAAAAAGAAACACAACAGAGGGCCTGTATATTGTTCTGATAAATTAGTTATTGGTGAAATTGAGATCAAAGAATCCAGAATGAGTTTTCTATATTTATGGAGAATCTCTGATGGCACTCTCAATCTCCACTTAAAAAAAGCTATGGAGTTGGTTCAGAAAAGTTTTCTAAATCTACAGACAATCTCCAAAGGGGTGGAATTGTCACTGGCTACCATTGGATAAAAGGCATAGATTTAGTTTGGATCAACCATAGATTTGAAAAATAATCCCATAGTAAGCTTTCTGTATCCATGGACAACACCCTCAAAAAAATCAAAGTAAGAAAACAGAAAATCAGAGCATACAGAGAACAAGATATTGTATCTGGAGCCTTTAGTTCAAATGGTTGAGTAATTGCATCCCATCCATGATTTCATGCTAACAAAAACTACCCAAAAATTCTTGGTGCTTTTGGATTCTGCAATAAGGTCAAACATCTTCGGAAACATACAAAGTAGATGAAGTGAGGTTGTGAGAGCAGATGAGGAAATGGAAAACCCACAGTGCAAGGTATAGAAAATCTTAGTAAAAAAGGGATTGGGGCATGGTGGGGTGACACACGGCTTATTTAGGATTTGATGCATCATTGCCTAATAAGGTTGCACATATGTTTTTATTTTACAATTGCTTATTTAATGGTTTCTCATCAGTAATGTTGCAATTCTCTTACCTTTTTCAGGAAATGGATGCAAGGCAAAGGCGTGGTTTAGTGGGATCACCAAGTGGTTCTGTTTCCCCTCAAAGTGATAACAATTCAGTGGGTAGAGGATATGGTGCAAGATATGGTGGTTTTCCACGTCGTGGCATTCGTAGTAATTTTGTTCCCCCTATTAGATCCAATGGGGCTAACACGGGTCACATGACTTCACGAGTATCAGGAAAGGGTGATGATGCATTAGAAGACTCAACAAAGAGATGGTTAGTCATATTACTTTTTTTTTTTTGGATAAAGTTAGTCATATTACTTTGTTCTGAACGTTTTTGAAATCAAATGAATTTAAAAGCCATACTTCTAATCTCCCTGAAATGTGAATTACTGCTCCTATGGTTTTGGTTTAGTTTCTGTTTACTAGTTTTGCAAAAAAGGATCTAACCAATTGTAGACACATTTTTCAATGTCATAATCTTCTATTCTTCTGCACTTGATGCTTTTTTGAAAAGTCTCGACATGTGTGCTGTTTTTCTAGTCTCAAGGTTTCTAAACCTTTTACATTATTTTCCGTTGGTTTACATTTCTGTCAAGATTTCTGAACCCTCTTCATTTCATGTTTCAATGAATGGTAAAAGGGCATTAAAGGGGTTCTGAATTCTAAGAGTTGGGATGTTCATATTTGTGACTTCTATATTTTCTTATAGTTTGGAAATGTTATGTGGCCCTGATGGGGAGCTCCCTGAGAAGTTGAGAAATTTGGAGCCACGTCTTATTGAGCATGTTAGCAATGAGATCATGGATCGGGATCCAAATGTTCGCTGGGATGATATTGGTAACCTAAAGCTTCAAACCTTATCATGCTCATGAATTTACTGTATTTCTTATTTACTTCATTTTTATTTTAAAGTATTTTTATTCTGACATGAACTCATTGTCTTGGTAACATAATAGCTGGCTTGGAGCATGCTAAGAAATGTGTGACAGAGATGGTTATATGGCCTTTACTACGTCCTGACATATTCAAAGGTTGTCGCTCTCCAGGAAGAGGTCTTCTTCTCTTTGGTCCGCCAGTAAGCATTTAAGCTGCTTAAGTATAATACCCACATGCAACACTATTGGTTTGAGTTCTTTTTAGTATCTCTTGTGTGTATCTCATGTATCAGGGGACAGGTAAAACAATGATTGGGAAAGCTATTGCTGGAGAGGCTAAAGCCACCTTTTTCTATATATCAGCTAGTTCATTGACAAGCAAGTGGGTATGTATTTCTTTTCCTATACTTCTTGTTATGACAACTAGCAAGTTGGCATGTTTTTCTTTCCTTTTTTCTCTTTCCTGCGCTATCTGACACAGATTTGAGTCAAGGCAAGTACAGTACAAACATCTTGATTCAATATACACTTAAAGTAACAACTCTTCCAAATCCTTGTTAAGAGGGGTGCTACTAGGTCTTTGCACCCTGAAACAATTACTTGCATGATCGGAAAATTGTGCAATTGCATGTCATTGTCAAAAGGCATCACTTGCCTTGTTTGGTCAGAGGACTTGCTTATTGACACCATCAAACAAGCTCCTTAGCAAAATTGATCTGAACTTGGAAGCAAAACTCTCTCAGTAGTTTGAATTTCTTGTTTCCTTTCATGTTCCTCATTATTTTGTATAGCTTCTTGTTCTGTTGTTTCCAAGTGTGTAACATATTCAATGATGGTCATAGATTGGTGAGGGTGAAAAGCTTGTGAGAGCACTTTTTGGGGTTGCCAGTTGTCGTCAGCCTGCTGTGATATTTGTTGATGAAATAGATTCCCTTCTATCTCAGGTATGTCTAGCCACTTAATTGAATTGGAAACATAAATCAAATGCATGGAGGTGAGCCTAGAGGCTTACCCTTTCATGGGGATGGGGGCATAAGTGATTCAGTGCCAAAATTGATTTATTCAGATAACTGGAACTTCATCCACTCTATCAGATTCCTTGGTATATAGCCAAGATAAAGTCTGTAGGATAGATGCTTGTAGTTGGATCTTTTTTTTTTTCCTCATTTTTGCCTATTTAGGTGGGATCTGTAGGATATTGGGTCCAACTTCCATGCTACTGCTTTGAATTTGATTTTGGCTCACATAACAGATCTAGCATAGTTACTTTTGAGTTATCAAGTCACTGATGAAGACAACATGCTGAGAATAACATCTGTCCTTACAGCGCAAGTCGGAAGGTGAGCATGAATCGAGTAGACGACTTAAAACACAGTTCCTGATTGAAATGGAAGGCTTTGATAGTGGAAATGAGCAAATTCTTCTTATTGGTAATCGTTGAACCATGTTTTGAGTTCTATTTGGTAGTATTATGCCAATTGCCAAATATCAACTGACAAACCTGGACTTTAATATAAGGATTTCTGTGATGCCGTGGCTAATAAATCAATACTGTCTATCTGATTATTGATCTTTGAAATTGTGTTAGCTGTCTCTTTCCATGTTGAAATGGAAGTATCATTCTCACATTTATTCTCCATAGTATTGTTAGAATAAACAACTTGGTTGTGTTGAATCTGAAAGTGTTTAGTACATGAAGCCATGATCTGATGTGTGGATAAATAAACCCAGTCATGAACTGATTTCCTTTAGGCTCCATATGTTTCAACGTAAAATACTAAAATGGGTTGAGTTTTCTCAAGACTGCAATTCAGTTTTCACCCTTGTTAACATAGTTGTCAAGGCGACACCTAGGTGACAAGGCGCCCTTGGAGTCTCGCCTCGCCTAATCGCCAAGCAGTTTTATATAGCGTGTTATAACAAACTTTTATATTCTTAATTTTTTGAGATTATAATTATAAAATAGACATTTTTAAACTAAAATATTCATTTTGTGTGTTTATATACTAATTTCTTTTTGTTATTTTCTTATTTGTTAGTGTTTAATCAACACAAACATTGCTAAATTCTGTATTGAACCCTCAAAGACTTCAAAACCTGAACCAATAAGAAAGAACATAAAATGTTGTCCAATCAACACATTTTCTTCTTTTTCTTTACTAATTTTGTGTTTTTATATACTAATTTCTTCTTCTTCTTCTTCTTCTTCCACCTTTTCTTTTCTTCTTTTCCTATAACAGAAATAGGGGTTCAGCCCCTATATTTTTTGAATTTTCTTTTCTTTCTTCTTTTTCTTTTCATGAATATGTTGATTTTCTTTACTTTGACATGAAGTTTATACTTTTCTTATGAAATTTATGGATATTTATTAAGGAAATATGATTATGGAACCTAGGGAACTACCATAGGATACATATTTTCACTTAAAAAAATTCATCGCCTAGGTGATGCCTAGGTGCCCCCCTGTCGCCTAGCCTTGCCTTGGTGCCTTGAAAACCATGCTTATTAACAAAAGTTTTGCTCCCTATAATCTGGAAATAAATGAATAGCTTGAATAAAAGAAGGAAAAGATTAAAACTACATAGCTCAAAATCTGTGGGCATTGCATTTCCCCTACTAATATTATTCGTTTAATTATTTCAAACTCCATACTGTTCAAGATTGTAAGCTCTTAACATTCTGTAGGAGCAACAAATAGGCCTCAGGAGCTTGATGAAGCAGCACGGCGGCGGCTTACAAAGCGACTCTATATCCCTCTCCCTTCCTCAGGTCTGATTTTATATTGTATTCTTCTTTCTATTTTTAAATTCTTCATTTGGCACCTCTTCAACATTATCCCTTTGGTGATGAAGAAGCAAGAGCCTGGATTATCCGCAATCTGTTGGAGAAGGATGGGTTGTTTATGCTTTCAAAGGAGGATACGGATACTATATGTAAATTAACCGAAGGTGCTGAAACCCAATCCTATTCTCTGCAATACTAATTATATGTTCATACTTTGGTTTCTTCTAAGCTTAGGTTGTCTTGGATATTTCAGGGTATTCAGGATCAGACATGAAAAACTTGGTGAAGGATGCATCCATGGGACCGCTGAGGGAGGCTTTGAGACAAGGCATGGAGATTACAAAGCTGAGAAAGGAGGATATGAGGCCGGTTACGCTTCAGGTGATTAAGTATACTAATCTAGTTGGAAGTTGGGGCATACGTTCATTTTGATATTTGTTTGATTACAGTCTTAAATTCTTTATTATTATAATAAACTGGGCTTGTTATGCTATTGGTGTAGGACTTTGAGAATGCCTTGCAAGAAGTGAGGCCATCTGTTTCTATGAACGAACTTGGTACGTACGAGGATTGGAATAAACAATTCGGAAGCTTGTCTCTCTAGGAAAGGAATAAGGAAAAGAAGGATGCTTTGGATATAATAGATTCAATAGCTTAGGTTAGATTAGCCAGCAAGCTTGCATTGACGTCTCTTAATTTCTGAACGCCGATCTGGGCTTGGGAGGTCCACTCCCACTAAAGTATGAACCATGCATCTTTTGGCACACACTTCCAATTGGCCGGGTCTGGGCTTCGGGTTGACCTTGGCACAGTCAGCTTCATCTCACGAACAACATTATCAAATTTCTTTGATCTTATCCAGAATAACTTAGCGTGACCAAGACAAGATGTCCCATGCACCAATCAGCGCACGAACAACATTCATAGAATCTGATTCCAATCTTACTGATTTCTGTCTAGGTGGCATTTGGTTCATCTTTTAGTGCGGCCTTTTGGGCTTTGGTAAGCTTGAATTTTCCAGTGGGTTGATTGCTGAAACCTCCTTTGAAGTTTTTGGCCGTTGCTGAAACCTCTCCTGAAGTTTGCTAATTGGAGTTACCTTTGTGAGCTTTACAATACAATTGCAAGTAGACCCCCTCTATTGGAATCCTCTAGCAAGAGGCATGAAAATGTCTAAAATACTCCTGCAATTATTATAAACAACAAAAAACAAAGAGAATTTGAAGTTGCAGTTTTACTTTTGTGTGATTGGTATGAAGGGCAAAATTGGTAAATAAATCCATTTCAGAAAAGAGATTAGAAGGATTTGGACTAATCATTCATATGAAGAAAATTTGGAAATAAACATTTCGGTCAAAAAGTAGGTATTTTGGGCACTTTCATACCAAAGGGGTCTACTTGTAACTATATTAGAAAGTTTGAGGTGATTACAATTGCCAAGCTTCAGGGGAGGTTTTAGTAACAATTAGAAACTTCAGGGGAGGTTTCAGAAATTTACCCTTTTCCATTTGGTAGGGCTGTTCATAACAAGACCCAAACCGACCAACCCGGTTCGATCCAAGTCGAGTTGGTTGGTTTTTCTTCAGCATTGGTCGGTTTTGGGTTACAAAAAAACATAAACTGATGGTTCAGTTTAGTTTCGGTTTTCATGTGTGAAAACCGAAATTGAACCGACTTAGATATATATTACATGAAAACCGAAATCGAATCGAGCCGAACTGACTTATATATATATATATATATAATATTTCAGATATTATATATATTTCAGTTTTATTTCAGAAATATACATATTATATATAAAATTTTTGATATATAAAATATCAGTTTTAATCCATCAAATCATTTTTAATTTTCAGGCATCCGGCCTTTGCTTTCTTAGACTTGAATCCTTTACTGTTCACACAGAGAGAATCATTCACAAAATCGACCGACCCAAACCGATTCAAACCTACCAGGTCGGTTTTACTTGGTATTGGGTCGGTTTTGGTTTCATTTCTAGGTAAATCGATCGGGTCGGGTCGGTTGGAAAAACGCTAGTAAACCGACCTAACTCGACCTGTGAACAGCCCTATCATTTGGTGACAGAAAGTTGAAAAGATTGAGATGTGTGAAGAAAGATCCGAAAAGACCAAAATCACTGACTTTTGAAAAGCTTCAGATTCAAATGAAGCTTTTGTGTCTTTTCGGCTAAATAGTCTTTAAATGCGTTTCTAAAAGCCCCGTGAATCAAGCCACTTACCACGACAACTCTAAAGTTCAAGTTTCAGAAATTTACCCTTTTCCATTTGGTAGGGCTGTTCATAACAAGACCCAAACCGACCAACCCGGTTTGATCCAAGTCGAGTTGGCCGGTTTTTCTTCAGCATCGGTCGGTTTTGGGTTACAAAAAAAACATAAACTAATGGTTCAGTTTAGTTTCGGTTTTCATGTGTGAAAACCGAAATCGAATCGACCCGAACTGACTTAGATATATATTACATGAAAACCGAAATCGAATCGAGCCGAACCGACTTGTATATATAATATTTCAGATATTATATATATTTCAGCTTTATTTCAGAAATATACATATTATATATAAAATTTTTGATATATAAAATATCAGTTTTAATCCATCAAATCATTTTTAATTTTCAGGCATCCGGCCTTTGCTTTCTTAGACTTGAATCTTTTACAGTTCACACCGAGAGAATCATTCACAAAATCGACCCAAACCGATTTAAACCTACCAGGTCGGTTTTACTTAGTATTGGGTCGGTTTCGGTTTCATTTCTAGGTAAATCAATCGGGTCAGGTCGGTTGGAAAAACGCTAGTAAACCAACCTAACTCGACCTGTGAACAGCCCTATCATTTGGTGACAGAAAGTTGAAAAGATTGAGATGTGTGAAGAAAGATCCGAAAAGACCAAAATCACTGACTTTTGAAAAACTTCAGATTCAAATGAAGCTTTTGTGTCTTTCCGGCTAAATAGTCTTTAAATGCGTTTCTAAAACCCCCGTGAATCAAGCCACTTACCAAGACAACTCCAAAATTCAGTTTTTTTTGGGGGATTGTCACAATATCCTCCTGCATGCTTAAATATGTCACTTTGTCCCACATGACATTTCATACTTTCATAGGGGTATTTCCATTTAGATAGATGTTCACCACTTGTTTTTAGCACATATACTCTTCGGTTTTTGAAGAAAAAAAGTCTTCGGTTTTTGAAGATTTAGGCATAAAATTTATCCACTCTTTTGATTCTTAGAATTGTTGGAAGATCTTCCTAAAAGATTTGTCAAATGACACCTTACTTCCTCAAGAGAAGATTAGAACAATCCTCAATTTTACTTCTAATGCCTTCATAACCTTACCCAATGGCTATGAAATAAAAACATCTATATATAAACCAGATACTTGTCTTGTGTATCATGCCCCCAATTTTGCTTTTCATGCATACCAATGGTTTGATCGGCTGGGTCGAATGGTTCAGACCGTGCCATGTCATCAAATATATGTATTAAGTATTATATATATGTATATAAATATATATATATATATATATATATATATATATATTATCAATAAATAATGTATAAATATGTTTTAGATATATGTATTTTTATATTTAATTTTTATTTATAAAAAATATTAAAATTTGCAATTTGAGGCAAAAAGTTCTTTTCTTTGGTGAAAATAGCGGGGCAAGGTGCCTATGGCGCCTTGGGACGTATAGGTCTCGAAAAGTTACCTAAAATAAAAAAAAATCACCTCAATTGGACATTGGAGTGCAAAGTTATGGCCTTTGAAAGTTTGCTTACATTGAGTGTGCAACCCGCAACCCGGTGACCGGTTTGAACAGGTCAATGATTGAACCGGATGGGTCAAATGGTTATTGACCAAGTCAACGGTTTTGACAGTTTGTCGGGTCTTGATTGAATTGGACACAAAATCTTGACTAGGTGACGGTTCGAATGGTTTGATCAATCGAATCAACAATGGGTTGAAAACATTGATGCATACTAATCTTACTACTAATGTTTTCGAACTACCGTTGACCCTGATGGTCGGACTGTTAGGCTTGGGAACCGTCTAGGCAATTAGTTTTGTTTTACCCCAAACTTAGTCCTTGACAAAAAAACTGTTGAAGAATTGGTCAATGACCCATTAACCTAATTAATCGAACCGTCAACACATTTAATCCATTTAATGATTTTGATCTTTTTTTTATTTTAATTATTTTTTATTTTTTATTAAAATAGGCTATCCATTCAAACCGTTAATCCAAAAATCGGTGGGCCAAAATGATTCCAGTTCATGGTCGGTTTTTAAAACTTGCTAACTGCATATAAAGTGGATAGTTGTCTTATGTTCCGTATAAATCATAAAACTTAAAATCTAAATATCATATACCATTCTATATGGTTAAATCAACTATATGATTAATAATTGATTGCACACGTGCATAGCACCACATGCTCTTACACTAATTAAGGCTGTGTTTGGTTTGTTACATGACGTGCCACTCTCCCAGCATTTTCCTTCCTGTTTCTAGCTTTTCTTTCCATCCAAGCACAGCCTAATTACCGGTGCTATCTGCGTACAGGCTGTCCAATCATCTTACTTGTATATTAGACTTGTTCATGGGCCGGGCCGGGCTTTTACTGTGTATTAACAAATTTTTTTAAGGCCCAAGCCCGAGCCCGGCCTGACCATCGGGCCTACAATTTGGGCCCGAGCTCGGTCCTCATAAAAAGCCCGAAGCCCGAGCCTGGGCCCGGGCCCGAAATTTAGCCTATATTATTATTATTATTATTATTAATGTTGAAGCAGCTGAATAAAGAGAGAGATAGATTGAAATTATAAAATAAAGAATAAAATATATATATATATATATTAAATTATAAATATATATTTTAATAAATATTATATTATTTATATATTTTATATAATATATACAATACATATTATATATTTTATAAAATATATAATACTGAGTCGGGCCGGACCGGGCTCGGGCCGGGCTTTTTTGACAAATCCCGAGCCCGGCCCGAAACACAGTCGGGCTTACTGTGTTAAGCCCGAAGTCAGGCCCGCGGGCCTAATTATATGACCAAGCCCGGCCGGACCGTCGGGCTACCCGGCCCATGAACAGGTGTATTATATATGATTATATGAACACGTGTTCTTCGACTTTCTTGTTTCTCGGTTCTCAACGAATTCGTCCACTGCACTGCTATAGCAAGTCTGTGTATTCTGCAAGTGATCATGACTAGGCAAGGCCAATGGGCAATGGCTACGCCAATTGAAATTTGAACACAACGATGTTCTTATCGCTTGATCGAGTACTCTTTGAATATGTAGGGAAAGCGGTTCAAAAAGATGTCAACCATGGTCGGAGTTCGTACGGCCAAATCGATGAGTGGAGGTAGTGTTGTAATGGGTTGGATTTGGATAAATCTGTTATGCACGTGATTGGATAATGTAAATATGCATGAAAACTGAAAAGAAATGATATTACAAGAGCTTTGACCAATCAAGACATCTATAACATCATAAATATCACCTGATTGGTCACCTTGGCTTTTTATGGATAATATAAATAATTTTATGGTATGAATGCCATTTCTCTCTCCCCTCCCTTCAAATACGTGGCATCCTCAATTTAATTAGACAATACTCATTCACTCTTTGTAATTAGAAAACCTATTATAATAACAACGCTCAGTAATTAAATACTGACTATTGATAAAAATATAAAAAAATAATTATCACTATTACTAATTAAAAATAATATTAATCTTTAATTAAATAATTAAGTGAATATTACATTTTGATTAATCTTTAAATGTTTACAATAAAAATTTTGATTATAATAGTTATTATGATAATAAAATCATTAACTAAATACTTAATAATAACAACAATAATCAATGTTTTCAAAATTGGACCGAACCATATGGTCGTACTGGAAAAACGGAAATCGATTACTTGATCGGTTCTGTTTCACCCCAGAATCACTTTTTGGCAAAAAACCGCTGATCTGGGCAATTGAACCGTTGAAACCTTTGACCCAAACAACGGTTTTTGACTGTTTTTTTATTTTTTATTTTTTTGTCAGAACAGGCCACCTGTTCGGTTTAAACGATCGGACCATTCAACCTGGGAACCGGACCCCTGAACAGTCCGTTGTCCAATTCAGTTTTAAAAACCTTGATAATAATTAATTAACTAAATATTATAATACAAGTAATCTTAAAAAAAATAATAATAAAAAGTTAGACATTTTTTGCTTAAACAAAATAAAAATTATAAAAAAAATACTAACCCCGCATTAATACGGATTCATTCTTTAGTTTTAAGATAATAACAGACGGTCCTGGATTCATTCTCTAGTTTTAAGATAATAACAGACTGTCTTAGATAAATAATAAAATTATAATGCCTGTTGATGTGGTACTGTTTAAATAAAAAAAAAATTTAAAAAATTACATATGGATCTCACAAAAAATTCTCAACATCCACATATGACCAAAAAAAAAAAATTATTTTTGAAACTTTAGGGTCAACAATGCCAACCAAGTCTTTGAACCAATGTATTGCCACTAAAACCGATAACCAATCGACCAATCAATTAGTATCCATCTATCCAAAAAAACGTCAACTAGTATTCATCAAAATCCAACGGGGAGGGATTCTGATTGTACAAAATTCTTCGGGCATCATATGGAAATTGTCTTAAATTCGTTTCCCCACTTTATTTTTTTGAGCCCTTTCTTTTTTATTTTTTGGGCAAATTCATGTTTAAACTTTCGTTTTTTTTTGGGTAAAAGAAAACTTTCAAAATATTATTTCTTTTTGGCTTGATAAAATAGGCCATGGACTTTATCGTTGTGTTTTAAACATGGGATTCTTTGATGTGCTCAGTTTACTAAAACCAAGGTTCAAAATATTATCGATAGCTTTTTTTTTTTTAGTTTTTTTAATTTGGTTCAGAGGGACCGGTTTAAGGTCCGTTCATCTTCTGAATCGGTTGAGACTCTGAAACATTTCCTGTAGGGGTGTATTGGAAAGCCCCCAATATGATATGTATCAATCGTTATGGCTCAACACGTATCAAAATTTTAAACCTTGACTAAAACAGACGATGCACCCAAATTGCTACGAGGAAAGGCTAAATGACAAGGGTGTTGTGGAAAGGATGGCCTGAACCAAAAATTGTGCATGCTGAAGAAAACCAAGTTACATAGGCAGCTGGGCAACTAGGGTTCTAAAACTTCGTAGTCATGGGATTCTTTTTTATTTTGCTGTTTTGAGTTGAGTTCTTATTATCATGTTGTCCTCATAAGGCCAACTCTTTTCTTTTATCTTTATCATTTTTTTTCCCTAATTAGGATTAGATTATACACAGAAAACTGCTCAAAGGGTGAAATAATATTGACCTATTTGCTCACCCATCTATGAACTTGACAACTTCAACATATGCTTTCTTTATCACTAGGGGCCGTGCAATGTACGGAATTATCTGATATCCAATATGATGACAGAAGGGATTAAAAAATGTAAATGTTATATCCCCCGAAAAAAGTATTTTACCTAATAAAAATAGTTAAATAAATAATTGATTAATCAAAGATAATTAATTAATTAATTAATTAATATACTATTAATCTAGGATAATATGTTTACTAACAAATAGAGCAAGTCTTTATTAATGCCAAAGTTTTTTTCTCTTTTGTTTTTTAGCTCCAATCACTACTAATTTAAACTAAATCAATATATATGTGTGTGTGTTACCTAATTTATCTAATTCAATTATGTTAAATTTAGTTACTTAATTGATTTATTTTGAGTAAATCGGGTCCACTTAATATAATGATTAGTTTTGGATATATTATGTTTAGTAAAAGATAATTGATAGAAGATAGAGAGGGAATGGAATGATGTAATAAGAGAGAGATTTGTGTATATATTTTTTAAAAAGTAATTAATAGAAGAGAGAGAGGGAAGAGTGGGGGAAAGAGGATGAGTGTAATGACATGAAGAAAGAGATTTGTGTATACATTTGTTAAAAAATAATTAATAGAAGAAAGGGGGGAGAGAGCGGAAGAAAGAGATGTGGAGAGAGAGGGGGGGGGGAGAGATTAGGAAGATGTTTTAGGAGGAGTGATTCAATGAGATCACATCATTAATAAGATGATTAAAAAATAAGAGAAGAAGGAGAAAAGATGACTGCTGACTTGGCATTAAGAAGAGGGCTGGGAAGGAAAAAGCAAGGAAAGTGATAGAGTTAAGGAGAAAGAAGGGGGAAGAGAAGAAGCAAAGGATCAAAGTATTAATATCTGGTATCATATTAGACAATTTGGATATAGATACAAATACAAATATGCTTTGGAAACATATGAATACTGGATGAAAGACATGAAAACACTTGAATATGTTAAGGAAACACATATAATCACATAAATACATTAATAACACTAAATCTAAAGCTAAGTCATTTACGAATAAAGAACAAACACATGACAAATGCACACTTTAATGGGTTATATGAAGAGAAACATTACAATCAACAAATACCAAGACTCTAGAACATGTACACATCATACAATAATTATCATTCTATTTCAGTTTTTATAATTATTATTATTTTTTTAGAGAAAAATTATTTATTTAGTATTTTTATATAAATATTAGACCTGTTCTTTTAAATAATAAAATGTTTTCATTTTTAACATATAATTATACAATAAAACATATAAATCATTTAAGGTAGCTACAATAAATTATTTTTATAATTTTTAATTTATATTATTTTTTGTGGAAATTAAATCTTAAATTATTTATTTAATTTTTATAATTATAATTTTAAAATTTTATTGATTTTGGGAAACTTTATTTATTTAGTATTTTTATATAAATAATAACTCGATTTTTTCAAATAATAAACATGTTTTCATTTTTAACATAGAATTTGTATTATAAAACTTATAAACATATAAATCATTTAAGGTAGATAAAATAAACTACTTTTATAATTTTTAGTTTTTATTAAATTTTAGGGAAAATTAATTCTTAAATTATTTATTTCAGTTTTTTATAATACTAATTTTATTTCAACTTTTATAATTATAATTTTATTTCTTATTAAAGTCCAAAAATAGTCCAAAAGCAATCAATATATAGTCATGAAACCAGTCATTGATATGCTTTTTATAATGTTTTCCAGCAAAGAGACAAAAAGTATCACTGTTTTTTGTTTTTGTTTTTGCTTTTGCTTAACAGGGCGACTCAACGGGGTGGCCCATCCCCATCCCCTAAACCCCCCATTGGTGGCAATGGGATTTGATCCCATGGATATTGGTTTTGGTATAGATCATGAAAGTTAAATTTAATTATATAATATTACCTTATATCTTTATCCAGTTCATGACGTATGTCATTACACTATTAATATTAATTTAAAAAGGATTTTATTATATTATTACTACTTTAATAACAACAACATATAAGTACTAATGATTCGCAACAAAACAACAAGATATTGCTATTAATTTAACACATTATAAATATATAGTTGTTAGTTTTATCCAGGGGAGGCTACATGGCCCAGGGAATTCTGATGTGACATTATAATTTTGAAGCCCCAAATAAGTCCCTGAATTCCTCTCCTCATCTTATATTGATGGAAAAAATTTTGTTCAAATTAAAATGCGTACATAAATTTGTAACTACGTCATTTAATAAATTCTCTTTCATGGCCATTATAGGGGTCCTCCCATCTGATGAATGGTCCAGATTGGCCACGGGATTCATCCATGTGGCTAAAATGAAGTAGTTCATGTGTATAAGTAAACTTTTTATCTTTTTTAACTATTCAGTGAATATTTCTTTTATTTTTTTGTTTTTAGATCATCATGGAGATGGTTATTCTTTAGTGGAAGATGGTAAATACATGTAGGACATGAAAACCATTCGTATTCAATTTGGAACCAAGAACAAAGAATATGACAAGAAATTAATTTGAACATATAAGCATAAAACGATAAAAGATTGTGCAAAGCACGTCTTTTTAATATAAAAAGTTAAAAAGATTGGTATGATAAACCTGTATAATATATTAAATATATTCATATATATGAGGAAGGGGCTAATTAATTTAACACTTAACTAACATCTATTCGAGTTGAAATGAGTAAAAATCTAAATACAAATAATATTTTAAAATATTTAATATATGTATATATATTTTCAAAGTTTAAAATATAAATATAATATTTAATATTTTACAGTTTTTTTTGTCAAATTAATATATTACATTTAGGGTTGGGGTTGGGGTTGGGATGGGGACTCCACTCCCCATCTCTGATCGGGTATATGAGTTAATCCCCCTCCCCATCTTATAGCAATTTCAATAACGTAACTGACCTGATCAGGAAAATTGCCATCATCTACCCATGTATACACATCAGGCCTATACTATTGTTGATTTTTTAAATATAAAATTCAGATAATAATTAATAATACATATTGACTATTATGTTCCTGTCACTTAACTGATATGCTTAAAATAACTGAAAAAAAAATCAAAGAAAGAAAGCAGTTTGGGTTTGGGATGATATACAATTGAGAAAAGAAAGCAATGAAACTAAAAAAACTGAAATGCCATTTTGAAAAAGATTTTTATGATTCACTACCCCTTGAATTTTGATTCATTCCCCAATCCCCTCCACTGGACAATAAAAACCCTGCCATTTTTATAGATAGAATGATGATATATATATTCTTACAGGTACGCAGATCAAGTGGGTTGTACCATGATTAATCAATATCACAAGTTCACAACCCAATACTCGCCTCATATTACAACAGTATAAACTACTTTGTACTTTTCACATATGTCTCTCTCTTTCAGTCCTTCTGATACGAGCTTCTGATCTGCACTGTAGACTGTACTATACGAGCCCTGAATTCGCCTGAATAAGAAATAAACTAGGAATTACCGAATTAGGAAATAACGTTTTTTGGTATCATCGACAACAAAGTCTTTAATGGATCCAGAGCTCATCAAATCACCATCAACTCAACATCCTCACTTTATGGTGTTTTACCGAGTCTGAGTATAACGCAAGCATCTAGCTAATAACCAAATCGTGGGTAAACGTAAACCCTAACTTTGTTCATGACGGATAGTCCGCCCAGCCCTTTGTCGGACCACCACATTGACATTGAACCCCCCGGCCATGTGTGCCGTGAGCAGAGGCACAAAAACCGGCTTCCGCTCCGAAGCCACCGGCCTCAGTTCAAACCGCCTCAATATCGACGCCACCACATACTTCATCTGAATAAAAGCCATCTCCTTCCCCAAGCACACCCTCGGCCCCGCTTGAAACACCGGGAACTTGTACGGGGATACCTCCTTCAGAGCTCCGCCTTCCTTGTCCGGCTCCAGAAACCAGCGGTCTGGCTTGAACTCCAATCGATCCTTTCCCCACAAGCTTTCCATCCTCCCCATCCCATACGGAAAGTATGTCACCCTGTCCCCAACTCCGACCTTCGTGCCATCCGGCAGGGTGTCAGCCCGGACGGAGTGCTTCGAGTCCCAGGCCACCGGAGGATAAAGCCTCATGGACTCGCAGAGGCAAGCTTTCAACAATGGCAAGTCTTTCAGAGCTTCGTAATCCAATGATTTCGGCTCGTCGTTGCCAAGTGCCGTGACTACTTCCTTCACCACCTCTTTTTCAGTATTGGGGTGTCGGGAAAGCGACCAGAAGAGCCACGTCATTGCCGCCGATGTTGTGTCCCTTCCCGCCATTATGAAGCTTATGACCATGTCTCTGGTCACATCGTCGTCGTGCCCGGCTGATATTAGCCTCGACAAGAGATCTCCGTTGTCGTGTTCTCCTCTGCTTTCTCCCGCAGAAATCTTCTTCTTCTTGTCTCGAATTATCTCCTCAACGGATCTGTGTACGTCTTCGATAGCTTGCTTGAGTTGCCACTCGGAGCCCATGCGCAACAGTCGCTTAATCTTCCAGACGGCAAAAACAGGCGCCGCTGCGCGTCTGGCGCTTATCTCTGACGCTACGTCGAATGCTCTCGCCAAAGGCGATATGGTCAGTGAGGCGTCCAAGCAACCAGGGTCCATCCCTAACGACACCTTGCAAACCGTGTCGAACGCGAACCTCCTTAGCAGCTCCTGCATGTCGACCACCTTATTATTCGCCGAAGCCGACTCCAATAAGGGCAGCAGCCGCTCTTCCACCTCTTCCACCAGCGTCTTCACCACGAACTCCCGCAGGGATTTGGTCGTGAACTCATGGCTCACTAACTTTCGCTGAGTTCGCCATAGCTCCCCATCCACATTGAATATGCCGTAGCCCAGAAGGTCGCCGAGGATCTCAGTGAAAGGCTTACCTTTAGGGAAATTAGAGAAGTTGGTTCTGAGCATGTATTCAACGTTGTCGGGGTTTGCTGTAATGACAGTCCGCCGTGCACCTAGGCGTTGCACCACGATCGTTTTCGCGGGTGACTGGGCCAAGAGCTCAGTGTACCAGTCCAAGAGCCGGAAGCGGTTCTTGTAGAATGAGATCAGGCACCCAATAAATGGGTAGGAAGCCGGACCATGTCTGGAAAACATACCGGCGCATTGGTAATAGAGTCCATGAAAGAAAAATAAGAAGAAGACTACCCACGAGAAAAGCAGAATTCCTTGCAAGAACATTATAAAGAGAGGGAGGAACATGACTAGTTGTTGTTTCAGGAAGAGGGAGATACACAGATAAGAATAGAAAGAGAAAGAAAGAGAAAGAAAGAGAAAGAAAGAGGGATTTCTAGACTTGAGGAGGAGAGAGAGAGAGAGATTGCTGATACTTGAGGCGGATGGGCTGTGCAAGCTTTCCAGGAGGTTAAGATATATAGAATGGGTAGACCGACCATTTCACAATTTTCTTTTGGGCGAGGAAAAAAATAAAAAGAGAGAAAAAAAAAAGGTCTTCAGGGCTGACTTTTTTGTTTGATTGAACGCTCTGAGGTCAGATCGTCTGTCCCTTGACAGAATCCCAATGGAAATCAAACACGTCATTGGTCCCACTTAATATTTCAAACTGACGGAGTTCGGAATTAACGCCAACCTACTTCCATTCTTTTTATTTTCATTTCTCTCCTGCGTTGTATACTTGTATTCCACTTTACCAAACAGGCAGACATGCTACAACCATCGACATTCATCTCTAGTCATTGAGAACACAAAGAAGCACCCGGAGGCGGCTTTTCTAAATCTAATAGATCCTAAGGAAAACAATTGGTTTCAGATATTCCGATCTATTTATCACATGATGAAGGAAGTAAACGATGTAACCAAACGAAATAATGAAACAAGTGAAAGCAACTGAGTGTCATTTCTATCTTACCATGTTTCTATTTCCAAATTCCAATTTCCAGGTGCTCTGTGGTTTATTGCAGGGCACGCAGTGACTCTACATAATTGAAATGTATGAAAAAACTATGTACCTTTGAAAAAGCTAATGGCTCCTCATCCTGTTGCCACTTGATAAAACATCTTGTTAGCTTTTATCTTACATAGTAGTTCTCTATTGTTGTACCAGGAAGGCAAGAACTATTATTGGATTCCAGCATATATGCTCTATTAATGTTTTTCCTTGTGATGAAATGATTTTTTACTTCTCTTTCTTACTAGAGAAGTGATATATGCACCCTACAAACAGATTAAAAATAAAAGATGGTAAATCATATGGATTTTGTTTCTTTATTTTTAAGTGAAAAGAGGAAGTTCTAGGTTTTGGAAGTCGATGAGGATGAAGAGGATCCCCTATTTCATACATACAGTAATAGATTAATGAACTTGGGGAGTTGAGAACTTAGTGAAGCTTGTAAGACAAATTCCATGCATTTCTATCACCTGAAAAAGATTCACGCCTAATCCATGGTAATGGAGATTTTGCTTCCCATTTCAACTTTTTTGTTTTTTTATTGAAAGAAAATCGATACTTGGAATTTATGAAATTAATTTTTCTGTGTGGATGAATCCCATTGTCATTTCAACTATCCAGATATAGCATTCAACCATGTCTTCGTTCTTCTCGAGCTGAAGATTATTTACCGGTGGAGGAATCTATTGTCATTTCAGACGAGAAGATTATTGACGGTGAACCTGAACATTAGTAGAGGAAAGGCAGAACTGAAAATCGGTGGTTATGGCATGTTCGGTTGAACGAGAGAGAAATGAGATAGAGCGGAGGAGAGAAATGAAAATAAAAAGAATGGAGGTGGGTTGGGTGCTTAAACGAAAACAAAAAGAAATTTGAAGTCCCACAGGCCTTAAGTCTTAAATTCCGTCAATTTGAAATGGTAAATGAGACCAATGACGTGTTCAATTAATATCGGTGGGGACAGAAAATTTTCTATCCGACAGACGATCTGAACTCTGGGGCTCTGCGCTTCTGGTTCTGGCTTTCCGAGGTGGGCCTCTAGTTACCTATGCTTTGGTGAAAACTGAAAAATCCGGAGAGCCCAAATCGGCATTTGTAAGGGCTCTCGCTGTCCGTGTTTACAGTTCATTAAGTCGACATTTCTGGCAATACACAACATTAATTGTGAACATTCTCTGGCTCGGAACTTCATTCAGACAACAAGCTTACTGTAATTAATTCGTTTTCTCTTTCCAAACTTCCCCATTTCAATGAACTTCATTCCTTTTGTCTGGCACAGGAACAGCTTAAACCAGCCAAATTAATACTAATCGTTAATACTAATGTCGCAAGATCAAGGGAGGGAGGAGTAAAACTGTGAAAGTAGCGAGGTATATTGAAGAGGAAGAAACCTTTGAGCGCTTTTGGTGGAATATTGAGCTTCCAAAACTCCCAATTGTCGACATTAATGGGGGTGCTACAGTATCATTATCGTTTAACCTTTCAGTCCAAACCAACTTGGTAGAGTTTTCTTCCCTCTCTTTCTTAATTTCTTGGTATAACTGTCGGCGACCAAGAGACCCACTGATTAGTGGATTTTCAATCTTTGATTCATTCGCAATTTGCAAACGTGTGGGCGTATGTGCGTTCTTGCGCGTGTTCTGTCCGTGTTCAATTCCTTTGGCTAGTAGCTGGTTGCTAACTGCCAACTGGTTCGAGTCCCACCTGCACGAGGGTTGAAAAAAACCTGTCATATTCAAATCTGAATAAACTCATTGTCAACACAGGCACAACGTGGATATATACACTTTATACAGTGGTGTATTTTGACGATTGATGCTGCTTATAAAGTTTTCAGTCCAATCAAGAAATCATGATCACTTAATGTTTGCTTAGGTGGGGTGTGTCTTCTGTCTTGGGTCTATGGCCACACCAACTTGCCACGTGCTTATTTAATATTTCAAGAAATGGAAGTTTAGACTGAGAAAGTAGAAACCCAAACCCACTGTTGAATTATGAATCCCCAGTAGAACTGACGTGGAAGCTGAAGCAGCCATAGACGAAACGGCGGGTTAAGTTAAAACTAAGGTGAATTGAGTAAATAAAATGCAGCACATGGTGGAGGTAGTAATGACAAATCCTTCCAAAACCACTCATATTTGGGGAATGCTTATCCCTTTCTTTTGTGTTTCCACACGAGAGAGCGAGAGAGAGAGAGAGAGAGAGAGAGAGCCCGCTGTCTTGTTCTTGTAGGTTTTGCCAATGTTGACACCTTCCCAATCCAAGGACTGCAGTTGCGATCGTAAAATATTTTCCCTTCATTAATTTTTGAGTAACAGAAGAAGAAATTCAATTAAATATCTCGATCAGAAAAAATCGGCGCCGTCCCCTTTTAGGCAAGGGAAGATAACGACGATACAAAGGGGAAGGAATCAACCGAGCCTTTGGCACGAAGGAAGGATCAGTCCTGGACATTTTGTTCACTGTCGACACCATTATCGTGCAATGGGTTTTTGGTTTTGGACAAGCAAAACCCGATAGGCTGTCCACCGTCCAAAAGGACGGTCCAAAACCAAAACGTCGAGTGAGTGGTCTTGAATCGAACCACAAAAACGATCAAACAGACAAACACAGTCAGGTCCTATCTCAATCGAATCCCACTTTTTTTTTACCAGCATGTGGGCTTTATAATCGAAATTCCTCCCCATAAAAAAATTGAATTTTGCTTTCCGCTTTTACTCATGATCATGGATGAATATACATGTAACAGGATCAAACGAAAGATGCTGTTTGGCTCCTCTCAGCATTTCTTTTCAGCGCATACGAAAGGGAAGGCGATGGAGCTAGCTGCATGCGTTGCGCGCCGCTCTTTGAGGACATGCACGCACAGTGTTTGTGAAAAGTGTCAATTGGGTTGCTATAGACGTAAGCTTGCTTTCCATCTTATCTGGGGATTCTAATTCTTGCTCGGGATGAGGAAGAAAAAGGAGGTGATCGTAATTTCCATCCATACTGATTAAAACATCTCGGTTTGCTGCATGTGATGAATTCTATACACTTCACAGTGAGTTCACTCAGTTGATGGAGTTGACTTTCGCTCCTTCTACAAAAGACGAAGGGGTCCTCTTCACGGTGGATGCTAAAGCCACCTCATCGAAAATTACAAAAATTTTCAGAAACCAGGAGACCTTTCATTTTTTTTTGTTTTTTTACCTTCTGTGTTGATGGGCTCCACCCAGCCTGGTCATTTGAATGGGTATCACCAATTTTGCACGAGAATCCAGTTATTCTTGTGCAAAAATTCAGCAGAAGGCGATGCATCAGAAATTAGCTGCATTTGATTATTCTCATGTCAGCCATGGTTGTCCAATCTCTTTGCATGCATGGATGGCTGACGTGGGTGGGACATTATAAATCTAACAGTTCCTGACATAAACAGTGCAGCTAATCTGGAATTGATTCAACCTGAGGAATTAGTTAGCTATAATTAACAAATTTGACGGTGGAGGAATATGCTCTTTTATGATTTTAAGTATAAGAATAGAATACAATAAAATGGAGTTTTATATTACACTTTGGTAGGGAATTCCCCTTGCTTCTTGCCCACAGAAGGGTGGTCTGATAATATTTGAAGTGATAGAACCGAATGACTTTATTGATTTTATATTACATTTTATCCATTATCAATCTGCACCTTGGGCTTGCATTCAATGATTTTGGGGGTAGGGCTACCCCTCACTTCTTTTAGCTAGGCCCTCCTATATCAGTCATTTATCAATCGGCCCCTTGGGTTTGCATCAATTATTTTTGGGGAAGGGCTAGCTCTCACTTCTATTGGCTAGTCCCTTCTTCCAAATCTGCCCAAAATCTGAGTAGATCTTTGTATGTGGATGGATGGAGACATGGACCCATGCCAACAGTGGTAAGAATGTTAATTTAGAATTTTGTTGTTTCAGCCATTTCAATCATTATCAATTGGCCCCTTAGGTTTGCATTCAATAATTTTGGGGGTAGGGCTACCCCTCATTTCTATTTGGCTAGTCTCTTCTCCCAATCCTACCCAAAAGGCTGAGTAGATCTTTGAATGTTAACAGAGGGAGACATGGATCCATACAAACTGTGGTAAGAATTTAAGAGAATGTTAATCGGGATTCTGTAGTTTCAACCATTTCAGTCATTATCAATCTGCTCCTTGAGTTTGTATTCAATTATTTTGGGGGTAGGGTTAGCCCTCACTTCTATTGGCTAGTCTCTTCTTCCGTTTCTACCCAAAAAGCTGAGTAGATCTTTGTATGTGAACGGATGGAGACATGGATCCATACCAACTGTGGAAGGAATACATGAGATTAATGTTAATTCAGAATTCTGTAGCTTCAGCCTTCAGCCGTTTCAATCATTATCAATCGGCCCCTTGGGTTTGCATTCAATTATTTTTGGGGAAGGGCTAGCTCTCACTTCTATTGGCTAGTCCCTTCTTCCAAATCTGCCCAAAAGCTGAGTAGATCTTTTTATGTGGATGGATGGAGACATGGAACATGCCAACAGTGGTAAGAATGTTAATTTAGAATTCTGTTGTTTCAGCCATTTCAATCATTATCAATTGGCCCCTTAGGTTTGCATTCAATAATTTTGGGGGTAGGGCTACCCCTCACTTCTATTTGGCTAGTCTCTTCTTCCAATCCTACCCAAAAGGCTGAGTAGATCTTTGTATGTTAACAGAGGGAGACATGGATCCATACCAACTGTGGTAAGAATTTAAGAGAATGTTAATCGGGATTCTGTAGTTTCAGCCATTTCAGTCATTATCAATCTGCTCCTTGAGTTTGTATTCAATTATTTTGGGGGTAGGGCTAACCCTCACTTCTATTGGCTAGTCTCTTCTTCCGGTTCTACCCAAAAAGCTGAGTAGATCTTTGTATGCGAACGGATAGAGACATGGATCCATACCAACTGTGGAAGGAATACATGAGATTAATGTTAATTCAGAATTCTGTAGCTTCAGAATTCAGCCGTTTCAATCATTATCAATCTACCCCTTGAGTTTGCATTCAATTATTTTTGGGGAAGGGCTAGCTCTCACTTCTATTGGCTAGTTCCTTCTTCCAAATCTGCCCAAAAGCTGAATAGATCTTTGTATGTGGATGGATGGAGACATGGAACATGCCAACAGTGGTAAGAATGTTAATTTAGAATTCTGTTGTTTCAGCCATTTCAATCATTATCAATTGGCCCCTTAGGTTTGCATTCAATAATTTTGGGAGTAGGGCTACCCCTCACTTCTATTTGGCTAGTCTCTTCTTCCAATCCTACCCAAAAGGCTGAGTAGATCTTTGTATGTTAACAGAGGGAGACATGGATCCATACCAACTGTGGTAAGAATTTAAGAGAATGTTAGTTCGGGATTCTGTAGTTTCAGCCATTTCAGTCATTATCAATCTGCTCCTTGAGTTTGTATTCCATTATTTTGGGGGTAGGGCTAGCCCTCACTTCTATTGGCTAGTCTTTTCTTCCGGTTCTACCCAAAAAGCTGAGTAGATCTTTGTATGTGAATGGATAGAGACATGAATCCATACCAACTGTGGTAAGAATACATGTGAATGTTAATTCAGAATTCTGTAGCTTCAGCCATTTCAATCATTATCAATCTGCCCCTTGGGTTTGCATTCAATTATTTTGGGGGGAGGGCTAGCCCTCACTTCCATTGTTTAGTCTCTTCTCTACTCAAAAAGTTGGGTAGATCTTTGTATGTGAACAGATGGGACATGGACCTAGGACTAGCAATCTTGACCCAACTCATTTGACCCACCCACCTTGGAACCCACCCATACTCACCCAATCTATTGGCGGGTCAATATGGGTTGAGTAACCCATTAGGGTCAACGGAAAAGGGTCAAGGTGGGTTGCGTCAAGGGTACTCATTAGGGTCAGGATGGGTTGGGTTGCGTGGGTCAAAATGGGTTGGGTCAAAGTTAGCTTTATCTATACTCGCCAAATCTCAAAAAGTCAACTTTGTCTACACCCAAGCCTCTTACTGCGTCCACATCTCATTATAAATCCAAACCATCATGACACATCTCATTTTGTGATTAAAAGTGAAATAAAATAGATTTTATTAACTTTCGTGTTTATATTCAATTTTACACGAAAGCACTTTTACAAAAGAAATTTTATAAAGTAATTTTGTGAAAAGGACTTTTACGAAAGCACTTTTACAAAATTACTTTTACACAAAAAGCACTTTTATAAAAGTACTTTACAAAAGCACTTTATGAAAGCATAAAATCACTTTTGTAAAAGTACTTTTACACGAAAGCACTTTTATGAAAGTACTTTTATGAAAACATAAAAGCAATTTTATAAAAGTACATTTATGAAAGCACTTTTACAAAAGTACTTTTACACGAAAGCACTTTATAAACGTACTTTTACAAAAACACTTTTATGAAAGCATAAAAACACTTTTATAAAAGTACTTTTACGAAAGTATTTTTATGAAAGTACTTCTGTGAAAGCACTTTTACGAAAACACTTATAAAAGTTCTGCAATTTTTCTTCTATTTTCTACATTTTCTGTAATTTTTTGGTATTTTCTGATTTTTTTTTTGCATTTTTCTTGTATTTTTATACACTTTCTAAAACTTTCTGGTATTTTCTGCATTTTTACAAATTTTTGGTTCTTTTCTACATAATTCTTGCTTTTTTTCTGGTTTTTTTCATACATTTCTTGCAATTTTCTGGTATTTTTGCATATTTTCCGATTTTTTCTATAAAAGTTTTGAATTTTCTATAATTTTTGGTATTTTCTGCATTTTTCATAATATTCTGGTATTTTTTGAATTTTCTACAATTTTTTGGTATTTTTTGCATTGTCTACTATTTTCCGCATTTATCTACAATTTTTGCATTTTCAAGTATATGGGTTGACTTGACTCGTTTTTGTCACGTGGTAGTTTTGAGAGAGATGATTCTCTAAAAAATGTTTTTTTTTTCCCGTATATACAGGTCAACCCAACCTATTTCTGTCATGTGGCAATCTTAAGAGATGATTTTCTCAAAAATGTTTTTTTTTTTGTATTTATAGGTAAGGGTAGGTGAGACGGTATGCGTTTGGGTGGTTAAGGGTCAATATGGATGAGTTAGGGTTAGAGTGGACCACCCTTTAATAAGGATTGATGATGGGTCATGGTAGGTTGGTTGGTCAATATGGGTGCGTTGGTATTCAACCCTTACCCAACCCAACCCAACCGAACCCACCCATTTGCCTCCCCTACATGGATCCGTACCAATTGTGGTAAGAATGCATGAGAATATTAATTTAGAATTCTAGAATTCTATAGTTTCAGCCATTTCAGTCATTATCAATCTGCCCCCGGGCTTGCGTTCAATGATTGATTTTGGGAATAAGGGTTATCCCTAGTATATTCTTCCAAATCTACCCAAAAAGATGGGTAGGTCTTTGTATGTGTGAACAGATGGGAACATGGACACATACCAACTGTGGTAAGAATGCATGGGAATGCTAATTTAGAATTCTGTAGTTTCAACCAAAAAGCTGGGTAGATATAAATTTTAATAATCTAACAAAGATCATGATAAAAAAAATAAAGGTTAAGGCTACTGATTCAATTGTTTTTTGTTTCAACTTGATCTCAATTCAATTTTGATTTTCATTTAGGGTCCCTTTGATTTACAATTGGAATCATAATCAAAATGGTCTATTCCCATAGTTTGTTTGGTTCAGACAGGAATTGAAATAGAATTTGGAATAAATTGAAATGGGATTTCATTCCTAAGGGAGAGGGAGGGTATAGCAATTTCCCTCAAATAGGAAAATGTCATTCCACCAGGAATGAAAACAAAATTCCAATTCTGCTCAACCAAATTGCCCATTCAATTTCGACTCTTGACCTCTATTCCCACGAACCAAATGGGACCTTAATTAATTACCTAGGTGATTTTAAACAAGAAAGGTTATCTGAACTTGCTTCTTACTTTCTTAGGTTTTTAGGTGTTGATGATAGCCGCTTTTGTAGTAATGCGGTCTGCTGATTCGCTCTATTCCCCAAAATATAAATGTATTGTCTTCTACAGAACGCCACTACCCATATAGTATTATTAGTTTCATGAACGGATCATTTAAAATAGCCAAGACAAAGAAAGAAAAATGTCTTTTTCTAGACTTCTACCACATGTAAAATTAATGGCTGGTTGGCTGAAACTTGCTCCATGGAGAAATGGACCAAGGGTGCAGAAATGGAATACGTCTATTCCTTTTAAGCTGTATGCTATTAATGTCACATTTCTTGACAGTCTGTTTGGTTGCTGAGAAGGGAAAATTTATTTTTTCATTTTGGTATTTTGGTGTTTAATTGCTGAGAAGGGAAAATTATTGTTCATCGTCTTCCTTCAAACTCAAACCAGTGGCGTGGACAAGGTGAGTTCCAATCTCCCCTCATCTCTCTCTTTTCTTTTCCTCCTCTCCCTCTTTCTTTTTTTTTTCTTCTTCTTTTTCTTCTCTTGCCACTGCTACTTAAATCAGCAACTGTGAGCGTGAATGAAAAGAAGATAACAAATCCCATGAACGAGCACGACTGGAAAAGCAAGTTGAAAGAGAAAAAGCTTGCTGCAACATGAATACTCTTTTCCAAAACCCTCACAAGGCTTAGCTATTGTTTGGCAGAGGGTTTTGCGCTGGCATGGACCGTTGTGAGCAAAAAAAGCTTGCTGCATGCAAAGAATGAGAAAGAAATGCGAGAAGAAATACGGAGAAAGGAGGGTCTGGAGAAGAAACCGGAAGAGGCCATTGCGCATGTCGTTTCCTTTCTCATTGGGGTCACACTGTTTCAATGCAACCCCGCATCCAAAGTTTTAGGAACCGACGTCACACTATTTCTCAGTCCGTCTTACAAAACAAACGAATGAAAATGGAAATCTAAAAAGAATATTCTCATTTTCTCTTCTCAGTCGCACCAACTAAATATACTATTATGGGATTATATCTGTTTGGTGGATAAATCATTTAGCTAGGACCTCTATTTATCCTAAATGTATTTCTATTACTAATTCATTGAGAGATATAGACGATATATGTTTTAAGAATATTTTATTGAATTTATATGAAATACATCGAAAATCATTTACCAAACCTGTTAATAAAATGATTTAAGCGTGCATGATTTTATCATAAATATCATGTCAAATAAAACGAAATGGCAAAATCACACTTATATAGATGATGATGATGATGACTGCAGCCTTAGATATGTCCCATAAATCAGCACATGCCGAATGAATGTTCATAAAAACATAATTCCTACATATTGCACCAAATTGCCACATGTTGAATATATATTCAAAAGACAAATGCCTAGCTAGCTACTATTGGATAAGTCTCGTACTCTACATTAGGGCTCAAGAGAGGGCTCCATTCACACAATGATGAGATGAGAGAATTTTCAATCCTTTGGCTTTATTCTCAAAGTCCACTGGAGCTTTCTAGTCCATCCAAATGTTCACATAAAATTGATTCCTTGTGGTTAATCTCCCAAACGGAGTCCATCCAATGGTGCTAGTCGTGACCGAGTTCTTGATGTAAGACAGATTTTGTTCTGACAACCTGTCCCCCAAACAAGTCATACCCATCTATGCTGCGTTTGGTTTTGCAATTAAAAAATTTGGTTTAATCATCAAGGCTATGCCTAGTTAAAATTCTATTCCAAAGAATTACTACAGTTTTGAACCTAAATTGCTTTTTTTTTTTCAGGCTGCGTTTGGAAATGATGCAAATGGAGTGTAAATCTCGATTCAGGGTAAATTTGCACTCTGATTCACTTTTGCCTGTGTTTGGCAACATTACATTTATGCATTGACAAATGAAAGACCAATGCATACTTACATTGATAATAAGATGTAAAGGCTGAGTTTGGAAGGAGTACAAATGCAAATATGTAGAGTGCAAAACCTTATATTTTGTATTATTTTGTATGTATTTACGTTGTACATATTTGCATTTGTACTCTTTCCAAACTGAGCCAAAAGTACATCAATACAAAAGAAGTAAATTTGCATCCAAGTGGGATTTTGATAAAAAAAACATATACTTTATTGAAATTCATGTTTGCATCTATTACAGCTAAAAGTTTATTTGGTAAGAAGGTAAATTTGTCAGTACAAAACTAACCCAACTTTATAATTTATATTAACCATTTTACACTCTACATATTTACATTCACACTTATTTGCATCGTTTCCAAGCACAGCCTTATTGAAATTATTTTTTGGCTCTAAAGAATCAATTCTCAGAATTAGAAGAACCCAAAAGATGCCTTAATTCCAACAATTTTCATACGTATAAATTTAAAATAATTGTTTAAAATAACAAAATTTGCTAGAACTAATTCTAAATTGTGTCAAACATAACCTAACCTTCCTTTATCCCAATTCCCATACACAACATTTTACCTAAATATAGAAATTGCATTCGAAAAGGGAATCAAATGAGTTGGAGGCAGTCATGCACGCTGTGCTGGGCTATCTATCACAAATGAACACATTAGTGTTCATTGTGGGCCCCATCTATGTTGAATATTAGGGAGTGTCTTTTGGATTTGGAGAGGGGGGAAAGTTGGTCAATGGGAATTTGGTTCCCATTGACCAAGAATCGCATGTTATTTTTTCAGCTTTATGTAGGGATCAGGGAAAGTTTATTTTCCTGGGTGATGCTCCTTTAATAATGAATTTCTATGGCTACAATGGCTATTGCCTTATTTACTTGAGAAATAAAAGAACATGGGTAAATGTACTTACCTGGGTAACTTACGAAAAGTGAACGAAACCTTAACGTATTCACTCGTGATAGGTAATCCAGCTAGATGTGTGTAATTTTATTTCTGGCCAATCCGATCTCTTCAAAAAGTGCCTAGTTTACAGGTGCAGTTTGAAAAAATTAGGTTGCATTTGGAATTGATGTAAATGTGTACATCGATTCGGTTTTATTGGCGTTTGAATAGAGTGTAAAATCAAGATCGATGTAAAACTCAACTCCGATTTGATTTTATTGACATTTGGATGTAGTGGAATTTTACATAATCATTGTAAAACTTCATCTAAAATAAAGTTTTATATTAATTGTCAATGTAAATACTACATCGATAAAATCAATGTAAAATTTCATGCTTTTCTTGTCACACTTTTCCAAGCTCAACGGTTGCTTTTTTATGATTCCATGTAAAACCTCATCTTACATCCTTTCCAAAAACAGTCTTAAATATTAAAAAATTGTCAAATTTTCAATGAACCAGATCTAAAGCCCAAACCCAAAAACAGTGTAAAATGTGAAATCGGACCAACCAGAACTGCACCGTTAGGCTAATTTGGTCGGCCTGATGAAACAACCAAAACCAATTGACACTTTGTGATGGGACATAGCATCCACTGATTTAAGACAAACTTCTCTGACACTCTCCCTTCTCCACCCTTCCACTACTCCCGCCCCGGCTTTCATTTCGTAATGTCCCTTTCTAGGTAGACCGTAGAGGGGAATGCACAAGGACACAAATAGAATCTTTTTCTACACTTTTTTTCATGGTCGGAGGAGCCCAGTCATGGTTGGGGTCAATCGGGTATGAGGTGTGAGTGACTTGGCCTGTCCTATTCCATTCATAACCAAAAAATCATTATTTTCTCTATAAATAGACTTATTGTCTACTGTACAAAGCATGTGTATGGATTTGGTACTAGACAACTAGGTCATAGAAGTAGTGGACAACGAGTGCATTAAATGGGGTTCGACTATGATATGGAAAATATATGATGATGAAGGGGAATTTGGCCCGACCTCACAATCATCTGACACGTGGCAAAAACAAGCAACTCGGGACAGTAGAGCGCCCGAAGCAAGCACCGAAAGCAAGTCCAAGCTCACTACTGAACCCGAACTCTAGACCGCCCTATTAGGAGCCCGAGCTCCCCACCAAGAGCCCGAGCCCCTACTGGGAGTCCGAGCTCCCTACTGGGAGTCCGAGCTCCCTACTGGGAGTCCGAGCTCCCTACCAAGAGCCCGAGCTCCCTATTAAGAGCGAGCTCCCTATTAAGAGTCTGAGCTCCCTATTAAGAGCGAGCTCCCTATTAAGAGTCCGAGCTCCCTATTAAGAGCGAGCTCCCTATTAAGAACCCGAGCTCCATACTGAGAACCCGAGCTCCCTGCAAGGAGCACAAACTATATTGGGCCCCAAGCCTCGCAAAGCTGTGACCCGAGCTGGCCCATGGCAGCTCGGAACACTCCCCAAACCGAACTCAAGACATTTCGCTCACTCCAACACTTCGCTTCCAAAACACCAGGCTGACCAAACGTACCTGACGCCAAGGACGTTCGTATCCAAGGGCGACGCGCCTGATTGATTTGGGATCTGACGCCTGACAACCGCACTTCAAACGGCTTCCTGCTACCGCCACCTGCCACCGTCGTTACTAATCGCAGAGACGGCTTCGACAAAAGGAGCAGTGGCGGTTCTGTCCAGCCAGAGGAAATGACATCCGAACTGGCAGGAGTTCAGAAGTAATCATGCCCGATCTGACGGAAGCCTGGAAGTGAGTGCGCGAGGTGGTTATAAAAGGCTCCTACCCCCCAGGAACGAGGTATGCTAACTTTTGCGCTATCTGGTCTATCTTGCCTTTGAAAGACTCTAACTTGAGCTTCGGAGCCCTTACGCCGGGTTCTCCTCGGAGCTTCTCTTCTCCCTCCGTTTCAGGTCCCTGCCACCCGGTTCAGAGGCAAGATCGTTGACAGCTAAGATCGGCCGGATTGTGCATCATCAATTGGCGCCGTCTGTGGGAACGCTTCAAAAGGCCTCCCTCCAAAACTTTCATACCCCTTTCTTCTTCTTTGAAAAACTCAATACTCATGGCCTCCTCCAGCAACGCCGGACGCGGTACAGAGACAAACACCACCGGAGAACAGCCTCAGGTTCCCGTGGTGTGTGTTGGGCAGTTCACCATCCCCCTCTCGGTGGACGGAATTCCCAATCTGAATACGCCACAAGCAGTGGCGCCTGTAAACCTACCTGCCACAAACATCCCCTTTCCTCTCCCCATCGAAACTACCTTCACTGAACCAACCGCCGTCCCCCTGGCAGCTAGCCAAAATCGGTTGGATGACCTAATGCAGTGCATGCGGGCAATGCAAGCCCAGATGCAACAATTCCAGCAACACCATCTTCACCAGCACCAAGTGTTGCACAACCTCTCCCAGTATCACTATCAACAGCAGTTCCCCCAACTGCCACCGAACCAACCACTACTTCCACCTCGCCACCCTGCTCCGAAGCCGGTCAAGGCCTCTCCGCAGGATGGATGCCTCCACCAAGGAAAGGCCTCCAGGTCCCAGATCCCCCCAAACAGCCAGACCTCGTCCCCAGGCCGGAGAGAGAGAAAAGTCATCCCCGCCTCGCAGCTCGTAGGCGGGTCGGGAACCTCGCCCGCGAGATCAGTACCTCGGGGCTCCAAACCGGAATTCCCACTCGTGGAAAACCGATTCGGCGCACTGGCAGCAGCGGACTACCAGCACTCCGGGCCCATCGAGCTCGGCAATACGGAGGCCAGCAGCGCCAGTACAAGGCCCACTCAGCAGTGAAGGCGCCGTCGAGGTCGACGAACCACCACCCGCGTCCTGTCAGAGCTCAGAGGCAAAGGCGAGACGAGCTCGGACGAGGTAGGAGTTGCCCCAATTCTCTCAGTTCCTTCCCCCCTCGCGTCAGAACTCCTGGCAGTCCCCCTGCCCAGGGATTTCAAGCTCTCGCCTCTAGACAAGTATGACGGGTCCTTCGACCCCAACGACCACGTTGACGCTTTACAGTCCCAAATGCACCTCGCCAGAGCCAGCGAATCATGCATGTGCGTGGCCTTCACCACCACCCTCAAGGGGGTAGCCCGCACTTGGTACAGGAACCTGGCCCCCGAGTCGATAAAGTGTTGGGCTCAGTTCGTGCAGGTCTTCACTGCACACTTTGTCACCAGCAAACGGGGTGCCCCAGAGCAGAGGAAAGCATCTTCGGGGTAGTCCAAAGGGAAGGAGAACCCATACGGGGCTACATCAAACGATTTAGTGAAGCATGCTTACAGATACCGCGGTTAGACCCCGCGGTGCAGCTCACCACAGCAAAAAGAGGAGTGACGCACAAGGAGTTCAAATGGCACATGGTAGCCAACCAGCCCGCGACCGTGGCCGAGTTCCTCAAGCTCGCGGACAAATTCATGAGGACGGAAGAGGAAATCAACCAGCGAACCGAGGGCGGAAACGAGAAAAGAAAGAGGTATGGCGAGCCCTCTAACTCAGCCGACCGAAAAAACCCGGCCCGGGACCCAAAACCGAACCAGCCGTTCCGAGCTCCCCCGCCAGTTCGGACGGATTACACGCCACTGAACATGAGGCGGATCGAGATCTTAATGACAATTAAGGACGCCCCGTACGTGACATGGCCACCTCGCCTAAAGGGAAATCCGAACGAAAGAAACAAGAATTTGTATTGTAGTTTCCATAGGGACCATGGTCACAGTACCGAGCAGTGCAATAACCTCCGAGACGAAATAGAGGGGCTCATCCGTCGCGGATACTTAAGAAACTTTGTACAGCACAACAATAATAGCAATAAAGCGGATCGACCAGGCGAGCACGAAAGGGACGCCCCCGAAACTAGCAGCAGGCCAGCCGAACCGATGCAGCGACAGCCTCCGGCAGAGAGGTCAATTCGGGGAACCATCCATGTAATTGTGGGAGGTTCGGTGGTAGAGGGGTGTACCTCGGCGGCAGCCCGGACTTCAGTTCGCGAAGCGGTCCTCGAGGAGCGGAACCCTCCGAAAAGACCGAAGACCAAAGAGCCAATCCTCTTCACAGAAGACGACGCGTGAGGAGTTCGCTACCCTCACGAGGACGCGCTTGTCATTAAACTAAGGATCAACGACTTCGAGGTTAGGCGCGTAGTCGTAGATTCGGGCAGCTCGGCAGACAATCTCTTCAAATCGGCGTTTGATCGGCTACAGCTGCCAAGGAGCGAACTAAAGCCTGCAAGCACTCCCCTCGTGGGCTTCAGCGGAGAGGAAGTCAGGCCCCTTGGAAAAATAACGGTGCCTGTGGAAGTCGGCACGTGGCCTTGTGCGGTCAGACTCAACCACGACTTCCTGGTGGTCGCGACCCCCTCCCCATACAATGCCATAATAAGGCGGCCAATCACGCATATCCTGCGGGCGGTGGTCTCCACCTACTATTTGGCCATGAAGTTCCCTACGGACTTCAGTGTGGGGGTAGCGCGGGGCGACCAGCTCTAGTCCCGCAAGTGCTACGTTGCCGCCCTAAAGGGAAAGACCAAGGCGGCCGGCGACCTCGATCTGGAGCGGCCCGCGGAACAAGGCGAAGAACGAGCCTCGCCCACAGAAGAAACAGTCGCGATCCCGACCTCGCCTACGGACCCAGCTCGCGCACTCCAGATTGGTGCTTCCATCAAAGAACCCCTACGGACCGAACTAGGAGCAGAAACAAGGAACTCGCAGATAGAAAAGCTAGCGTACGCACTGGTGGTAGCAGCACGGAAACTCCGCCCGTACTTCCAGGCTCACACCGTCATCGTCCTGACCGACAAACCTCTGAGACAAGTTTTACTCAAACCCGAGGTTTCCGGCCGGCTGACTAAGTGGGCCATCGAACTCAGCGAGTACGATCTCCAGTACAAGCCAAGAACCGCCATTAAGGCCCAAGCCTTGGCAGATTTTATCGCAGAATGCATGTTTAGCCTCAAAGCCCCTGAGCCGGTCGAGCCCGAGATCCCCAGTTCGGGCGAACTCGGAGCTCCCAAGCCAAACGAGTCCGGACCCCGTGAAGTAGCAGCCAGTGTGGCATCCCTCCTGGTTAGACCAAGCGCGAACTGGGATGAGGAGCCCTGGATCCTTCACGTAGATGGCTCCTCGAACCAACAAGGCAGCGGGGCTGGAATAGTGCTACGCGGCCCGAGCGGAACAAAACTGGAATACGCACTACGCTTTGAGTTCGCGGCATCCAACAACGAGGCGGAGTACGAGGCACTGATAGCCGGGCTAAACCTAGCGCACAAGGTTGGAGCAAAGCACATGGTTATCTGCAGTGATTCCCAGCTCGTGGTCAACCAAGTTATAGGCGAATACGAAGCGCGCGAGCTCACAATGATTGCATATTTGGCAAAAGTAAAGGAGGCTCTGCTCAACTTCCAGTCACACTTCATCAAGCAAATCCCGAGGTCAGAGAACGCTGAGGCCGACGCCCTGTCCCATCTAACTAGCACGAGCCACAACGCCAGGAGAACCGTGTACGTAGAAGACTTACCTCGGCCCAGCATTCTCGGTGGGGCAGAAGAGGTCGCTCCCGTCACTGAAGCAGAGCCGAGCTGGATCGACCCACTCGCGAGCTTCCTGTTAGACGGAACCCTCCCCGCGGACCGCAACGCAGCCAAGAGGGTGCAGCGCCAGGCAGCCGAATACGTCATGATAGACGAACGGTTGTACCGACGATCCTACACGCTCCCCTACCTGCGGTGCTTGCGCCCAGCTGAAGCCGAGCTGGTACTCCGCGACACCCATGAAGGCTTGTGCGGCGGACACCAGGGGGGCAGAGCCCTCGCCCAAAAAGCGCTTCGACAAGGATACTACTGGCCAACGATGAAGACAGAGGCAATCGAGCTCATCAGAAAATGCGACAAGTGTTAGAAGCATGCCAGTATCCACCATCAGCCCGCTGCCGACCTCAAATACCTCACCAGCCCATGGCCCTTCGCCCAATGGGGCATCGACCTCCTGGGGCCATTCCCACCAGTGACAGGCAGGAGAAAATTCCTAGTGGTGGCAGTAGATAATTCACAAAGTGGATAGAAGCTGAACCCCTGGCAATAGTTACAGCCCGAAACATACAGAACTTCTTTTGGAAGAACATTGTATGTCGCTTCGGGCTACCTCGGGTACTGATCTCCGACAACGGCAAACAGTTCAAAGATATCAAGTTCCAAGAATGGTGCCAAAGTATGGGAATTAGTCAGAACTTCACGTCGGTCGCACACCCGCAGGCAAACGGCCAAACATAAGTAATGAACAGAGCCATCCTCCGCGGACTGAAAGCACAATTAGACCGAGCCAAAGGTTTGTGGGCAGACGAACTACCAAGTGTTCTATGGGCTCACCGAACCACGGAAAAAACCGCCACAGGAGAGACCCCCTTTAACCTCACCTATGGCACCGAGGCGGTGATCCCGGCGGAAATCGAAGTGCCTACGTTGCGACTAGAAGTGTATGACGAACAGACAAACGAGGGCGAGTTACGCACCAACCTCGACCTACTGGACGAAGTGAGAGACCTCGCGCACATCCGAACTGCGGCCTACCAACAAAAGGTAGCTCGGTATTATAACACGCGAGTAAAGAAGAGGAACTTCCGCGTCGGCGACCTGGTTCTCCGTAATGTCATGGTGCCCGAACCCGGCGTAGGGAAACTTGGACCAAACTGGGAAGGACCCTACAGAGTAATGAAAGCACTCGGTGGGGGAGCATACGAGCTCGGAACCCTAGAAGGAAAACAAGTAGCCCGAGCATGGAACGTCGTCAACTTAAGAAGATACTACCTATAAACCACAAAAGGAAGTACCCCGAAGCCTAGGTAGAAAACGAACTGGACCGAAATGGTCAGTTCGGCAAAATACGCAGCTCGAAGACAACCAGCACTTGAACAAAAAGCCATTTCATGTCAGAAAACGAACTGAAGGACCGAAATGGTCAGTTCGGCAAAAAACGCAGCTCGAAGACAGGACAACCAGCACTTGAACAAAAAGCCATTTCATTTCAGAATAGATGTGTACATTAAAAAAAAAAGAAAAAAAAAGAAAAGAAAAGCCATTACAAGCCAGGGGCTACTTCATCATTATCAGAAGCCACTTCGACAACACCCGAAGGACCTGCCTCCCCCTCGGAGTCCGGTTCGGCATCCGCAGCATTAGCCATCTCTTGAGTAATGCGCGAAGTGGATATGGCACTAGTATCAAGCTCGGGGTACGTATTCCGGATCATCCACCGGCTTAGCTTGAAACCCCTCCTGTAGGAGTCCACCATCTGAGTCCTCTCCCTGATATCCTCCTGAAGATACTCGACCTGGTGCTCCAGGTCCAGCTTCAATTCCGCCATATGCTTCACCACCACTCCCATAGCCTCGGCATCTCTCTGAGACTTCGCCTGCCTAGACCGCGCGAGGTGAGCAGCAGCCTCGGCAGCACGAGCAGCCTCCTCGGCAGTTCGAGCAGCCTCCTCGGCAGCTCACGCCTGCCTTGAGCATCTCTCCACCTGGTTCGCTAAGGCGTGAATAGAAGAGTTCACCTATCAAAGGAAAACGGGATCAAAGGAACGAATAGAAGAATAAAAGCCGAAGAACTCTAAAGAAGGGAGCACTTACCACCATAGCATGAGTAACGGCACGGAAGGCGACAGCACGCTCCTGAAGCCCCCCGGGGCCTTCGAGCCCGACGGCCCAGCTCGCGTATGGGCAGACTCGGAGTAAGCGGGAGCCCCTGTGTGTGTGGTTTCAGCATAAGGAGCCCCCGCCGGCTCCTGCATAGGAGGAACCATTTCGGGCTCCTCTGCCGGATAGTCCGGCACCTCGGGCTCCTTACCCTGGGGCAGTTCGGCGCGAGCTCGCTTAGGCACCCGTTTTCTCCTCTTCATGCCCTGGAACAAGTGCCCACCTCGGGTCCCTCGAGAGTCCATCGTACCTACGAAAAGGAGTCCGGCATCAGTGACACGTAAAAGAAGAGCAAGACAAGATCGCTAGGGAAAGAACCTACCCGAACTCAGGCCCGCAGCAATAAGCTTGGCCTCCGTCAGATACCGTTGACACTCTAGCCCAAGCCGCGCCCATTGCCGTCTCCTTGTCAAGTGTGACGCCGGAGTCGGGAGCAGCCATCCCCCAGCCGGTCTGAAACGGCCACCCCAGCGCACTTCGCACCCCAAAATAGTCCCGCTTCCACGCCGGGACCTTATTAGGGAGTCCGTGTAAGAGCTTGAAGCCCGGGCGAGGAGACAGGTAGTATGCCCGCCTACGCCCAGGAAGGGGACCCGCTTGTTTTTTCAGCATTAAAATAGAGGAGAAAATCTCCAGATCCAAAGGAAAGTTCTCGTCACAAAATAAGGAAATCGTCCCCACTAAATTCCTAATGGAGTTCGGGTGAAGCTGGCCGACCGTCACACCGAAGTGGTTTAGAACCTCGACGAGAAGAGGATGAAAAGGCAGTCGCAGCCCCGCAGCAAGCTGTTCCCGGAAAATCACGATCTCATCAGGACCGTGTTCCCAAGGGAAGCTACCCGTAGGGATGAAGTAGACGTGCTCCCCGGGCAAGTCGTAGTAGTCTATGAGGGATTGAAGTCCCTCAGGTGTCATAGTCGAAGGGCCGAACTGATCTACAACCCGGCCACGACGGGAGGTGGACGCCGACCTACCCGAAGCACCTCGGGCTGTAGGCTCGACCCCTTCCTCAGGACCTACATCGGGCTCACTTGAACTACCGGGGGACGCAAATTGGTTTGTAGAACCTACATCAGACCCGCTTGAACAGTCTGAACCCTCCGAACTAGACATCGGAAAATGGAACGGGATTCCAAAAGCACTCACCCGGGAAGAAGACTGAAGTAGACCACGAAAGCTCGAACAAGCAAGGAACCTGGGACGCGAGCTGAAGAGTTTGGACGCGAACTGAAACTTAGGCGCGAGCTCAAGAGGTACAACAGTAGCAAGGACGCCCCCCCCCCACGCACTATTTATATCCACAGCGGCCGGAAAGCGACGGCCCAGATCGAAGCCAATCCAACGGCTCACAGCCGCGCTAAATTACACGTCTTCCGAGGCCAATCAGCGCACGTCTTTCCGAAACTGTCGAGGCGTCGCGCACGTCCTGTCAGAGGACGGGTGTCAATACGCACCTTCTCGAAATTGACGGGGAGTTGGCGCACGTCTCCTCGCAGTAAAAGCATCTGCAGCTCAACTCTCGAACGACTGCCGTCACGTCTCCCAAACGCGCGCCCTTTTTTGAAAATCAAATTAAAGCAAGCGCGCTCAGCACGGACCAAAACCCTCCTGCTACCTTACGAACTCCCCGCGCCAAGACGGGACCCTTGTCGTAGGGAGTGGGGGGCAATTGATGAAGGGGAATTTGGCCCAACCTTGCAATCACTCGACACGTGGCAAAAACAAGCAACTCGGGACAGTAGAGCGCCCGAAGCAAGCACCGAAAGCAAGTCCAAGCTCACTACTGAGCCCGAACTCTAGACTGCCCTACTAGGAGCCCGAGCTCCCCACCAAGAGCCCGAGCCCCTACTGGGAGTCCGAGCTCCCTACCAAGAGCCCGAGCTCCCTACCAAGAACCCGAGCTCCCTACCAAGAGCCCGAGCTCCCTACTGGGAGTCCGAGCTCCCTACCAAGAGCCCGAGCTCCCTATTAAGAGCGAGCTCCCTATTAAGAGTCCGAGCTCCCTATTAAGAGCGAGCTCCCTATTAAGAGTTCGAGCTCCCTATTAAGAGCGAGCTCCCTATTAAGAACCCGAGCTCCCTATTGAGAACCCGAGCTCCCTGCAAGGAGCACAAACTATATTGGGCCCCAAGCCTCGCAAAGCTGTGACCCGAGCTGGCCCATGGCAGCTCGGAACACTCCCCAAACCGAACTCAAGACATCTCGCTCACTCTAACACTTCGCTTCCAAAACACCAGGCTGACCAAACGTACCTGACGCCAAGGACGTCCGTATCCAAGGGCGACGCGCCTAACTGATTTGGGATCTGACGCCTGACAGCCGCACTTCAAACGGCCTCCTGCTACCGCCACCTGCCACCGTCGTTACTAACCGTAGAGACGGCTCCGACAAAAGGAGCAGTGGCGGTTCTGTCCAGCTAGAGGAAATGACATCCGAACTGGCAGGAGTTCAGAAGTAATCATGCCCGATTTGACAGAAGCCTGGAAGTGAGTGCGCGAGGTGGTTATAAAAGGCTCCTACCCCCCAGGAACGAGGTATGCTAACTTTTGCGCTATCTGGTCTATCTTGCCTTTGAAAGACTCTAACTTGAGCTTCGGAGCCCTTACGCCGGGTTCTCCCCAGAGCTTCTCTTCTCCCTCCATTTCAGGTCCCTGACACCCGGTTCAGAGGCAAGATCATTGACAGCTAAGATCGGCCGGATTGTGCATCATCATGAGATATTCGAAAAATAACTGACTAATAAATTGAAATCATAGACCTGTTATTTATCAAAATTCACGGATTCATAGATTTTCCCAAATGACTGAAGCGAAAATTTTTTATGTCGGCAGACTTTTGTTCTTGACAAACAATTGTGAAAATTAAGATCCGTTAAAATGTTTGGTTCATGGAAATAAGGGTTTGCAATTGGAGTTAGAATGATTCATTTCGACTTCAATTATTTGGTTGGATAGAATTGAAATCCCATTTCTATTTCTGGTGAAATGACGTTCTTGTGGAAATAATCATTTTCTTCCCTTTTTGTGGAAATGAGAATTTTTAATTGATTCTGATTTTGATTTTTATTCCCATTTAAATCAAACATATGGGAGGAATAGACCATTTTGATCTTGATTCCAATGCCAATTCCGCTATCGATTGTGAACCAAATAAACCCTTAGTCTGATATGTATGTTTTCTTTAACAAGAACATTATTAATTGGTCCGTGATCATCATGTTTGGAGATATTAGGAAAAAGAAAAACCCTAGGTTTGTGAAGGACAAGAATGAAGGAAATATTTGTAAAAAGGGTGAACAATGGATGTCTTGAAGGGGAATCCGGATCTACTCTTCACAAACTATTTTTCACATCTTCACAACATATTGCCGTCATGCATGAAAACATATGTTGTGACTTGTGAGGAACCCTCTGTGAGGAACAGATTTGGTTGGAGGGTGTTTAGGACAAGAGATTCATGGTGAGGAGTCTTTCCACCTGTTATTACCGACAATCGTCATTGGTAATAGAGATTATTTGCTTTAAGGTGTAAAAGATGAATCATTGGAACGGAGCAATAGGTAGGTGTTTGGCATCGATCTTGTTGCTTCAGAGATGTTTAAGAAAACTGTGCCATATATATGAGGGTCTGTTGCATTATTTTATTAGAAAACAGCTTATTTTTTTTGTTTGGCATCGATACTGTCACATAGGCTGTTTTCTAGGAAAATAGAACTGGTTTTATTTGATACCAGTGCTGTATAATTGTTTTCAGCATTGGTCTACATTATCCAACGGCCAAGATGATGCCATATTAATGCCACGCCATTGCATCGTTGGTAGACCTATTCATGAGCTGGGTTGGGCTTTCACTCTTAATTAACAAATTTTTTTAAGGCTCGAGCCTGACCCGACCATCAGGCCTACAACTTGGGCTCGAGTCTGAAGTCTAAAGTTCATGCCGCTGCTATCGCTGAAGCAGTTGAACAGAGAGAGAGAGATTATAAAGAAAAAAATAAAAATTGTATATATTAATTTATTAATATATATTATAATAAATATTATATATTATATATTTATATAAATTAGTCGGGCTGGGCTTTTTAACAAATCTCGAGCCCGGCCCGAAACACAGTTGAGCTTGGTCTTTTGGGCCTGAGGTCAGACCCGCGGGCCTAACTACATGTCCAAGCTTGACCGGGGTGCAAGCCGGGTAGGGATGGCAACGGGGCGGGTACGGGGCGGGGCACCCACTCCCCGTTCCCACCCCGTAGCTTAAATCCCTACACCCGTCCCTGGTATTGGGGTGACGATTCCCCATCCCCGACATGTACCCGCCCCGCACGGAGAGAAAGAAAGATTGCAGATGAACTGGCGAACGGAGAAAGGTTGAAGACAATTGCAGACTGAGCCGCACCTCTGTGCTACGGCGGTTGGCGGTTCTACAATGGCGACGACGCCTGGCATTCGGTAGATGAACAGAGAGCAAGCATGGAAGAAGATTGTAGACTGAGAAATTGAGAAGACTTGAAGACGAAGATTGAACTGAAAATGGTTGCAAACTGAGCCGAGCTCTGTGCTACTGCGGTCGGTGGCCGGTGGTCGGCAGTTCTACTATAGTGGCGACACCCGGTGGTCGGCGATTGTGCGAAGGTTGAAGGTCTCTGCGCTCAACGAAGGTTGAATAGTGAAAAGGAAGATGAAACAGGAAACACGAAATTACTCTTACCCTAATACGTTTAATACATTATATATATAAGGGTATAGTTGTAAATTACAACCGGGGTCGGGGCGGGTTTGGGGATTTACAAGTAAACCCCATCCCTGCCCCGTCCCCGGTCTGGGGAAAAAATTCCTCGAACTCGACCCGTATGCATTTGTGACCGGGGAAAATCCGCCCTGTTCGGGGCGGGGCGGATTGAGGACCCGGTTTTGTGGGTAAAATTGCCATCCCTAAAGCCGGACTATGCTACCCGGCCTATGAATGGGTATAGTAGCAAAAGACCGTTTTCCGAGAAAACATTGAATTTGACATTCTTTCGAATTACACTTTCCCAATTTCTAAGGCATGGCCTCGAGTAAAGTTTTTTTTGGAAAAACAATGTCAAATAAAAGGTTGTTTTCTGAAACACTGTTTTTTAGTGGCACCGATGTGGTATCATTTTCTTAAAAAACGGCATTAATACCAAACACCGCCTAGGTTTTAAGATATTTCAAGTAAAAATTTAAAATAAATATTTTTTATTAACTGTTTTTTAGGTGCCGTTAATGGAACGTTAACGTTATGTGGACCTGGATGCGTATTAGGTGTTACATATGTTGACTGATGACAAAAATTCCTTGTGCTTTGGACTGCCAAAATTATCCATAAATGAAAAATGAATATCATCGAATCACTGGGTGGACAGCCGAATTTTTCCTGAAACAGAAACCGACTTTAGAGACAATCATCACAAAATACATACACACAAAATAAAAAAAGACTTTTTTCTAGTTTCTACGACTACGGGTATATTCCTTCCTTCCTGGTCCGTCTACACTTTTCTAGACGGACTGTGTAGGAAACTGAGAAACTCGCCATCACGGTCCGCGGTCTGTCAGTCGTCTATCAGTCAAATTGTGCTATTCTACGCTTTTTAAGTCTATCAATTATACTCTGAAGTCTAGGATCCAAGGAAAAAACGAAAAAACAAAAATGCCTGCTCCAGTTTTGACAGCAGATCCACCGACGCTTTTGATTACATCGATCCTATTGTTTTTGTTGCACTGGTTTTTATGCCGGTTCAGGCGACTGTGTAAGTTCTCCGGCGATGGCCTACCAACGTACCCTCTAATTGGGTGCTTGATCTCCTTCTACAAAAATCGTCGCCGTCTGTTAGACTGGTACACGGACCTTCTCGCGGACTCCCCGATGCAGACAATCGTGATACGCCGTTTCGGTGCAAGACGGACAGTCGTCACGGCGAACCCAGACAACGTTGAATACATCCTCACGACCAACTTTAACAACTTCCCCAAGGGTCAACCCTTTACGGACATCCTGGGAGACTTGCTTGGCTGCGGTATATTCAACGTGGACGGGGAACTCTGGCGCGCCCAGCGCAAGTTAGCAAGCCATGAGTTCAGCACCAAGTCTCTGCGGGAATTCGTCGGGAAGACGTTGAATCAAGTAGTGAAAAATCGCTTGACGCCGGTACTTGCGTCTGCAATGGAAACCGACCAAATAGTAGATCTGCAGGATTTGTTAAGGAGGTTCGCCTTCGACACGGTGTGCATGGTATCGCTGGGAATCGATCCTGGTTGCTTGGATTCTTCGCTTCCCGTATCGGCTCTGGCCGGAGCTTTCGACATAGCCTCCGAGATAAGCGCCAGGCGTGCATCCGCTCCCGTCTTCGCTGTCTGGAAGATTAAACGAGCGTTATGTCTCGGGTCCGAGCGGCGCCTCAAGGAGGCTATCCAACATGTACATGGGTCCGTCGAGGAGATAATTCGCGATAAGAAGAAGCTTATGCTTAACAGAGTTCGTAAGGAAGAGATCAACAACAACAACAGCAATGGCGATCTATTGTCACGGTTGATATCGTCTGGTTACGACGATGAGGTGATTAGAGACATGGTTATAAGCTTCATCATGGCCGGAAGGGACACTGCATCAGCGGCTATGACGTGGCTCTTCTGGCTGCTTTCCTGCCACCCCCATATTGAAAATGAGGTGGTGAAGGAGGTTGAGGCGATTAACACCGGCGACAGTCCATTAGACTACGAAGCGTTGAAGGAGCTGCCATTGTTAAAAGCTTGCCTGTGCGAGTCCATGAGGCTCTATCCGCCCATCGCCTGGGACTCGAAGCATGTAGTCGAAGATGACACGCTGCCGGATGGAACGAGGGTGAGGGCGGGAGATAGGGTGACTTACTTCCCGTACGGGATGGGGAGGATGGAAGGGCTCTGGGGTAAGGACCGGTTTGAGTTCAAACCGGATCGTTGGTTCGTCGAACCGGACAAGGAGGGTGGAGCTTTGAAGGAAGTATCTCCGTTCAAGTTCCCGGTGTTTCAAGCCGGACCCAGGGTGTGCCTGGGTAAGGAGATGGCTTTTGTTCAGATGAAATACGTGATGGCTTCCCTGCTGAAGCAGTTCCAGTTCAAATCGGTTGGATTGGAGGAGCCTGCTTTTGTTCCGCTCTTGACGGCACACATGGCCGGTGGATTGAATGTCCTGATCCGGCCGAGAGGTCGTCACTCGATTTAGAGTTATCGACGGCAAACTTTAACAGACAAAAATGTAGAAGTGACAAAGAAGATGGAAAATTAATTAATAAATCTGATACTGGTTGTCTTAGGCACATTGTGTATCTTCCAATCATGTGAATGACATCGGTTAGAGATCGTGTACAATATTACTTTTATTATTATATAAATACAGGTTAGAATATACTCGTAATTAAATGATTCATAGGCAATATAATATGCGATTTTGGAGATGCCTTTTGGTGGGATTATTTATTTAAGGATGTTTGACTCTAACAACCCTTGAATTTTTCACCAATTTTGATATTAGGGTGTTAAAGAGAATTAGATCACCCGAAAAAAAGAGAGATTTACGGGTCAGATATATGTTCAATATGACTCAAATCAAAGGTTAAACCCTGGTGATATAATATGCATGTATGTAATAATTATAATTTATATAATATTATAAATTATATCTTAAATTATAATAGATTCAAAATATATTCTAGTTTTAATTTTTTATATTAAAATTTAATATTTGAGGCCAAAAAAGACATTTTGGCAAAAGTAGTGGGACTTTGGCGCCTTGGGAATTACATAGATTGGAAAAGTTATTTAAAATAAAAAAAAACATCTTAATTTGACATCCCAATGCAAAGTTATGGCTTCTAGAAGTTTGCATTTATGCAAGGTTTAACATTTGGATATGATACGCCTGATACGGGGTATATCGTATCATATCTTTTAAAAATAGATACGGGATATGCATGGAAATCGTGCATATCGTCTTTCATGTGTATCAGACCTATATCGGGGGTGTATCGCTAGCGTATTGACGAAAAAAATATGGCCAAAAACTGAAAAAAGAAATAAAGGGGAAAATTAAGCTTCTTTTCCCTGAAATAAGCCTTCTTTCACACCCCCCCCAAATGACTCTTAAACTCCAAACCCCATTCCTAAAGTGCTAGATTTGCAAAAATTTGTAAGAAACAAATGTGAATCATTAATTTTGTTTGAAGATTTTTCAAATTTTGAAAAAATATGGTAAAAATAGGTAGATTTTTTCAATTTTTTATAATATCTTATGATATCTTTTTTTTTCTTGAATGTATAAATTTATGTTAATCTACATTTCTTACATTCAAAATCACGATTTTCTTTTTTTGTGTTATCGGTAGATTTATGGAAATTTCATGAAGATATTTGGAGAAAATATAAATTAACAAAAAATTTAAAAATATAATTTTTTCTCTGCCTATAAAGACTAAATATGTTTTAGATCTATGGATTCATCTATCATATCCATAGAGTAATTGAAATTTCTTTAATATTTTTTTTTTATTTTTAGAATTAAAAAATAAATAGTAGTTAACTATATTTTATCATTTGATCATAAAAATTGAATATATTATAATTTTATGGATGATCTATCATATCCACACACCAATTGAAATTTCTTCTTTAATAATTAATTTTTTTTTATTTTTATATTTATAGAATTAAAAAATAAATAATTAAGTAATTATATTTTATCATTTGATCACAATATATCATAATTCTATGGATGATCTATCATATCCACAAAGCAATTGAAATTTCTTCTTTAATAACTATTTTTTGAATATATTATATAATGTTTATTTATTTTTTTATATTTTTTGAAAATAAATAATAAATAATTATTAATTATATTTTCACTTAGAAGTTGTGCCAATGCATAAATTTTGGTTGGATAGGAGAGTTGGGTTTTTCCCATCCCATAAAACATTAAAACTTAAGAATTATAATTTATAAATTATAGTTAAGCATAGGATTTTTAATGAAATTATAATTAACTACAATATATTTCTTCATAAAACATTAAAATATATTAATTTAATGTATATGCACCTCATTGAGGTCTTATATTTAGTGTTGTTGATGTATATGTATAATTTATTAAAGTATTCATACTTTTCCAATACGCTTGACGTTTCCGATACTTGGAACCTTGCATTTCTGTGCTAAAAAAAAAAAAAAAAACAGTCAGTTTTCTAAAACTGAGACTAATTCACCGGTTTTTGGTTTGACTGGTCGGGTCAGCAATCTTGGCTGGTTTTTTATGCAATCTAGTTTTTGGGTATGATCGAACCGGTTAGGGCCTGAGTCACAATTCAACTGGTCTGATCCACCGATCTAGTTCGGTTTTCTAAACATTGATTTTCACCCTAAAACTATAGTAAAAAGGCCAAGGCAAAAATAGACAACATTAGAGATGTGAATAAATCCGTTAGAAAACAAACAAAATAATAAGACATGATGAAGCGGCATTGCTGAAGTGGAAAAAATGGAACATGACAGGTGGGTACGTATCAATTTTTAGGGTTATTTATTTAGATCTTAGGCTTCAAAAAGATGAGTTTATTTATTTTAATTGTTTTGTATGTTAAATTCTAATGTGTCATCTAATGAAGGGTGATTTGGCCCGACCTAGCGAAAAGGGGACACATGGACATGACCTGATCAAGAGATGACAACTCAGCCTGACAAGTTTAGTTCGCAACAATTGAGCTCGGGTACTCAGTCACCTCGGCACAAGGGCTGCCTCGACATCGAGGCACCTCGGTATTCAATCCAATTCGGAACTAAAAGACCGAAGTACCAATTCGGGATCAACAACTCGAATCGCCACTGACTCCCGCGTAACAAACTCCAGAGGTCTCTCCAACGGATCCCGAATCTCTCGAGATCACGATGAGCTAACAGATCCTGACTTTTCTGAGATTACGATGAAGACTCATCCCAACTCCGTCGGAGTCGGAAGTGGAACAATAAGCCTTACCTGTATACTGCTCCTTCGGAAGCGGAACGAACTCTATCTCCACACCCTAGATATCCCGGAGCTCTTTCGTGAGCTCCATGACTACTTCAGTATATAAAGGCACCAACCTCAATGGCGCAAGGTACGCGCAATTTTTCTACTCTCTAGCTCTCTAGCTCTCTAAGCTCTCAAAGTTTTTTAGCTCGCATCAGATTACTGACTTAAGCATCAAAGCGACCTTGCCGGATTAACCACCCCGAATTCTCTGATCTTGTCTTGTAGATTCACTTAGCTCGCTGTCCGACTGAAAACCAAATCATCCTCCACTATTGCTGTTTTGAACTCTTCTATGGTTCTATTCACACCAAATCACTCAATAAAGCAAAAGAGATAATATATATATATAAATTATCTAAAGAGACGACTGAAGTGGATAGCCAAAAACGATAGATTGATAGTTGATTTGGGCTATCGGGATTTATCATCAAGGCATCAAGCATAGTAGTTTAAAAGTTGTGCGTATAGGGCCCACCTCGAAAAGCCAGGAGCTGCAATTCAGCCCTCCCAGATGGCACGAAGTCTTATATATGAGAGCTTTGCACGTGTATATTCCATTTTTTTTAAAATCAAATAGCCACGTTGTCACATTTAGATTCCTGAATGCTACGAGGGTGCAACAGTTTGCTATAATATATTATATATTATATGGGTTCGACTATGATATGAAAAAGATATGATATGGGAAAAACAACTGACTAATAAATTGGAATCATAAATGTGGTAGCCAATCAGGTGTCATTTATTAAAATTCATGAGTGAGTTTTAATTGGTCAAAACTCTTTTCATATTATATTTTTCCTGTATCATAGATTTTCCCATATCATATATATATGACATTGCCCCATATATATTCGACTATGATATGGAAAAGATATAATATCTGAAAATTTTCTGACCAGTAAATTAAAACCATAAACATGATAGCCAATCAGATGTTATTTATCAAAATTCATGGATAGATTTTATTGGTCAAAATTCTTTGGGTTTAGGGGATGGGCTACCCCGTTCACCGTTGTGTAGACCCTTGGAGCAAAGAATAAATAAATAACTACCGAAGTCATGTACATTGCCTCTCTTAGTATTGATGTAGCTGCTTTCCTCTTTGTTTTTTTTCTTTGCCAAAAGGAAAAATTCAGATTGTTAATTTTTCTAGTCTTGCTACCCAACCACCATCATCATCATCATTCTTCTTCTTCTACTTGAATCCATGTTCGATTGACTAGCTGTTAAATATTTTTATGTTGACTATCAATATGACACAACCCTCCTACATTGTCTTCACACCAACAGTGTAAGACAAACTACCATTTTTCAGTAGAGTAGAATGGTAATGGAAAAATGATCAATTGAAAAATGGATACATGTATTTTACAAGTTAATGTAGGTGCAATCTATTGAAAATATCCATATAATAAGGATAGATTAAATACATAACATTAATTCCCATAATTTCCATTTATTTGAATAATTTAGCATAAACTTGTAGTAAAAAAAAAGAAAAAAGAAAATGAAAATGCACAGCAGTGACAGTGGATTTTGATCACTGGATTTGTTTTGAATAGTGACCCCAACAATTATGAGCCATGTCAAAGATTAACAGCAAACCCGAGGATATGGATAGAAACTTTTTCAGAGACAATTTTAGGGAGTGCCAGAACCTTTCTACCTACCTTGACTTAGAATAAAATCGATTGTGCTTATTAATGTCAAAATCAAGCAGCAAACTAGACGAAATTGAAGGGTGATTAACTATGTTAGAAAATAAGTTTATACAAAAATGCATAAACAAACAAATGTAGCAGTTAATTCCTTTGCTTAGGAGACAGCAATGGCGAACCAGATAGGATCTGGATTGACAAATACAAACATGTCTTAGTTAATAAATTAAAGAAGTAATCATGCTGCATATTCCATTAGCCTAACATGCCGGCATTACAGTCAGACCTGAACCCTATCATATGAGCCAGCGATGTACAAGGGACGACATAGGGTACCCACTTCATTGATCTATAGATCCAAGGGAATCCGGAAAGGTGATGCTGAATTGATGTGTTAAGCATCAATATTTAATAGTGCCCTTGGTACACAGTGTGGGAAAAACTTTTCATATAGTTTAGGGAAGGCTCAGTCACATGCTGTTATCAGTGCATGGACCTGAAGGAGGTGGCAAACATGCTTATGACATCTCCTGGGGTAAACATGATCCAATGAATTTTAAGCATCTGATCTTTAGACTTCTCTTGAATGCTTAAAAGAAATTGCCAAAAATTTTCCACAGGGCAAAGTAACGGGGCAAAATCCTATGTTTGGGAGCACAGGACTGTGGATCTGGAGTACTAGTAGTACTCTCTTAGATGGCGGCCTGAGTGCAAACATGAAATGCTTCCTATTATTGAATTTGCAAAGTTTTGATTCATCAAAAACTAAAATTATCCCCATAATTCATGAAATCACTGATCACAAAAGAGTATTTTTGCTTGTCATCAAGCCAGTTCCATTATTCTTTGATCTGATGAACACATACAGAGACAAAAACTATAACACACCTTGAAACACTATGTCAATCAACAATCCCCCATTCATGGTGTCTCCCACCTACAGATTGGAGTGTCCCACCCGAACATGGACCCGGTGCCATGATGTGTTCAGTATTCCTCTCAGGTTCCATATGACCTCCACATTTTCAGGTTGCACATTTGCTGCAGTATCAACCTATCAATAAAAATAGAAGAGAAGCACATTAGATATAAGAATCAACTCCAAGATGCAGAAATGTGCAAAATTAAGTTGTTAATCTAGAACACTGAGTATTCTCTACTATGTATCTACCCTATTGACATGTTTGAGATTCCACGGGGATTATTAACTCATTTTCATATTTGAGATTCCAAGTAGCTGATACTAAAGTAGAGCTCCAAGTACTGAATAAATGTAACGACTGCATACCGCTTTCGCAACTATCTCAGTTATCTGTGGGATGTCAACCTCAGCTTGAAAAAACACCCATGCCCATTTGTCACTGCTTATATCATCTGCAATGTATGGAACGCCAGTCTTCTGGTACCTCGATGCCTCCACCCATGTCTTACTTCCGTCAACTGATATATCCACTCTCTCAATTCCCCGCCCACCTCCAGACACTGCATATCCACTAACAATTACCTGCATAAATGAAAGGGAGAAGAAGAATCTAACATCAGCACTTACACATAAGAGTAAGAAGTTTGTGAATGTTACCACTCAGAACATTTAGAAGCTCTAGAAGATGTTACTAACCTTTCCATGCTTTACCACATCCACATCCTCTAAGGAACAAATAGCACACTGTCACACCACAAAGTTTTCATGTGTCATTCAAATAAGTAAACCATTGATTGCTCAAAATATATTTTTACATGGTATTTTTAGAATCATTAGTACATGTTTTTTGCATTTATCCCTTTCTTGCCATTCAAATAAGTAAACCATTGATTGACTAGGAACCATTTGACATACAAGCTAATTTAGCAACTCTTACTTGGATATAAGCAGTTGAAAGAGTTACTGAACAAAGATAAAAGAGAAGAAATTAATGTAAAGAGATAATAGAAAAACACCTGAACAGGGAAATCCATTTGTGGCTTTCGAGTAGACCACACAATATTGTCCCAATTAACTGAAGGTGGAAACATCTTGTAGTCCCTTTGCATAAAGAAACCCTGCTCCACAGCAAATCTAAGCCCAATCATGTAACATTCACAGGTCAAGTAGACAAACAAAAAATATAAAGTCACTAAATAAATGTTTGAACCTGGCTTTCTTCTGCAATTATTTTGATGGTATCCAACCATTTAACAGAGCGAGCGCCAATAACCCCAGGAACAACCACACGTAATGGATATCCATGATCCCTATTGAGAGGCTTTGGTACAGAAACAAGAAGGTAAATAACAATTATAATAGTTGTTGAAGCATACTTGCAAATGCTGAATACAAACTATAATATGAAAATGGAAGGGGGAAAGACTAAGGGAGGAAAGATACTATTATTTGATTTGAAAACCATAGATCAAGCATGGAGGTTAATAGAAGCCAGGCAAAGAGGTAAGCAGTGGAAAAAATATCAATTATTAACTGATACAGGGACCTTCTGTTATACACCCCTACCACCACGCAAACAAGAAAAAGAAATAGAAGAAAAATAAATACAGAACAGAAAAAAGATTATCCAAATGTTATTTTAATAATTTGAGGAACGTTTTTAGAAGAATTACCAATACATAAAGAGCAACATTAATTTGATATTACATATAATATACTTTGACTACTGAGGATATGATCTTAGTGTAACCCCTAAACCATAATAAGTCATAACCCTATCATTGAAATATGCATGTGATAAGAGTATCTTTGTGTATGTGTTGTGTCAAGAAATATGCCATAACAGGAAAAGGTTGAAAGAGAAAACAATATTCCAAGTAGAAAATCCACAAAGGTCTGATACTTCCAAGAAGGTAAGATTATTCACCTCTCCATTCATCTCATATGCAATCAAGACATCAGCTTCAGGATTTGTTGCCTGAATTAATGGGATGGATGCCTTATAAGGACCTCCATTCTCTTCCTATGAAGTCCTCAAATGTTACAAAAACAGTGAATGGCAGAAAATCAGTCAACCGGGCCATAAGGAACTCCAAAGTACAAAATAAAGTTCCAGAATAAAGTATAATAGTGTACTCACCTTACACATATCAACACTTATAAATTCAACATGTTTTCCTCCTGATGGGGTGCTTTTTGTCAGTTTAGGAATCCCCACAAGTTCAAGGACATCTGCCAATTTAGCCCCACCCCAAATTGCTGAAAATAAAATGAAAAAATATGAGAATAAAAGAGAAGGACAACAGGAAGAAAAAGATTTTTGCACTTATTTAACTTTAATGGTTGTATTAATTTAGGTCCCTTCAATAGGCCCTTATCTCCTCCTGTCCTACTAAATTTCATCCCAATACTCCATGTCTCCACCTAGAACTCTAGTTTTTAGCGTTTTATTATATTATTTTTTATCCTTTTTGCAGGATGTACTTGGAACCTTCTAGGCTTGATTAAATTTTCACTGAAAAGCCTCCAATCGTAAACTAGTTTCATTGGACTTGAACCATTTCACAGCTTTGAGATGAAACTACAGTTCTTGCATGAAGCCCATTTACCCTTCCTAACACAACCAATCCTACCTATTAGTTTTAATTTTATTTCTAAACCATTTCAAAATATTTTGCCTAGCTTTATAAACCCATCTTGAGATGAGCCTACCATACACCAATTGATACCAAAGCAGTAAGTCCTACATCATTAGCTCAAGCTAACCAACCCAATTTCTTTCCCATTGGATTGGGTTTAGTTCAGGTTGGCCAAAACTAAGTAGCAACCCTAATTTTCACTATATCAAGGACAGATCAAGAACCCTGTATGGATAAAAAAGACTTATTGGTTTCTTTTGGATATGCCCCTTCCATATATTATACAATTTCAGCCTATCTTTACTTCATATTCTTTAGCAAAAGAGTCCATCTTCATTGATACTATGCCTTTTTGTCCTCACAATAAATGGATGTGTCCTAGAAATCACTTAGCTAGAGTCTAGAGCCAAGTTTTTAAACATTCAAGCCTTCCTCATGTACCAACTAGCACATTATGATATGCCAAGAGAGGGTATGATTCTTTATGGATTCTGATCTGCCGAACCCTACTCAACCAGACAACAAGTTCCTTCGTTGTGTCTCCCTTGTTTGGCATCACATCTATAAGGTTGTAATTTCATTGAAGTCCAAGCAAAAACAACTGCCTGAAATAGCACCATTATATTTTTTAACTAATCCAGCTATCCTTCCTAGCTTAATCATCTTAAAAACAAGTTTGGATAATTCAATCTCCTTACGCAAGGCCTAAGAAGTTTAACAACTCCACTTCCAGGTATCAGGTACTCACTTACCAACAGCATGATTCTCTGAACATAATGTGGACTACTGAAGTGACCTATTAGCTGCAGTGCACATGAAGATGAATTAACTACTCGGCCTTAAGACCAAAAATGGTACCAAAGGCATCAAATAGAAAACCTTACAAGTCTCACCAAGCACCATATTGATCCTAGCCTAGAAATACCACTACCCACCAGGCATGCAAAGCACACTTGGGTATCACCCTCTGGATGGCCCTGTCATAAGGGCATGAGCCAAACAACATGTATGACCCAATGAAAGGGCCCAACATCAACTCTAGCACAACTTTCATTAGTATATTTGCAGTGCTTGGTTTCCATCCCAAAACACTATCCCCAAGTGCCCTGCACTAAATAAAACTAGGTGACCTATTCCTGGATCAACTCACCCCACTAAGGTAACTACTTGAGAAGCTTGTGCCATGTTGCATCATCTGCAGGGGAAGCCACGGAAAACTCTCCCCATTAAGCAGATTTTAAGCTTTTTCCACTTTGCCAAAAGGAAGCATCACTTCTGCAGAAAATGCTACTGGCACATCTGTGCACATTGGATGCTTGAATTATTTATAATGGCATCTCAGTATCTTACAGAGAATCCAAGGAAACATTATTGCTCCAATTAAAGAGACTGACAATGTCTTGTTAGGCGATCTGATCAAACAGCCAGCAGCTTAAAAGTAACTATTGAGCCTATCTTGTGGCCTTCCAGCCTAGTTAAACACTTCCAAACAGAAGACCTTTACTTGAGATGGAAAGACAGCTAACAAAAATTAAAAATAACATCCACAGATCTGATTTCAGGTTTATGAGAGAAAGAAAGCAAACAAACCATTTCCAATAGCAGAAACATCCCAGCCAACACCCTTTACTGTCCTTACTTTGCTCATAGCAGTCCTTCTGTTACCTGCACACTGAATGACTTGAAAGTTGAACCAAATAAGTTCAATGAATTCATGGAATTGATGCAATAACTCAGCAATGCAACATACCTGCAAGGTAGCAGTGACATTGTACTTTGGTAGCTTTCTGTAATTTAAACAAGTAAATTTCTTTACTTAAGCTAGTTTCTATGGAGAATCAAGATATGAGCATTGAAGTTATACATGTTTTCTTCTGACAAAAAAAGTTCACTGATAAAAAGATAAAGAGAAATTTGAACTGGTGCACTGGTGAGATTTGGGATTAAGATTTAGTTAAGTTGATCATTAGTTAGACCGTGCTTCCAAAATAAAAAAGAAGAAAGAAAGAGAGAAGAAAAGAATAAGAAAATTTGTAAATAATGGTTGAAGTATTAAAAGTTACATCTTCACTCACCTGATATCATTCATAAACAGATCCTTAGGATTTCCCAGCAAACCACAGATAGAGACACTATATCTGCTTTGCCAAACAGGTTTTAGTAGTCAGTCAAAAATCCTCCTAAATGTGGGACTCTTCAGAGGGCTGAAAAAGAAAATGTTGAAATGGGACTTTGATAGTGTATGACCTCTCAATGTCATCAACTAGTGGGATTGGCCCATGGTTTCTCTTGTAGAACAAATCTATGGGAGTGATATAAGAGGAGACCAAGGCCGATCGTGGTGGCTCAGCATTGAAAGGCTCCTGCACAATAGAATTAAATTTAATGTTTCAAGGACTAAAGCTTGAATTCGTTTTCATTTCTATCCTAATATTCCATTAGTCTCATCACAATGGACACATCTTCATAAATGCGAAATTTTGCCTGATCTTGCTAAAAAGAAGGATAGCCAAGTCTAATAACGGAATAATTTGAGGTTTAAAAACTTTAAAAATGAATTATACATTTTAAGCTTTTAAATACTCAATTAAAATTCCAGATAAAACCCACATCCATAAAGGAAGCACCAAAACTTGGTTAATCTGGTGACAGAACTTAAATTTTCAATATGTTGCATGTTTTCTGCGTCGACCAAACACAGCATAACATTAACTTTTCAGTGGGAAGCAACTCCTTAAAGTGATTTCCAGGTTGAAAAACACAACCAATACCCAATTTCCCACATTGGTAATGATTTAAACCCTTCCAGCTATAAAGAAAGACATATGACGAAAACCCAAAAGACCTAAATACAACAATCAAGAACCCGATTTTAATATTCACTATCAAAGTTCGCCAGACCATCAAATCCTCGCCTCAAAAGCAGAGAAGTTTCCTCCGAATGAAAGAACAACCAAATGTGAACAGAGAGCAAGAAGAGGCATAATTGTACAGATACCCCAGAATCCAAAAACAAGCAGACGTTCTAAATTTATTCAATTCACGTATTGCAGCTCAAAATAAAACATTAGAAATGATGAACGAGTAGATAAAGATATGGGTAGATGAGGAAGGATGAATAATAAAAGATTTAACCTTGGAATTGACTTTCAGGCATGGGTGACGAAGGGGTTCTCGCGAATACTCGGTAGGGCCACGGATTCCCGGCATTCTCAGAAACCAGAACTTAGTGGTTGGTTCGAAGGCTTCTCCACACAGAGAGACGATCTATCAACTATCAAGCTTCGAATAAAAGGAACAATGATCTGTGGTTTATAAATTTTAAGGTACGCTACCCACAACCCGCCAACGCAGGAACGAGACCAAATCAGCCCCCAGAAGATTGCGCCTCACAACATCCCACAGCACATTCCCGTCGTTTATTGGACACATCTCTGTGAGACGTTGTGAGGGGCAATCTTGTGGGGGCTGATTTGAACTCCCTAGTAACAAAAAAACGAAATGCTACTCTTACGCCAACCCTTGGATTTGATGACTGGTTTATGTATGAAAAAGGTCTAGCTCTGACTGTTTGACCGTTTTAAGTGAAATTTCTCTACTAGGTGATTGATACAATACTTTGTGTTTCACACTAGAGATCGTAGGCCCTTCTATCCAAGGAAATATTCTCTCCCATTTCTGAACCCCTAAACATGCAATGGATAGCAAGTAAGTAATATATTGGCCCCCACATTGAGACCTGAGTCCCCACACAACTTTTGCCTCTAGTAAGAATGCTCTGGCCTTTGTATCGAGGGAGACCCTTATAAATTGCCAGGTGTTGTGTAATATAGTCAGATTCTTGTCAAGATCTTTGGTGGATCCACCTAAAAATATCTAATAATTTACACGATCTTATGGGCTTATCCATTTCATTTTAATTCAGAGCTAACGATACTTGTAAATAATAGAATTCTTCCCATATTAGAGGTAAAAATATTGAATTCACACTAGTCTTCCTCATCCATCGTGGAAAGGAGGGTTTCCTCCTCTTTAAAAGAAGTTCGTGAATCTGGATCACTTTCCAATAAAATACATTCCAACACATGATCTGACACCACATGTGGTAGAGTGTTAGAATCAAGATTTTTAAAACTTTACGGGACAACGAACTGGGTTAGGGTTCGGTTTTTGGGTTGAATGGTCCAATTGTTTAAATTGGACAGAAGATTCATTTTAATAAAAAAATTAAAAAAATAAAAAATAGTCAAATTCGTTAAACGAAATAACAATTTTTGGGTAAAATGGAACCAGTTACTCTGATTTTTCCAATTTGACCATTCGGTCCAGTTCGATTTTGAAAATCATGATTAAAACGTATTCTGTTTGCAGGTAATCCCAACTCGAAGTATGGGGTTGTTATGCAAGAACTTGTTCAGGACATGGAAGGAAAGAACGGAAGGATATGCAATGTGAAGAACATGAAGCCAGATAGTTAATGTGGTCAAATCAAGCTTGGAATAGAATGATGGGATGAGCCGTTTCTACTTGAAGAATGAAGAATTAATATTATAAGCCATTGGCCACATTTGATTTGCAAAAGAATCATATCGGTGATGCAAAGAGAGAGGGAGAGAGAGATAGAGTCACCTTAGCATTGATGATGAGACAGGGATGACGAGAGGGTTCTTGGGAATAATGAGGGGGGCCAATGAGTCCAGGCATTCTCGCTCAGAGCAGAGCTCCTTAATTTGTTATATTCAAATCAAAAACAAAAAGAAAGTAAGAAGATGAAGATGCCTCCGCAGCGCCAGCAAAAGCGTAAGGAGAAAAGGGGGAGAAGTAGGGAGCCCTATAAATTGCAAGTCTGTGACTCTGTGGTGTGTGATGCGTTCAATGACGTTTTGGGACGAAGATGTCGTCACAAGATACGTCACACTCCTTTTAGTTTAAGCTTTATAATACAATAGCGCCACCCTGCTGCTATAGTTTCTACCTGACGCGGCCGTGTTATCTACCATAAAAAAAAAAATGATTCTTTTCATATATATATATATATATATATATGAAATTTGACGCCTGTCTCTCTGCATGGGTTTCCAGTTCATCAGCGTCACGACATATGAAAGGTCCAACCATGAAACCATGAAGGAGGGTTTGTACCTTCCCATGTGAATGTTTTTTTTTTCTTTTAAATTATGACGTGCAAGTCAAAAAAAAAATAAGGATAGAAATGATTTCCTATAGTGTTAGTTCTAAGGGTCCGTTTGCTTTACAGTTGGAATTGGAATCGGAATTAAAATCCTTTAGAATTAAAATCAAAGTGGTATATTCTCATAATGTGTTTGGTTCAGTTAGGAATGAGAGTGGAAATTGAAATCAGTAGAAATGAGATTTTATTTTCAAGAAAGGGGTAGGGAATGGTCATTTCGTCAAATAGGGGAATGCCATTCTAGCAAGAATGGGAATGGGATTCCGATTCTTAGGGGTGAGCAAAAAAAAACCGAAAACTCGAATTGACCGAAATCGAATCGAAAAATCGGTTAACTGAATCGGTCGGTTCGGTGTTTTTAAAAAAATCGAAGGTATTGGTTCAGTTTTGGTTAACCAATATAGAAAACTGGCGGTTAACCGAACCGACCGATATACATATATTTCTATATACTTTATATAAAGTATATTATATTATTTATATATTATAAATTAATAAATATGCATTATATATAAATATATATTTATAATATATTATTTATTATTTAAAATATAGTATTTTATATATTTATATTTTTTATCATATATATTATAAAAACTAAAAAACCAACGAACTGAACCAACGATTAATCGAATTGGTCAATCAATTAACCAATTGGTTTTGATTCGGTTCCGATTATCGGTTTTCCAAAAACTAGTAGTACCAATTAGATTCTAAAAAATGCCCCACGGTTCAGTTAACCAAACCGTGAATACCCCTACCGATTCTGCCCAATCAAACAGCTAGAATCGGAATAGCCTATTTCGATTCCGATTACAAACCCTTATTCCTGTGAGCCAAACGAGGCCTAAGTTTGTAAAATATCAAATCACATTTAAAAGGATTTGAATCCCAAGTAAGAATGAAAAATAAAAATAAGAAACTAGAGCTTAACATCCATTAGGTCAGAATCGTTATCTGAATATCAAATGTCATGCATATGAAATTTAGTCTCGATAAATACAAACATGAGTATATCTCAATTTGAGAAGAATGCAAATACGTACAAATATATATATATATATATATATATATATTAAAATGCGAACAAGTTTTAGAAACACAAATGTGGGGTTTTGGATTGAAAAAGTGCAAATACAAATATGTATAATAATATAAATATAAAATTTAGAAATAAGATTTTGCACTGAACATATATTTGTATTTACACTTTTTCGAAACTGAGCCTAACGCGTGCAAAACCTTGTTTAATTACAGATTTATGGTATTTATAAACCTTGTTTCAGTTTTTGATACACTACACAATCAACAATATGTTTTCTGTTTTATTCTTAGACCTTTGTTTTCGAAACTTAACTCACGTTGGATAATCTATCAACTAGTTGTATGACTGATAGCTAGGAGGAGACAACTGATTCACCCAAATTAATTAAACAACCTCAATGCATCTATTGAAAGGTTTTATATCTTGCATGGCCAATTATCGTTTAATGTGTTTGAGTTAGTTGAAATGTAATAAAAAGCGATTATAACTTTATTAGGAATACCTAAGCATAAGAGACTCTTATGAGGTATTTGTCAATGTGTATGGTTCTGTTCTTTAAAAAAACAACTGCTACATCCACAAACTAGACCATAAATATTGACAAACACCCCCTAAGTGAGACCCACCTAAACAGATTAAATACAAAAACTCAGGTTGGTTTAACAACTGCAGTTGAAGTAATTATTGACATCAGTTGTCACAGTGCATTATAATTTATCACTAATATAAAACTGGGATCCTAATTCTTTATTAGATTAGTGTGAAGCTATATTTTATGGTTCAAGGTAAAGGTTATTGGTAGCAGGGGTGTCAACTAGACTGGATTTGGTCCAATCCGGTTCAGTCCAATGTGAATCTATTATAAATGGATCAAGTTCAATTCAATCCAATTAATGTTAATTCAATGTATGGACCATTCAATCTGTTTAAATTCATTTTGATTTAGATTGGTTTCAACTCAAACCTGATCCATTAAAACATATATTCTTATCTTATATCAATAGACCAAATACTGGCTTAATCCAACCCAATCCAATATAAATTTGTTATGGACAGACCAGGTCCAATCTAATCTAATAAATATTTTGGACCAGATTGGTCCAATCCAATATGTTTTGTTGGTCTGTCCAATCCATCCAAATTAATTTTGAATTGAACGGGATCCAATCCAAAACCGGTCCATTGACACCCTTAATTGGTGGTGAGAGGATAGAATTTGGTAGAGATGAGGCCCACTATCCATACCAATATACCATGGAAAGCTTGCACCATATCTCGGCTTTGGAAGCAATGCAAAGTCAGCCATTGAAGCTCAAGATTTTTCTAACTGCTACGATATTACTTAAAATAAAATATAGCATACAATTTAAGTTGGATAGTGGCTATATTCTTTCTTTTTTTTATTATTTTGGAAGTGAAGTAGTCAACAGATCAGATAAAATGTTGATCCAATTCCACTGCAATTGGTTGAGCCATTCCTATCCTAAATGATGCATCAATTTCCATTAGGATTAACTTCAAATGAATCAAAATCATCCTTACTCAGATCCCATTAATTCCTGATACAGTAGTTAGGAGTGCTTACGGTTCAATTAACTGAACTGTGAGGTATTTTTTTAAACCAAATGTATTATCGGTTTTTTAAAATCTCTGAATTGGAATTAAACCGAATCAACCGATTAACCGGTTTTGATTCTTGATTTTTTTGATTTTTTATATTATAATATATATATATATATATAGTTTATTCGATTAACCATCGATTTTTTAAATTAACTGGATTTTTTTCGATTTTTCCATATTTTCTGAACACCCCCTAACGGTAGTAAAAAAACCACAAATGTGTCAATTATATAATTAGGCCTAGAAGACATAACCTAATTTTGTCGTGTGGAAGAATTCTGCTGTGAAGTTACAGGCCACCCATCAGAGAGATCCTATAGATCATCCACGTGTTCATTCATCTAGTTCGCATGATGCTTGATTGCTAGACCTGTTTTTGACCGGTTCTGTTATTTGATTATGTCCATCGGTTTCAGTTTTTGACCGGTCAAAACCTATGGGCCTAAAATTATGTCCGTCGGTTTCAGTTTTTGACCCGTTCGGTTATTTGATTTTTATATTTATAATATATATTATATAAATATATGTATAATATTATATTATAAATAATAAATGATATATAATATATGTATATATTATATATATAATGCATATATATTTATATATAATATATAGAAAATATGTGACATGTATTTAAAATATATATATAAAATATACATATAAATATATATACCAGTCGGTTCGGTTAACCATCGATTTTTTTGGAGTAACTGAAAACCGAACCGATTCATCGGTTTTTTAAAAGTATCAAACCGAAACCAAACCAATTGGTTTGATTAACTGTATTTTCCGATTCGATCTTCTCAATTCGGTTCAGTTTTTTCGATTTTTCATGGACATCACTAACTGTAACAGCACTAGCTTATGAACCCTCAATGAAATATGGACACGCCAAGCATCAAATGGAAAACTGGGCTGCTATAAAAAGGAAAAAAAAAAAGGTTATTGTGTTCATGTCTTTAGGGGTCGAAGCCAGAGAGTAGCAGAGGGGAATTCACATTACCTGCAACCGTGGTCGTAAAACAATCCAAAGACCTTCTAGTAGGTGTTTGTCATCAATGCTATTGCTCCATTTCTAGAGAAAGGTATGGCTTGAAAAAAATATCCGTCTTTTTACTGTTGTTAGTAATAATATACTGACATGGGATTGAAAAACACCTATATGACAGTAAAAGCAATGGTGTCAAATAGAAAATCTGAAAAATGCTATGAGAAAAACAACATAACAATGTGACATTAACTTTTGAGAAAATATATTTCAGAAAATGACATTAATTCCAAACACCGTCCTAGTTAATGTGATGCCTTAAATTTATTGCAAAATCCTGTTTATATTTCATTAGGGGTCTTGATTATTCTGCGGCAATGGTTGCAGCGGAAGGAAGCCATGTATAAATATAATCCCATCCACTTTCACTTTTCAGCAACTCCTGCCATAGCTTTTGGCTCCAAAAGATTATGTGGTCTTAATGTTTCATTTTCCGGTTGGATATATTATTTCACAAGAAACATTAATTTTCCTCCACTTGAGGTGCAATCAGACACAACTGATAGGCATGAGAAACTGTGGGCGTCCATAGTTTCGCAGCAAAATGATGATGGTATCAGGTCCATTTTTGGAAACGGTGAATTCCACTTAAATTGCACCTGATTCGTTATCATGTTTATAATTTCAACTTATTGATCAGTTGTTTTTCCTATATCATAATCGAAATAATAGTAAGTCTCAATTGATAATGTAATCAATTGTGGTGTGTGCGTGAGCGTGAATATTCTTTCATTTGTACTATTTGGATTTAATCTAGCACATGTATGGACAAAGTTTCATTAGTTAACGAGTCTATAAGAATAAAAAATTCCTCCTGGTTCGTTTGCGTCCATATGCTTGACTAGTTTAGTGTCAACTGACAATCGACTGATTGGGTTTCCTCATGCGAATCGAACATCGCAAATTTGCATTTGACTAACTCTGTATGGCAAGGGGAAAAAATTCGGTTCGACTCAAGCTGGAAAATCTTGGTTTGGTGCAAAGTGTTACGAGTGAAGAGGTAAGTAGGAGATTTAAATCTCCACTTTGATGTTATGACTTGAGATTAATCCAGCTGAGAGCAAGGTTTAAAGTATCGTTATCTATCAGCCCGTATCGGTCGATACGTATCGTTTCGGGATCTTTTTAATACGTCTCTACAGTGAGCATATCGGGGATCTGACTGGTTCAGGGGATGGAGGGGTCCTATACCGGCTTCCCTGAACCAATTTTAAAAAAAATAAAGAAAAAGGTAAAAAAATGAGTATCAAAACGCCGGATACACCCCTACCAATGTATCGGACATATCAATATTTTAAACCTCAGTTGAGAGAGAGTGGGCAAAGTGTTGAAATCTTAAAGTTCAGGGGATCTTTGTAGCAAATGAAAGTTAGTATTACTACTTTTTTAAAGTACACGGTGATAATCGATAATTTACCCTTCTAGATATTACCAAATTTTCAACTACTTATGGCTATTTTCATCCTCATCAACTTCTATTCAATCATACCATTCTTTTTCCTTTTGTTCTTTTCAGCAGTATTTAAAAACTAGTTTTTTCCTTTTGTTCTTTTCAGCAGTATTTAAAAACTAGCTGAACTGTTTTTGCCTCTGGGTCACAGGTCACCCAGTTTGACTGTTTAGATAAAATGAATTAGATCATGCTACACCATATATAAACATGTATTATATCAAGAAAATAATGTATAATTATATTCTATACATAATATATGTATATATGTATTAATTTATGTTTAAAATATATTTCTATTTCAGTTTGTTATGTTTTATTTGAAAAAAAAAATGTTAAAAATTGAGATCCAAGGCCAAAAGATGGTTTTTTCTAACAAAAAAAAGCAGGGCAAAACACATTTGAAAGTTTGCATATGTGTTTAGTGTACAATCCATGACCCAATAACTAGGTCGAACAGGTAAACAGTTCAACCTCCTAGATCAAACCATTTTTAACCGGATCAACAGTTTTTTACCAAACTTCTGATTGAACAGCAGGTTGAAAGCATTGCTCTTTAGCATATAGCATAGATAATTATGTACAAAACGGGTAATTAGATTATTCACAACAATTGGACTTGTTTCTGATACAACTGATGTGACAGATGTATATAGCATAAACAGTGTTTGCTTAAGAAAATTAAATATTGTTGCGAGGGTTCCGAGGATCAGAACCCACCAATGATTTGGTAGCACCAGATGTTGCTTCAACTTCAAGTACAATCACTGTGGTCAGGTAAACTTTTTCTCCATTGAAATAAATTAAGAACATCCCTTGAGTTTGATCTTAGCCAAAATACAAAACCAATAGAACTTTCCGAAAAGGAGCAAAGCATATTTTTGTTTTTTTTCTTTTTTTAAGTAGGGTCAGAGCCGGTTACTCGGTTAGACCTTAGGATAGGTCGTAGGTCCAGAGAGTCAGGTCGATACCATCATAGGCCCAACATTATATAATTCTTTGTGTTTGGCGGGCTTGGGCCTGAACATCCAGCCCACAAAGCATGAGACACCAACACGTTCTGAAAAGCATTATGAAAGGAATGCAAAAACATTTGGATACAGGATACTACTTGATCAGGCTTCATGGGGAAGTACGTACAAGAAAAGAGAAAAAAATCTACAATGTAAATAACAGCAATTGACATCACAGTAGATCTAGACATTTTCCCCGTTTTACATTAGTTCGAAAGTTCATCAAGTAACAAAAAGACTCGGATTTCTAAATCAGATTAAAAGAGGTACAACCTCCTGGCCCCGAATGCGCACATATATATAACAGATTCCTCTTCCCCCCACCCCTCAAACAACTCCAACAATGCTTTTTGTTATTGTTGTTGCTGTTGATTCTTAAGGAAAACTACGACTCACCATCCACTCTATCACCTTTGAGACGCGCAATCAATTCATCCTGCATAAAGGACCAGGGCATAGTGACCAGGATTGCAGGAAAAAAAAAAATAAATGCACAAATACACATAAATAACAGTCCTACACCATGCGAGAATCAAATAAGAATTCCTCTATTGGCTAGCAACCAGACATAACCCCTTCCTGTCTGGGTTTGGACATGACTAGAAGCTAAGGCTGTGTTTGGTTCGAAGGAAAAAGTAGGGAAAGGGAAGAGAAAGGCAGGGAAACCTATACAAGGTTTGTAAAGGTTTCCCTACATTTCCCTTCCTTTCCCTACCTTTTCCTTCAAACCAAACATAGCCTAAATGCTGGCAGAGTGTGGAAGCCAGTAACAACTATCAACAGAAAAATCCCTTTATCAGATGGAAATGATAACCATTGGGTGATCCCATTAACATAATATTGTCCTAACGTATTTTTATGGGGAAAATAGATGCATGCATACACTAAGAAGACAATATGTTAGTACTTGCCTTCTTTCCCTTGACTGACAGACCCCTCTCCTTTAGAAGGGCACGTAATCTTTCCACGGTCAGACTCTGTAAATCCTTCTCAGGTGCACGAGTACTTGATCCCTCTATATAATTAGCAACCCATTAGGAATCTCAAAAATAAAAAAGGGCATGCAGCTACAAGGCACATCTCCGACTAATAGAACAATATAACAGGGAAACAAAGAGAGAACTGCCTAGATGGAATTGTTAAATCAATAATGTTATAATGAACTTATAAAAGCAAGTATTAGCTCAATAACCAAGATATCAGAACTCTCTGAAACTACCATAGCAGCTTCCTATGCACTCTGAAAATCCTGTTTAATCTACTATACAACCAAGTCAAAGTTATGGTCTGGCGAAAAGTAAATTCAACAATCAAGGTGCTAATCCAGAAACCTAATTTCATCATACATTTCTTTAAATTAGTATACAGTTTTATGGAGAAATCTTATAATAAATTAAGATTTTCAAACACCAGCGCTGTGAAATCACTTATCTACCTAGGAAATCATGATGAATTAATTTATTAACAAAGAGGGGAATGTAGAGGCCAAGTTCTTACGTGCCTCAATCCATACTTTCTGCCATGTTGAAGTCACCAAAAATGTTCTGCATCACCACTGAGGTAAGGACATGTATGGTATCTTACTTATGGAACCAAAATTTGGTTTAGGAAATATTTTAGGTTTCCTGGGTTATGGAAAAAGAAGTACGAGTACTTGGATTTTGAGAGATGATACTTTCTGGTGGGTTTAAGGTATGAATTCTTGGCGAGCATACTTCAAGTTGTACAAATTCTTCTCAAGAGATCTAGAACATCCAAGTGCCTAAGCAACTAAAAAATTATCACAACTTACCCCGTCGAGCACTTTCAGAATTTTTGGTCATGTTGGCTCTCTTAACAGAAGCTCTACCATCTCCAATTCTTTCAGCAGTCCTGAAGACGTGAATTGAACTCAATAAGAAAAAGAATGAATTACCAGCTACTAGCTACTGAGCTATGACAGTGTCTGCCTGTGTGTGCATTAGGAATGATTATAAATACTTCATTTTCTTATGAACCCACTACTCAAATGAATTACCAGCTACTACCTACTCTATGACAGTGTCTGTCTGTGTGTGCATTAGCTACTGAGCTACTGGGCAGCGTGCAGAATGAACCCACTACTCATAAAAACTTCCTATCAACATCATTATTGGTAAATAAGTCATGACATCATTAACCAAATTTGTGATGGGAATCCCAACACTTTATCACACAAAGGACATTACATGCTGGTAATCATTTTTTTGTTGATGTGAAGCAAAACATTCATAAGAAACACTGTATTGTTTCACAATACCCACCAGTATTTAGAAGGTGTGGTAGCCTCCAGGCGAGGCACCCCCAAAAGATTTTTATTAAAAATAAAGAAAAATGAGATCCCCCTTCCTCTTCTTCCTCCCCTTCATCCCCCTCCTCTTAAGGAGGCTTTTACGCCTCCTTGTTTTCGGGAGGCTTACGGCTCTTACATTCTGAACTATGCCTCACACCTCTAGGTAGTGGAATGCCTCACGCCACACCTCCGCATTTTAAAACATTAGTACCCCCCCCCCCATACACACATACCCAAAATAGCAGCTCAATTGAAGACACATTTCTCTCTTAATAAAAATCTCAAATACTTGAGAGCAAGGCCCGTTCCATAAGAAGACAACTGGCATCTAGACAGTAGAATAGCCTAGGAAATCCCTCTAACCCTTTAAAAATGCACTTGTATCTCTTAGACTGGCTATAAGTTAACGAGAACAATTATCATCTATAGTTGTCCCATTAGGTTGAATCCAAATATTAATTTTACTTGCAATTTCAAGTTCACCTTTCAGTTCCACATGACTCAGCTCAAACTTATCCCAACTAGTCAAATAGTCTCAATTTCTCTAACAATATTGAGGAACTTCATAGGAACTTGCTAAACAGCTTCACAAGAAAATACGTTTCCCAAATCCACTTCTACCACAACTTGGCAAAACTAAGGGTCCGTGTAGTTCATAGTCAGAATTGGAATGATCTATTCCCATAGTCTGTATGGTTCAGACAGGAATTGGAATGGGATTTCATTCCCAAGGGAGGGGGAGGGAATGGCCATTCCCTCAAATGGGGTAATGCCATTCCACCAGGAATGGGAATGGGATTCCGATTCCACCCAACCAAACAGTTGGAATTGGAATGGCCCATTCTGATTCTGATTCCAGACCCCTATTCCCGCAAACCGAATGGGCCCTAAGATTTCTAGCAAGCTTCAATAAAATTAGCATTATTATAGTTGGTTTACTACAAGATTTTTATAAACGGCAGCAAAAATGGGATTTTAGAAATTGAACTAATGTGCTCTTTATTTCAGGTAATTCAGAACAAAGATGCCTGAAATTTGTTATACAACTCCAAGACCTGGACCTGGTGAGTCCCACATCAAATCATTTCTGTCTACAGTTTCCCTTGCAAGGGTATCCACAATGCTGTTGGCAGATCAAAGGACCCAATTGAAAAAGCAGTTCATATGAGTTGCCAATACGGCAATACCATTACTTCCCTTATCAGGCGTCTAAGGCTGTATTTTGTATTTTTTTGATAGAAAATAAAGAGAAACAGAAAGTCGAGGGGAAGTTAAAATTCATTAGGAACTTTCCCTCAACTTTCTGTTTCTCTTATTTTCTCTATCAAACCAACATGGCCCAAGGGTCCACAGTCCTCTTTAAGATGGCAAGAATATCACAACCTGGGAGTCCCCTTTGATAATAAGATCTGTTCATGTTGATGAATGTCCCAATTTGACTTCTTGTAAGAAGGCAAGTGTTTCAGCCCTCAGAACTTCCTTCACCCATTGGCCCATTTTTGTACAGAACTAATAGCGGAATATTTGTTTTCCTAAGATGGAAATAACAGTCCTTGGCCCTTACCATGCAAATATGGATCTAAAATTGTCCAAGCACTTTATCTTAAACAACTTAACAGTGCTTAACCATTACAATGAAAACATGGCAAAACTATGGTATATAAGGATCTACAGATAACGGCCCTTATCCCTTACCATGTAAGGATATAAGTATAAATTTAGAAAAAAGGAGGAAGTACATCATCTTAATCAAATAATGTGAATGTGGGTACTACAAGACTCATAAACACACAAGCTGCAAGCATGCCAAAAACAATAGGAAGCCTTGGGTATTTACACCAACACCAATTATAGCACATGCACATGAAGGGAAAACAAAATATATTATAAGAGGCATGTCAAACATCATCCATTCAACCGAAAATACAACAAATACCTTTTTCCTTTTGTGCTCTCAGCTGTAGCTTTACCCTTTACATCCTTTGCGCTGGAATCACTTTTCTGTTTCTTAAGCGTGAGAGATCTAATCAATATGTTCATTTGGTTTGTTTTTATTAACTGATCCTCTAGACAGAGAGATAAACAAGAATGAGAACCTCATATTTGACATTCAACATATTCAAAAATGGGGGTATACTATGAAAAGATGCTGAAACAACAAATCCACAGGAAATTAAGGCCTCATTTGGGTAATTGGCAATTTTGTATTGCACTGAGGAAGCCCTTCTTCACCGCCTCCTAAGTTTTTTCTTCTTTTAAAGAAGATACACAAAATGGCAGAACTTACAAGAAAACGTGAGGAAACCTGCAAGATTTGGAAACATAGAAAAGTTTAACGAAGAATCAGGATGCACAAGCATACCAGGGGGTGATGTATCATGATCGCAAACATATACTCGCATTCCACCCTGAACGAAGTTCTCAAGATGTAAGTATTATCATAAACAAAATCAACAAAACTATGACATTTGGAATGTAAAAGGTATAGACCATCGTGAAGCAAGACCAATTAACAAGAATATCAAATGACCTAAAAGTAAAACCACATATTACAAGTACGGTTGACAGATTAAGAGGATACAGGACATGATACAAGAAAATGGTGAGATGAATGCCTAGCTTACTGAAATTTTCCTCATAATGACAATGATTTAAAGTGCCGAGGAAAACCAGAGCCTAAAATCCAGGAAAAAATGACTAGTGTAGATACTTTTGAGAAGAAATTCCTCTGCCACAGAGCTGGGCATCATACTATTAGAGTCATGGCCCTTTTCCCCTTTATTCTATACCTTTTTTATATTTTTGGAAGGGTTGCAAACAGGGGTAACACATTTTCCACATAATTTTTTTTGATAGATAAACAACCATTGATCACATTTTCCACATAATAACAATGATTTAAAGTGCTTAGGAAAAGCAGAGTCCAAAAATCCAGGAAAAAATGGCAAGCATAGATATTTTGAGAAGAAAGTCTTCTGCAACGGATCTGTGCATCATGTTATTAGAGTCATGGCCCCTTTTCATTTTCTTTTCTCCGTTATTCTCTACCTTTTTATATTTTTAAAAGGGTTGCAAACAGGGATCACAACAACCCAACTGCCTGAGCTAGGATGTAGGCCCAGCCATGTCCAGGCTGGGCTAAGCTATGAAAGACCACTAAACTCTGGCCTGGTCCAGTCATGTATACACTAATATTGTTTTTGACCAGTAAACACATCAAATTATTAATTCTCTTACAAAGAATGTTGTTCATGCATACACTACTATTATACATATATATTCTGTTTCTATAATAATAAAAAAAAAAACTAGTACTTATGGGTGTTTTAGTTTACATTTCTATATATTCTGTTTCTATAATAATAAAAAAAAAAAAAAACTAGTACTTATGGGTGTTTTAGTTTACATTTCTAATGAAGGAGCACAACTCTTTCCAATGGCTCTTCATTGGTGTTTGCCTTCATTAACATGATAATGAATATAAAGTGTTTACCAATAATAAAAGTTACAAACTATTACATGCAAAATCTACATAATTCTTAAAAGAAAATCTGAGGCCTACAAGCAGCCTTCATGCATGCATGACGCCATGACCCAAGCCAATTTAAGGCCATCTTGGGTTTTTTTGGTCAGACCCAGTGGATAGGTCTATCTGTCCTCAGTCTGGGCCTTTTTTTATAGATAATAAAGATTTTATTAAAAAGAACACAAAGGATACATATTACAAAATCCCACAAAGAGGCACGAGGTGACGCTTTTAAACTGTAACAAAAAGCTTACAACTGAACCCAAAAAATCTGATTCCTATGTACCCCTTGTTTAGCTAAAGAATCTGCCAACCCATTTGCCAATCTTCTTTCCCATTGATCTGTGAGTGACAACAAATTCTAGCCCTAGTTATGAATCAGCACCTTAGAAAGGAGACATATACAAGTCATAACAAATGGTATGTGGATGCTAAGAAACCGGGACATGTTTGGTAATGCTACATTGGAATGTTTTTTATATTCCAAGGAAAAGGATGTAGTTGACATTTTGTTTGGGGAACACCAGACAGCTATACATGACTGGCTTCTTCCTATCTCCCTTTTTTGGATGAACCATATGTAGAATGTGTAACGAGGTCCAGAGGATTTATTATATTTTGGTCCAGAGGTCCATATCCAAATATGATTTATTATATTTATAGTGGATATGGTCCAGAGGATTATATTTATACGTAGAATGTGTAACGAGGTCCAGAGGATTTATTATATTTGGTCCTGGCCCTAAAGGGTCATTGGAGTAAACATAACTTCTATTTGAGGCTCCAACACTATAAATATAATAAATCATGGGTATTCTATGTGCAGGACCATATCCACTTCATGATTTACTGTCATTGTCAAGAAAATGAGTGCAGGAAATATGAGAAACTGAGATGTAAAAGGTACTTGCAGTTTAATAGCTAAGCTTACTTAGGTGGATAAAAAAAAACAAATGGAAATTGTAAATACTCCAAATGTGATTCCCAAGAATCTTTTCATGTAAGAACTAGTTCGAAATATTATACATACAACCCAACTGAGGTATCTTCCTAGCATTCCCTAGGAGTTTAAAAACAGAAACTGCACATTCCACAAAGAAGTATATTTGATATTTTTTTTACAGTAAAAGTCAAAGGAGAGAAGTGAACCAAAGTTCATTTTAACATGAATTACAATGCCTCTAGACTTATTGCAAAAACTAAGCACAGCAGGTGCAACGATGATAATTAATCTTGTTTTATAGAGAAGAGTCATGCCAAAAGAAGAGAAATACCCAGGACCTAAAAGAAGATAAAAACTAAAAGCATAAAATGTATATGGCTTTAATACAACATTTTAAGTAAGAAACCTTTATCCATTTAAGCAATTTATGTATAAGATAATAAGATCCTTGCAATAGAAATCATCATGTTTATTATAAAATTCTAGAAATTAAATTATTAAAGAAAATTAGCTACAGTTCAAAATCAATTAATTAGTAAAAAATGTATTAAATAATCTGGTTCTAAGAACATTTGCTGACTTTAAAGAAAATTTACTAATCCAATTTATCTTATTAATTGTGGAATAAAGAATAAAGCATATAAAAGTGAGGTGTATTACCTAAGTTTGGCTAGCAAGATCTACCTAACCCAAACTCCTAACAGTCTACAACAATCATTGCGATACAATGCCCCAAAATAGTTGAGTTCTGTTTACCCCTGTCAGGGTCATTTTACCAGGCCAAAAATATTTGTAAATCTTTTTTTTATAATAAAAAGAAAAATATTAAAATAAAAAACGAGAAAATACAAAGGAAGGTGATCAGCAGTCACCCTAGAGAAGAAAAGATACAAACCTCACCTCCGAAAAGCCATCTCCACCCCCCTAAAAAACCAAACAAATCAGCCACAAGACAAATGAAACATATACAAAAAAGCATACCTCCCCCACTAAACAATAACAAGATGTGAACAAAACCCTACAATGAAGTAACATAATTGACCCATTCTTCACAATCTTATTTTGTAGAAACCTCTTTGCTTCTGCAAACTTTTTTCGATTTTTTCACCTTCTTAGAAGGCCCAACTCCAAACAGATCTCCTTTTAGTCTTGCAAACACTTTTGAGACCTGGACTGTTCTAAGAATTTTTTTGGTTGTTGAATCTTCTTATCTTCTTACAGTGTTAGGCTTCTTCATATCCCTCGGTGCCTTTTGAGTTTTGATAATCATTAATTCTTTCCAATTCCAAGACTGTGTTTCTCTCAAAAAAAAAAAAAAAAGTCTGCTCCATCTCTCCCTCTACTCTACAACCAACCCCAACTCCTTTAAATGGACTTCAACTTTTTTTTTATCAAAATCTGACCTTGAATTGACATCAATCTCTTAAAAACCCATACTAAAATCTACTTTATCCTTCAAAGGCATCGGATATATTTCTTTCAAATCTTTAAACATTTTCCTAGCAAAATCCTCCCTTCGAATAATATGTAGCCCCAAAAGTTTTTTTACTTCCACTTCTGTATCCACCACCTTCTCCATATCATTTGTCCCTTCAATTTCATGAGTCTCATCAAGAGTTGCTTCCCCATCATCAGAGTCCTTACTTTCACTCTCCATCTCCTTGACTATATCCTCTTTCTACAAAGGCCATCTCCTCGACTATATCTTCTTTCTGTAAAGACCTTGTTCTATATCTTCTAACTCTTTTATAAATTTTTGGCACCAACTTCTTCCACCCATCTTGGATCTCCACAAAACTATATTTGTCATTATTTATTTGATTACTCTCTGCTCCAAACCTTCCTACAACCCTCCCTTTCTTCAATACAACCCTCTTCCATCAACACCAAACTCCCCTGTCTAGCTGAAATTGACACTCCCCCCTTTTGCTCTCTGGACCACATCTACCTCGTTCCCTCGTGTCCCCATTTCTTCAGATCCACCCACATTAACACACTCACCAGAATCTCTCTCTCCCTATCGGAAGCTTGAAAGTCACCAATAAAATCACCCTCCCTTACTGAACTCTCAAGACTTTCTTCTCCCTCTTTGTCTACCCCTCCTACCAAACAAACAATACTCCCAACAAAAAATCTTCTATCATCCCCTTCAAAATTATTGGATCCCAACTCAGGAAAGCCACATCCCTCAAATGGCTCCCCAAAGCCATTATCAATATAGCCTGAGCACACAACATGAGCAGCCTCCGCAAAGTCAATATTCATCTCAACTTCAACTGCGAGCAGTAACTCCTTGTTGTGCCCCAAATCCAATCTTCCAACGAAGAGTCACACTTTTTCTATTGTCAATGGTCCAAAGTAGGTTGCCTACTTCCCCTCCCATTTTTGGAGGTGAAGTTTGTATCTTTTCTTTAGAAATTCCAAAAATATCTTTCAGCAGCCTTCTCTTTTTCTGATCTTTTGATAATATTCCCATTTTTCAAAAATAATCCAAAATTATCTTTTCTTTCAGTATGTCATCTCTGATTCTGAAATCCGTCCCTAATTTTTCTTTCAGTATGCCATCTAAAACTCTGCTTTCATAATGTTCTTGACTCTGAAAACCTCACGTTGTAGATTGCAAAAAATCATTCTCGTAGATTTGAGCAACATAATTCTCTATCAATGGCCCATCATATGGCATTCCATTTGTCCTACATCGAATTTCCAATTACAAAGTGTCTGATATTGCCCGGAATAACATTACTTGAATCTAATGCTACATACAGACTTTGACATGCACGAGTGTATGTATATGCGTAATCATAACATGTTTATGTACATCAAAAAAGCATTTGTACAACCTAAGAACTGATTTACCCAGACAGGAAATAAATAGCTTCTTAATCTACTTTGTTTCTCTTCGGGTATGAGATGTGGCTACCCTGACATCGAGCAATCTCCCTCAAGTTCTTCATAACTCACCGAAACGAACACTCAGTGCTAACCACTAAAAGGAACTATTCAGCAAAGATCAAAACACACAAAATTCCCAATTCTTGTCCAATCACCAATGTGTTGAACACATCTTTTTCGAATGAAATGTGTATTAGAAAGAACCCCCCCCCCCTCTCCCCCGCGCGGGAAAAAGAAAACTACAGTTAAAAATAATAAAAAAAGCTAGGGTTTTATAGAAAGAGAGAGTACCGGGTTTGAAGAGATGACAGTGGAGGAGAAGAGACCACGAGAAGGAAGGTTGGCAAGGTACTTGGAAACTCCCCCATCCATGGAACTCGAATCAGACGGTGAAGCAGATGCGCCTTCCATCGCGCCTAAAACCACCCCCAGGCGGTCAGTCCTAAATAAACACTGACGAGTGACGACTGCCTTCGGACAGTCCAATCCGTCGTCTACTCCTGTCTAGGGTAGCGGCTTAGGTTGGGGTTTTGTCAAAATTAGGGTTGTCCATGAAAAACCGAAAAATCGAATCGCACCGTAAAATGCAGTTAATCCGATTTTAAATTTTTGAAAACAAAGGAGCGGTTTGGTTTCGATTAATCTACAAAAAATCGGCAGTTTATCGAATCGATCAGTATATATATTTATATATATAGTTTATATATATTTTTAATATATGTCACATATTTTCTATATTATAAATATATTATATTATATTATAAATATAATATATTTATAAATATATTATATTATAAATATAATATATTTATAATCTATTTATAAATATATTATATATTTTTAAAATATTTATAATATATTATATATCATTTATTATTTATAATATAATATTATACATATATTTATATAATATATATTATAAATATAAAAAATTATAAAATCAAAGAATCGAATTGGTCAAAAATCGAAACCAGAGGACCAGTTAACCGGTGGTATCAGTTCGGTTTCAGTTTGGAGAAATGGAAAAATCGGTACCATTGGTTCGTTTTGCAAAATATGCCTATGGTTCGGTTAATGTTTAGAGAATCGGAGAAGGAAGAGGTTTACGGATTAGAGGTTCAATCTGGGTCAGATCAGAGGTTGAACTGTATGGTATATATATATAGAGAGAGAGAGAGAGAGAGAGAGAGAAGATACATGTATAATAAATAATTATTAATCAAAATAAATTAAGAGGTGGATTAATGATAATTAGGTAATGAATGAAAATAGGATGTCATGAGTACAAATCTTATTAAAGACATTTTAAATTTTCAATTGGTTACGGACCTAGGTTGTTTTGAGCCCAAGTTTGATTGAGTTGTCTGAAACCAAGAAGGTTCATACCTGTTTAGTAAGAAAAGCAAAACAAAAGTGAAATAAAGAGAAGAGGAGGAGATAAAGAGAGAATAGAAGAGAATGAGGGGTTCGACTAACTTAGTCTGCCACCCCAGATGATATTTAAAATAGGTCTTCAACATTAAGTGGTACAATGACAATAGTGCCCCTGTCACTAAAATAATAGAAAAAAAAATGTCTAACAATACTATAGACAATAAAGAACATATGAGCAAATGGAACCACAAGCTAGTCAATCATTTTTTCTACACTCCCCCTCAAGTTGGGAAAATATATTGACCATTCCTAACTTGTTTAAATTTGACTCAAGTTTGATTTTGTTGACTGCCTTGGTGAAGACATCGACAAGCTGCATATTAGTGGCAACATAAGGAAGACACATTTATTAAGAGGCAACTTTCTCTTAGATGAAATGTCTGTCAACTTCAATGTGTTTGGTTTTATCATGCTGTTTTAGGTTGTGAACAATGTTAATGGCCGCCTGATTATCAGAATACAATATTAAGGGTCTTTCAAACTCAATTCTCAATTATGTAAAGAGAGACTCCAATCATAATATTTCAGTAACACCATTAGCCATAGACTTGTATTCAGTTTCAGCACTGGATCGAGCAACAACATTTTGCTTCTTGTTCCTCCATAAAGTTAAGTTTCCTCCAACAGAGGCATAATACCCATAAGTAGTTTTCATATCATCAATACAACATGCCCAAAGATAGTTTCTACTGATATGAGGTTGCATGGAGTTGTATAACCAAGTCATAACCAAATAATTTTCTTGAACCCATTTAGTAAGGGAAGGGTCCTCATGTGCTGGTTTCTTTGTGTCTCCCCTCACATACCCCAGTTTTCTCCTCCCTCCAGTGGCCACCACGGTTGATTGGACCCATTCCAAATAGTTTGTTCCATCAAACTTTATTGTAGTAATATGAAATGAACTATTATCAGTAGAGTTTATAGCTCCTACAAGTCCTTATCCATTTTATTGTTCTCATTTTCAGCCATTTCCATAATGAAGTGAATAAAGAATATTCACTGAATGAAGGGTACAATACTGTCCAAACTCCTTTTCTAAACAAAAATTCTAGGTACTGTCCAAACAACACCCAAAGGAAGTAGAAAACTTCAAAGACCTTTTTACAAACACAAGGTGGGCAGTAGAGGAAACGATACTATCAAAAAATAATACAACCCAAAAAACAATCCGTACAGGTTCCCTAAACAGTCCAAGAAAAAAGACCAACCAGCAGTACTAATTCTAAAAATATTTCAGCCACTTGAAAGTCCAAAAAATATGAAAACAACCCAGAAATTTCTAGGCTAAAGCAGTCTAAAAGAAATTTCGGACACTTTAGCAATCTAGAAAAAAAACCCCAAAAATTATTGGGCGCCACTCTCAATCTTTGATTTAAGATCTAAATCAGAAACCAACTTGTTTTCTCCAATTCTTCCTGGTCACCAGACAACTCTTCAAGATATTTGAGTCTTGGGCACCTTCTTCAATCTCCAATGACCTCCAAGAACCAAGAGATTCAAACTGAAGCTTCCAGCCCTAGAACAACTCTAATGTAGTCGGTTGGACAACACCTACATGAGAGCCCAAGCCAGGTTTAGGCTTGCTCTGATACCAAGTTGTTTGAAACCAAGAAGGTTCAGACCTGTTTAGTAAGAAAAGCAAACTAGAAATGAAGAGAAGAGAAGAGGCAGAAGAGAGAATAGAAGAGAATGAGGGGTTCGACTAGCTTAGTCTGCTGCCCAAATGGTATTTAAAATAGGTATTCAACATTAAGTGGTACAATGACAAGAATGCCCCTGTCACTTGAAACAATAGAAAAAAAAAGGTTTAACAAAACTATAAACAAGAAATAACATATGAGCAGATGGAACCACAAGCTGGTCAACCATTTTCTCTACAGATTGGGACCAAATATATGAATAATATAAAAAAAAAAAACATTTCCAAATATGTGTATGTATTCTACATAGGCTAGAACTTGGGTTGATTTAACCAAACCCGACGTGAACAAATTTAAATTAGTTTAGATCGAGTTAAAATTTGAATTAGATTTGAAAAGTATAAACCCAACATAACTTTGGATTGGATTAGGGATGAGGCCTTGGATATACCTCAATCCAATTTAATTTCATATTTTTTAAGATAAATTATAGATAGATTTGTATTTGAGGGTAACAAGAAATAGTACCCTAAAATTTCAAATGCAACACTCGATTATTATGAACTACACCCCAATCCAACCATTAATATTCCATAAGTTATTCACAGCATGTCATGTGAAGTCATGTGCGACCTTAAGCATTCTAAAATCTCAAAACTACATTTTTCGTGTTTCTTAATTGTAAATCTTTCTCCCTATTTTCATTTTCAACCCTGAATTAAAGCAAATGTGGACCAATCAATAAAAGTTTTTTAGACCGTTTCCCTTCTTTGAACTCTTAATTGTAAATATTTTCTCTCTATTCCCATATTTGATTTTTCATAGGGTACGATTTGTACTTTGGCGGCAATGACAGAGGTTTATTTTGAAATCCTTATTTTTTTTAGACTTAATTCTTAAGCTTGAACCATGGCAAACGTGGATCAATTAGCAAAGAAGAGAAGGGGTTCATTCTCATGTTTGATTTTTTCTTATTTTTGAAACTATATTGCCCTTTATCCTCTATGAAATCATAGTTTTGAGTTCTTCATTCTCAAGTTAATTTTTTATACTTTTGAAATCTTTAGTTTTCTTCTTATATTTCATTCCCAGGTTATATTATCAAGTTTGATTGGTCTAATAACATTCTTAGGTAAGAGAAGCATGTTATTAATCTAGGGTTGTAGAAATGATAATTGTATGCTACTCCCATGCATGCAGCTATTATCCTTTTTGTAGAATTGGACCAACCCCACCTGGGCCCGTTTTTTCATGGGAATAAGGGTCTAAAATTGGAATCAGAATGGCCTATTTAGATTCCAATTATTTGATTGGGTGAAATTGGAGTTCTATTCCTACCTCCATTTGAGGGATTGGTCATTCTCTCTCCCTCTCTTAGGAATGAAATCACACTCCGGTTGATTTTAATTTTTATTCGGTTGCCTGTTTGAATCAAATAAACAGTGAGAATAGACCATTTCAAATCGGATTCCTACATATTTTAATTTCAATTCTGATTCCGATTCTGATTATGAATCAAATTGACCCTAAATGAATTGAGCACTTTCACCAGTCAAAGATCATCGAATGATTTTACCAAAGTCTCTTTTTATTTTTGTTTTTGTAAATAGAAAAGAAAAAGAATCAAGCTGCTCATGTTTTAACCTGGCATATAAGGCTCGAGTAACAAGTACTCAAGCAATTCTCAGCTTTAAAAAAATAATGGAGTAAAAGTTTATATTTTTCAAGGAAAAACAACAACAACAACTAACGGAGGGCTTAACAACCTTTGCTGAAATCCAATTTGGTCCTCACAAGAGGATGTTCATATTATTTGTACAGTTCCTTGTAACCTTGCATTTATTGGGAGCATCTCTTCATGAAAAAAAGAATACAAATACCGATATATTCCCAATACACAACTGTAAAAGGCTGTATAAACGGTGTGAGCACCGTCTTGGGAGCACTAAAGCTGATCTCACCTTTGCTAATTTCACCAGTCTTGTGGACACATGTTTGAATGTTATTGGGTTTACTGCAACAACCAAAACAACTTATTAGTTAGAGAAAGAGAAAGGAACTCGTTCAGTTAAAGAGTTGTTGTAGCGTCTAGGTAGGTGGTTGATTTGGAGTGCATGAGCAAACAGTTTAATTTCTTCTTCTTCTTCTTTTTCACATTGCAATCTGGACTTTCTATCAAAGTGGTTTGGCCATGGATTTTGATGGGATTCCCAAGTGCATCCTCCATAGCGAAGCTCTCAAGAAGGTTTTGTCCATTATCACATTCTCTACGCCTAATTTAATATTTTTATTGTTTCTCTTTCTCCCTTCTTTTCCAAAATTAATTAAAACTATCTTACGTATCCACGATTTGCAACCCATCCATGAAGTTTGCTGGTTTAACTTCAAGCCCCAATTTGGTCAATTTCTAATCCTCTTCCAGAGAAATTTAGGCTTTAACAAGTAGAGTTCCAAAAACACATATCAAAGTGCAAATCTTGGCTCATTGATTAACGTATGTAACCCTCTCTTGTATGTGGTATTTCAGTACATCTTAGATACAAGCGTGTACCCAAGAGAGCATGAACAACTCAAGGAAATCAGAAAGGCCACTCTTCAGAAGTATGGGCATATGTACGTAAGTTTATGTACTCACTCTACCTACCGTCTTATCTTATTAAATAAGAAGAAGAAGATGAAGATGATGATTTCTGTTTTCTTGTTCTTCTTTTCAAAAGGATAAATGGGTTGCAATATTGATTTACCATCACCATGGTTCATATATGAATTTTATTTGGTCAATTCCTTCTATTTAAAGTCATATCCACTATTAAATTATTAGTGTCTAAATAATTTTAAATATAATTTTACCCATTTTTTTTTTGTTTATCTCTTTCTCTTTTAGGTCTTCAACTTGTAACAAATCATTTTTTCTAATTGAAGTTATTGATGGTTTTTATAGGAGCATCATGAACGTGGCAGAAGATGAAGGGCAATTCCTGTCAATGCTTTTAAAGATCATGAACGCCAAGAAGACATTAGAGATCGGGGTCTTTACGGGTTATTCTCTTCTCACCACTGCTCTGGCGTTGCCTGACAATGGCAAGGTTGATGACTGCAAATGATCATGTATTCTCAACGTAAAATGATTATTAATATTGTGAGGTTATTGCATAATTAATTAATGTTGAAAGTTTTCTATATATCCAGATAATAGCAATAGATCCAGACAAAGAAGCCTTTGAGGTGGGATTGCCGTTTATCAGAAAAGCTGGTGTGGAGCACAAGATCAACTTCATTCAATCAGATGCTATGCCTGTCCTGAACGAAATGTTGAAGAATGTAAGTTTGTTGCTTATTCTTTGGCTAGTATATTGCAAAAGTGCAAAGCAAAGCAAACCAATTAATTATGGTAGAACTTTTGGAGGGCTTAAGCTTTGGTTGAGTTGCTTGCGGCTTAATTTAATGAATGTGGTTCAATTAAAGCTTCAGCCATTCCAATTAGTATGGTTTTCAAAACTGGGCAGGACTGGAAAAACTGGGAACCGGTTACTCGTTTTCTTCTAAACCCGTTTTTTTTCCCCCAAAACCGTTGATTTTGGTCAGCAAATCGTTGAACCGGCCAGTTAATCATTCAAACCATTTAAACCATTTGAACGGTTTTGACCGTTTTCCAATTTTTTTAATTTTTTTTTGTCAGAATGAACTGGCCATTTGGGTCAAAATGGTCGGACCGTTTAAACCGATAATTGGACCCCTGACCGGTCGATCACCGGTTCGTTTTTAAAAACCATGCCAATTAGACCTTTAGTACATGTTTTAGTGTTTGGTAAAGATTTCATATAGTGGGTTCTGGCTTTATGACATAAACCCCACTCTAATATGAGCTTATGGGCAATGTTTGGCCCGGAATGCCCAAAATAATTATCTCACAACAAAAAAATATGGCTTTCTGCCAAAGCTTCTTAGTGGTTTCTCCAAAGCATGCAGCTTAATTAAAACTTCAGTCCTCCTAAACATGTTTTAAGTTTTAAAGGAGAACTTTGAGGAAAAAGGTTATTTTGAACTCTTCAGATTTTTCAACAAAAATATGGCTGTGTTTGGTTGCAATGTAAATAAATTTGTACTGATGCAAAATCATGACAGTGCAAATGATTTGAGTGTAAATTCTGACATATTTTTGTTTCAAATTTTAGCTTTTTTTTTTGTTTTGTTGTAGTACAAATGAAGTAAATTAAGACATGGAGCAAAATAAAGTAAAAAATCCAAAACAAAATTAAACGAGAATTTACATTTTTTACATTTGCACTCCCATGCATTTGTAGTAGTGCAAATAAAATTGCACTGTAATCAAACACAGCCTTATGAAAATTTTCAGGGGAGGGGGGCACCTTGTAAAGCCGAAAGCAACCATGTGAAAGCTCTTCAAAATCACTTTGGATCTGCTTCCTACAAATTGTTCCCACATTCCTACCCCCAAAGCACTATTGCTATGTATTGGAAACATCTTCCCATGAATGACAAGGGAGATATTTCCAATGTATAGATATAACATCTCCTAAGCAAGGGTTCAAAATTTTGATACGTATTGTATCGGGGCCTTCTTGATTCTCCCCTACAGAGGGTGTTTTGGGTCGGCAAGTGGTTTAGGGGTAGATCGGCCTTAAACCGGCCCCTCTGAACCAAATTTGAAAAAAAAAAAAAAAAAAACAGTACCAATACAGGCCGATATGCCCTACCAGTGTATCACCCTGTATCGATATTTTGAACCTTACTCCTAAGTATGTAGGGATATAAGAACAACTTGTGAGTAGCAGTCCCTTCTGAATGAGCACTAACTAGATAATTCCTCGATCGAGCTCTCAATAGGCATGTTGTGACTACAGGGTAAGCAAGAGGATGGTTTCGATTTTGTGTTTGTGGATGCTAACAAGGAAGCCTATTTGAGATATCACGAGGCTGTGATAAATTTGGTTAAGGTTGGAGGAATTATCGCATATGACAATACATTGTGGTTTGGCTCAGTTGCACTTGCAGAAGCAGATGAGATGCCACCATTTATCAAGAAGGACAGAGGCACCATAATGAAGTTGAACAGCTGTTTGGCCTATGATAATCAAATTGAAATATCTCATGTTTCCATTGGCGATGGGCTTACTTTGTGTAGACGTTTGTATTAACATGTTAAAAGAAGTTTTCTTGTTTTTAGCTACTAATGACAAAAAAAAGTCAATGTCATTATTTTAGTTACGGTTAATTAAATACTTATACTTTCCCACTTATATTCCCTCTATTTTATGAAATTACTATTTTACCTTTCATCAATGAAAATCATTAAGGTTGCGTTTGAAAACCATGCAAATAAGTGTGAATACAAATATGTAGAGTGTAAAATGATTTATTTAAATTGTAAAGTTGGGTTAGTTTTGCACTAACAAATTTACCTTGTTACCAAACAGATTTTTAGCTGTAATGGATGCAAACATGAATTTCAATAAAGCATATGCCCTTTTTATCAAAAACCCACTTGAATGTAAATTTACTTCTTTTTATTGATGTACTTTTACATCTTATTGTCAATGCAAATATGCATTGAAAAATGTGTTTTCTGTCATTTGTTAATGCAAAAATGTAATGTTGCCAAACACAGGCAAAAGTGAATCAGAGTGCACATTTACCCTGAACCAGGATTTACACTCCATTTGAATCGTCTCCAAACGCAGCCTAATAATTTTCCTAGCTTAAGGGAGGTATATGCCTTGTCTAGAGGTGAAGCATGGAACTAGTTGGTTCTCACCCATGAAATGACATAAACAAGCAATTTGGATGCAGTCTAGCCTTAGATAAATGAACTCTGAATGGCGGTGATGATGGTAATATGGATTTATTTGAGAGATCAAACGTATCCTATAGTTTATGTTTTATTTCCTTCGTTATCTCCTCTTCTATTTGAGAATCACTACAGAGTAGAGACTAAGGCTATGTTTGGTTTAAAGGAAAATGCAGGGAAAGGTAGGAAATCCTTTACAAACGTTGTATAGGCTTCCTTGTCTTTCCCTTCCTTTTCCTACCTTTTCCTTCAAACCAAACATAGCCTAAGGTTGATCACCCTACCGCATATCTCTCTCAAGTTTTCCAAATGGTTTTGAGCCTTTACGGACCATTATGAAGTTTTGTTATGGCGTCAAGATCGATTTTACAGCTTGAACATGGCTCCTCTTTGATGTGCCAAAGACTATCTCGTGGTGACTAAGTTCTCAAAAGATGACCTAATCTCCAAGACCAAAAGGTTCTTCACCAACTTGGTTTCGAGGAACATAAAGGAATTGCTGAAAACCCTAAGGCTATGTTTGAATTCCCTACCTTCCCCTTCATTTCCATACTTTTTCCTTCAAACCAAACACAGCCTAAAATCATGTTAAGCACTTATACCCATGGTGGAAGGGTTGAGCACCCACCAGAGATGCATATCGATTGGACCACAGGAGAGCTTCTTCAACCGATCCATCAAAGGAGTCAGCATAGGCTCATCAGCTGGGTCTTAGATTTTATGGAACATAACCAAAGGAAGCAAGAGTACCATAGCCAACATTCCCAAGCCTTTGGATAGAGTATCTAGGCATTTTGATTTAATGGTACTAATGTAAGAACACTTGCTATAGTTATAGAATGTGCACAAATAAGCATTAACTATATATGCTATATAGAATTTAGATTTAACTTTTATAAATGAAATCCAAGGCAAATATCCATTTATACAATTAATTGTTTTTTTTCCATATATATGAAAGCTATAGATTTACTTGAAATCAACCACATGAAGGATCAAAACTTCGACCAGATTGGGACCCATAACTTCTTTATCCTCCCCAACCAGCAAAACATCGTTTATAGTTTCTAGTGGCGCTGGGGACTAGTGGGTGCAATCTCATGGTCTCACAGTCGCAGAGGGATGCATGGATGTAAAACTATGTCCTTAACCTCATTAATTATAAACCTCTCCATTAGGAGATTTCTAATGTGATCTTGTCTTGTGATGATATCACTCGACAATGGAAATTATAGTCTCATTTGAGAAACTAGAGGGTTTTAGTGTTTGTCACATAGGGAAGGTTTAATTATTTAACCCTTTAATTAATTTACTATCATATTTGTCACATACTAGGGGGGGTTTTAGTATTTGTTTGGCTAGGCTTTTGAAAGCTACAAAGTCCAAAAAAGATCTTTAATGATTTGGTCTACATTGAACAATTTCTATCATATGGTCACTAAATTTGATTTGACAGAATGTGTATAAATTATTATTTTAAGGACTAATCTTCTTTTTGCATTTAAAAACTCACATTTTAACAGTAAAAAGAGTTAAATCCTTAAAATAAAGAATTTCAAATGCAGTCTAAGAGTGCTTGTTCAAATAGAAGATGCAAATCTAGTTCTAATTTGCACTTAGAGGGCATGTTTTGGCAAATGAATTGAATCTAAACTTTAATGTTTTATTAAGTTTTCTTTTATTTTGTTTGATGCATGTGAAGTAAAATAACACCTAAAACAAAATAAAGTAAAGTTTAGAATAAAAATAAATAAAAAATGCAATTTTTTTTCATTCAAACTCTCATGCATTTGTACCGGTGCAAACAAAATCGGGATGCAAATAAACAAAGCCTAATTTATAAAGTCTTGTTTAGTTGTAATGGGCGAAAACAAAAATCTCAAGGCTAATCTTTTATATTGTCTAAGAAAAGCAAAAAGGACAAAATTATTTTTATTTCTGATGAAAAATATACTCTTATTAAACGCCTGTAGAACTGAACAGGAATGCAAATTCGCTTGAATTATGCATTCTTGCTCTTAGCAAACGCAGCATATATGATATTATTATTATTAAATCCAGAAAAGTAAATGAATGAAAATCTTAGATAATTGTATATTAAAACCTTGTATTTTATTTTATATTATTTTTTATGTATTTATAAATTATATATTTGTATTTGTATTCCTTTCATGCAATAACACAATTACACAACCCAATGAACCAAAAAGGTCCACAAACTTTGTCTCTACTCACGAGGCGCTGACATTCCCATAAATCTGAAACGACTATTAACAGTTCTGTTCGGCTTTATACCTCAATTATTGGGTCCAATGGAAATACGACTATTTCTCCTCTCTAGTCTTTGGTCTCCGTTACAAACCGTACCGGGTCACAAGTTTAACAGTGCCTTCACTGCCTTGCCACACGGCTATCGCATACCGGTTTTAAACCATCAAAAACTCCCGTTCTTCCCTACTGCAGTCTCTGGCTTTTGTGATCTTTGGTATCGAAATTGTTATTGAGACAATAATTTCGTGTAAGGCTTAGTTTGGAAGGAGTATAAAATATGTATTATATAAATATATATAAAATAATACAAAATATAAGGTTTTGTGTTATACATATTTGTATTTATATTCTTTCTAAATGAAGTGTAAAAAAGTTTGAAAAATAAATGGTTATTTTTAAAATATTTTTTATAGTTTTATAAATTTATTAAAATCTATTCTATAGTTTGAATTTTACTAAAACACTCACTATAGTTTGTAATCAGTTTACTTAATGAATTATGACAGTTAAAAATGATAGTTTTGACTCTAACATCTATTTAAATAAATTCAATAAAAAAATAAAGATTAAAATACAATTTTTGTCTCTAATAAGACATGGGCAATTAGTCTATTTGATTCTATTTGGCCAATTTTATTTTTTATATGAACTGTTAGAAGTAATTTTGGAATAAATAATCATGGTCCATGCCCATATTTTTCATTCAATTTAAGTGATCATATTACTATTTTCAGATGATAAAATAAATATCTCCTAAAAAAGATTAATTAAATAAATAAATTATAAATTATAAAGAGTGTTTTAATAAAATGAAAATTATAAGGTAAATATGAAACTATAACACATGTTTTAATAAATAGATCCCAACTTTTATTATTTATTTCTGATCATTCAGTCATTCTCACGTGGGAAAAATGCTTTTCCTAATAAACGTGAAAAAATGATTTCTAAAAAATGACTTTTACAAAAATTGAGGTAAAGAATTATAATCATTTTTATCTGAAACCAACCAATCAATCAAATAAGAAACCTTTGAAATGCCTACGTGGCGCTAATATGATGACCAAACACCATCTTTGGATCAACCGGCTTGATTCGGTTTATAAGATTAGGTTCGGATGCCAAGTGCCTACGGCATAATCCGGCTCGTCCGGTCTGATCCGGGTGTCCGCTCCGCCTATAAAAATATTGGCGGCGAAGATAAGAACGAACCCCAAGGAAAGTATTGTCAAAATATAGTTTATAGCAAATATATGGTGTTTCAACAACAACCGTACTATGGTGTCCCCAAGCAATTTATAGGATTGGTTCGATGGAGTTAGACCCCACACTCCTCTTAAATCCTTCAGCTGCTCGAATCCGACGGTTGTGATATTACGGTCATGTACGGACTTCCTCATTAGATTATCATCACCCTAGTAGGTGAGCATAAGGAGCATCGTTATCCATGGTCCTCGTAGGCAATGGTCCTAAAGCTCAGTCTTCAAAGTTGTCAGTGATCGATTGAAGTTGCAGTGAAGGAGAGAGAGAGAGAGAGAGAGAGAGAGAGCGAGCGAGCGAGAAAGAGAGAGAGACAGTTAATAGAGAAAGAGAGCTTGTCGGTCTAAGAAATTCTTATTCTGTCCGTGTATGAGAGAGAGAGAGAGAGAGAGAGAGATCTCGAATCTGGGATCTGTAATTAAGCATGGAATTGAGCCCACGAAGTCCTGAAGCAAAATTAGGACTGAAAGTGGAGGATTTATGGGAAATTCAAGAGCCTCAATTGACACCGTCGGAGAAGCTAAACTCCTGCTTCGAAAGCATCCCCGTCTCCTCATTTCCCCCAGCCCCTTCTTCTGAAGGTCACCTCTCTTAACTTTACTTCATTTCTTTCGTCTTCAGTGCTTTTTCTTCTCTGTCCTTTTTCTTCTTTTTTTTTTTTTTAATTTTGAGTTGCTTATATATTAGGATTTATTTAATAACGAGCTTCACTTTTGAATCTAATTAATAGAAGATCAGTAAGGTAAGCATGGTAGGAAGAAAATTTCAGTGAATCAACGATCCTTCATCCAACTTTTAAGTTTTTACTCTATCAAATGGTGCCATTATCTTGACATCGAAGTAACTTTTTTCCTTAAGCTCGGCCTGTTTCGCCTTAAAAGGGCGGAAAACCTTTCAATCTTTTGAACCTCAGCTATACTATGGGTCTTTTACACCCAAAACTTTGTTCCACGTTCCTTTTACAAGGAAATAAATGCAGCCTAAACTATCACTTAAGTGATTTTTTTTTTGATAATTCTCACTTAAGTGATTCATCTACGCGTATATCACCTTCTCCATGCTTAGTTCATACCATTTTCTCGATTAAAGAATCTTTCGGAGTTGTGGAATGTTGATAATGCCATGACCAACTTGCATTAGTGTGAACAGGTAAAGCTACGTTTGCTTATGTTTCATTAGAAATTGGAAAATTACAAAGGACTGCCTAAACTACACTACCCCCAGTTAGAAGTTTTACCTCATCTTTAATAAATAAATAAATAAATAAATAAACTTACTAACAATTACTCTTGAAAGAAATGAAACCTTTTCCTCCCTCTTCCTTCGGTCAGGATTTCTTTTCCCGCCAACAGTGTCCTATTCCATAATGTTTGCACTGTTCTTCTATAAAAGCTATTGAATTTTGGAGGTTTGAACATGACGTCTGTGTCTGTATCTCTGTATTTGTAAATTAACAGTTGGTGGTTTATAACAAATTGATGTCTGTAACCTTCACTGAGATCTTAACGTATTAGAATTAGACTACAAAATAGAGAAGAACTCTGAGATCTTAACCTGAACCTGTAACCTGCACTTTATTATTCCAAAAAAAAACTGGCTAGTGATAATTATTTCGAGGACAAAACTTGTCAAAAACAATTTTGAGGAAAAAAACACTTTGATAAGGTTACATGCTATATATATATATATATGTGTGTGTGTGTGTGTATACACACAATGTATGCTATTTTGTCCTATAAAACATTATTAACAAATGTAAACTTCTAGACATTTTTATGGGTATATAATGTTACAATAAAAAATGGAATACCTTAATAGTTCATATTTTTTCTATATAGAGATGTCCATGTTTCTATGTTTTTTCACCTTGCTCAGTTAGACTATTATACAGACATTGGTTTCTGATTCCTGTCTCTGTGTTAGGGGTGTTCATTTTGAGACTGGCCTGGAAGCCAGGCCCAGCCCACAAAAATATATTATACAAATATATGTGTATATGTAATGTTTATAATATGGAAGATATAATGCATATTATATATTATATTATAGACTATAAAATACTTCATACATATATTGTATGTTATAAGCCTGGAAGACTGGCCTGGGCCTGTATAGACTCCAGCATGGGCCCGGACTTGAACCCTTATCATAGGTGCTAAGCCCGGCCTTGCCCAGCCCATGATTACCCCTTTTTCCTTTTTTTTTTCAAAAAAAGAAGCAGCCGAGCTATCATTGAGTAACTGAAAATTGTACAGATTGTCCTGGTAGGAGAGATACTTGTAGTTGTGCCTTACAGGCCACATAAGCTAGTGTCATAGTGTGTGTGCAGCTTGATTATCTAATCTGTTTATATAAACAAAAGAGGTTTGAGTTATATTAGATAGAAGACAACTACTTTTCGGCCAGTGTAGCCTCTCAATCCAGTACTTTGTCTTCATGGTGGTATTCAAAAAATCTACTAGCTGGAGAGATCACCCCTTCTCTGTGTCCATACAATGCTGTCCTATTTATAAGCTTATTTGTTACTTTCACCAGGATTGGAATAACTGTGATAAGCCTATTCTAAGGCAAATGTGCATGGTAAGTTTCACTCCTTGGGACTCCTACTTGCATTCGAACTCTGTGCATCATTGAATACATGCATATGGGACTGGAACTTATCATATTGGCATATTAACTTGGGAGTTCCTTTTTCTTTTTAATATTTTTGTTTACATAAAATCAGAGACAAAATGTCAACCAATTGGAAAAAAATTTTTGGCCTCGGTGCATCATCCTATTCATGTTTGTATGTCTGTTTTCATTTCAGTTTTATTGCACATTTTTTTTTACCATATGGCTCAGTTTGGGAAGAGCACAAATACAAATATGTACAGTGCAAATACAGGTTTAGAAATACAAAATACAAGGCTTTGCACTGTGTATTTGCACTCCTTCCAAACTGAGCCTTAGGACATGCTGGTAACTTTCAATATTTTCCACCTATCAGTCTTTATAATGTCTCTTCTTTGTTTTTTTCCTACATTGTCCAGAACTCAGAGTTGATACATCTCTGAAGAACATGATATTAAGACCCCTTTTCTTTTCCTTTTGACAATCTGTATCCAGTAATTGAGATTAACTCGGATTCCAGTCTGGCTGAGGCTGTCAGAATACTATCTGAACACAAAATCCTGAGTGCACCTGTACGGAATGTTGAGGCACCAGAAGATGCTAGTTGGATTGACAGATACATCGGCATTGTAGAGTTTGCAGGAATTGTTGTATGGCTTTTGCATCAGGTTTGCATACCAACCTTAAGTGGTTATATGTAACAATTACTTACATTTAGAGATACATTGTGTTAGCCTAATTGAGAAAAATAACAGCTACAACAATAATATAGGGGGTAAATTACAAATACCCTACCTGGGGTCTCCAATAATAACAATAAAAGATACTCTCACTTTGTCAAATAGCATATTGTCACATGATGCGTTTAGAATTTCATGATGAAAATTTTTAACCTTGCCAATGATTTGGTTCCCTTAAACCTTTTCAAGGATCAAATTGCCCTTTTTGGTACATTATTTGGATATTTCAGTTAAAAGTTACTTTAGTTTCCTTTGTAGGACATTTAGGTTAAGTATGATGACATTGAAACCAAGTAGATTGAAGATGATAGAGTTCTTTTGGTTTTTGGTGATCATATATTTAACAGGAAAGAATAGGAGCAATATTGGTAATATACAAATGGGGTGTAGTTGGAATAAGGATTCAGTATGTATGTGAAATATTAGAAGTTATTTATGCCATTGCATATTTGTCATTAAGAGTTTCTCCTTTTTGAGTTCTGTCTAGAGGGGTAATTGTAATTTTAGAAAAATGGGGTGGGTATCTGTTGTTGGAACTTGGAAACCCCAGGTTGGGCATTTGTAATATACCGTAATAGAGGCATTGTTCTATTTCAGTGTCTCAATGCTCAGATACAATTTATTCTAGGAATAAATGTTTATATGCACTGGAATGCTTTGGTGTTTAGACATATTAAGATGGTATTGAAGAAAATTCTGGGTTTCAATTTCTTTAAATACACTAGCATGACCACACCCCAAGTGAGCATCCATGATCTCTGGGAGTGCCACCTTGTTGAAGTTGCTACAGAACAGATGTTAGAATTTAGTTTTAATTTCTTGATAGAGTGCAATGTTGGGATAGGAATCATCTATCAAAAAAAAAATGTTGGGATAGGAATCATTTACCGGACCCAAATAGTTGGGGTTGAGGCTGTGTTGAGTTTAAGTCTTTCATTTTCTCTTCTCACTGTAAAGGATGGATTTTCCACTCTTATCAATTGAATACTATGAAGTGATCCAACAGGGATAATCTGGTTATTACATTATATGAATTCCAGAACTTCAGCTATTCTTGGGATCCCATATAAAAAAAAAAAGCTTTCTGCAACAGGAGATTCCTTTGAGTCAATGCTCATTGAAGATATAAAAAAAGTTCTCTCCAAATTCTAGAAACTAAAGACTAATACCCGTTTAGTCTGAAGAGAATGGACAAATATTGATCTGATTTAGGTTCTTATCTTCATTTGAGTATTTTTCACTCTTTTTAAGAAAATGGAGGGATATCTACCTTATACCTCTTATGTGAAACTGGGTTAAACAGGGCTGAAACTCAATAATCACTTTCACCGCCATCTAATTATTGTACCAGAAATATGGCATTGGTTACGTAGATCCTGTTCTATTAAATTTCTCTTTATTATGATAATTTAACTGGTCTGATTGCTTAGAAGTCTTGGATAAAAGAAGTAAAACTAGGAAATTACTGTCCATTACTTTTGAATCTGGTAACAATTAGGAGTTCAGCACTTGGTAGTTGAAGGAGACTCTCAAATTGTTGTGGGATGGCTGACAGACCCAGCTTCAGCCATGTGGTGACACAAAGACTTATTAAGGAAAGTCAACTGGCTTATAAGAAATATGACTGTTACCTCTCTTTGGATGGGAAGATCAGCAAACACCTTAGTGGATGGGTTAGCTAAGCAGGGGGCTACAAGGGAACATTTATTTTGGGCTGCTTTGTAATTGTATTTATGGCTAATTCTGTTTTCATTTTGATGTAATACTACTCTGAAGAGGTAACAGCTCGTGCCTCTTTTGGGTTCCCTGTACTGCCTTTTTTTCTGAATTAATAAATTATCTTCATTCATAAAAAAAATGAATAGAACAATTTAGAATAGGAAAGAATTATCAAAAAAAAAAAAGAACAGGAAAGTGCTGATTTGGCCTTTTCTTCTTGCCTTCTTGAAGTTTTTCTCTACCCTACCTGAAAACTGTAACAGCTGTTATTCTTGGCAGTCTGAAGTTGCAGCTACGACAATGGATGGAAGCTTTTTTGAGAATCTGGCTTCTTCTGAGTTCTACAAGGATACAAAGGTTTTACTTTTTATAATGCATAAAATTGGTTTCCGTTTTACCTCATCTTCTTTTCTGCTTCTCTTCTTTCACTTCAAATCTGTACCTTAAACCTTACCTGACAATCTCACAGGTTGGAGACATCTCAGGGACATTCCGTTGGGCCCCATTTCTTCCCCTGCAGAAATCTGATAGCTTTTTGACGATGTTGTTGCTTCTATCCAAATACAAAATGAAAAGCCTTCCTGTGGTTGACCTGGGGGAACAAAAGATTGATAACATCATCACTCAATCGGCTGTTGTTCACATGCTGGCAGAATGTGTTGGGCTTCATTGGTTTGAGAATTGGGGAAAGAAAAAACTCTCTGACCTCAGCCTTCCAATTATGAAGCCAAATCAATTAATCAAGGTGCCTTGTTGTTTTTCCCCTTATGTTGGTATCTATCTACATACATACATACATGCATGCATATGCATGCTCCTAAATATCTTCAGGTCCATTTGATTTTATTTTGGTGCCTGTCATTGTCCCATATGCAGTTTTAATGTTATGTGGTGCTAAGATGCCAAAATATGGATACTGACATAGAGTATCATACTTTAAAAGGAGATATGGCTATCCAGTTGAGATATAGGGCATGGATCATAGATATTGATAGATATCTATTGTGTAAAAAATGCCAAAGGCTAGGTCCACATCCAGTCTACCCCTCCCAAGACCCCAGATAGTCAGGACTGTCATTGGTAATGGACCTTGATAGATCTCCTTGTGTGGTGCTGATACCATATTTTTATGTTTATTTACTTGTTCTTGCTTAGTATCATTCTTTAATGCTTACAGCTTGCAAAATTAGATGAAATATAACAATTTGTTAAGATAAGGCGTGTACAAATTCCTGGTATATTCATCCTATATGTGTATGTGTCCATGAGGTACCCCTTGTTGTATTGGATGCACAATATGCCTGATACATGTAGATTAAGCATGTAAAGTTATCCAGATAATTAGAAATGTCCATGCATTATTTCTTGGAAAAATTGTGTATGATTCTCCTATACTTGTATAAGTATTGTTTCAAATGGAACAGCAAGTAATTTTTTGTTCTTAACCATCTTAGCATATTCAGGGATGACTTATTTGGTGATTAGAGAGTGGACCTCTGTAAGCTTTTCCAAAAAAAAATTGAACATTCTATTGGCTCTCAATCAGAAAGGAGTTGAAGATTGCTCCCAATTTTCAATTATATCAATACATGAAACCTTACTTTTCAACCAAAAGTATATGAAGCTATACTATGATAAATACCTTGTACTAAACCCAGGAAGATGTGGGATCTGAAGGTTTGATGAGAGGAAATTTGTTGTCAGGTCTCAGAATATTAGTTTTGATGGGATATGAGAAGATACGGATCGAGCAAAACCCTGATTTTAGTAAGATGAATGGACACAGACATATTCAGCAGTCCTTTGGGACCAATCTGCTAGATTAAAGAGAAGATATTGAACTCCACTGTGGACTCTTTATTCCATATGATTTCCTAGATCAGCCAAGTCTATATCTGGCAACCATATCAGGAATTTCAATGAGTGACCTACTTCAGTAGTATCATTGCCTGGATTGGTGGCTGAGTTCTTGGGATTTTACTTGTATACCTTCACTACTTCCACCGACACTGGTAAAAAAAATATATTTTGTGTGAAGGTGAGGTGCTACTGCTAGCTGTCTTCCAATTGTGCATTTCTGAAATCAGAAGTGGTGTGGCACAAAACATCTTAGACCTTGTATGATGTCCTTTTAACAAGAACTGGAGATGGAAAAGCCCTTATTTATTTAAAGTTGAAGCAATGGCATTGGAGGGTGATGTTTCCTTGTTAATTTATGTTAGGGAGTTATCATTCAACTAGTAATTGATCCTGAATGCCTTTTCCCTCTTTTTTAGGTGCATGAAGATGAACCAGTTATCAAAGCATTTAAACTGATGAGAGAGAAGGGAATTGGGGGGATTCCTGTGGTCGAAGGTGGAGGAACAAAGGCAATTGGCAATATAAGCATCAGAGATGTTCAGTTCCTACTAACTGCTCCAGAAATATATAAAGATCACAGGTCTGTTTCATTGTTATGCTTTCTGTATTTCATTGACTGTCTGTATTAACAAACAGCGGTTCCAGAGCATAAATTATTAAAAATAATCTGTTATTTTACAGGCTAGATTGTTGTTTCCAATGTTGTTTTGCACAATGCACTTTTGTGTTGAGTTGTCTTCCTATTAGCAGTATATTCTTTGAGTGGTCCATGTTCTAGACCAACCAATAAGTAGCTGACCAGATTGAATATAGAAGTAGGTTTGTTAATCAGGTTGTTAGTGAATTTCCCTGAGTGACCATGAAATCTTACATATGGAAAGCTAATTTGGACTTTGGAGCCCAAAAGGTGTCTCCATTTTTCTCTCCATCATGAGAAAACTTTCAAATCAAAATACATTGCAAAGCATACAAAATAAGCCTACTTTTATATGCAAATCTTATACTTTATTAGCTAATACAACTACACAAGGTGGGACACATGGATGGTATAGATTATGGGGTTGAACATGTGGCCAATCCATTAGGTCCCCTGTTATTGGCCACAAGATCCCTCTATTTGGGCTGATTGAATGTCAACTCATTTGTAAAACAAACAAAATAAAATAACTAATTAAAATGTACTTACAGTTTCCATTGCTATGGACAGATTTCTGGCTCTATTCTTTATCAAATATACTCAAAATGGACTGACCAACAACTTTACTTGATCCTCTTTCTGCTTCTTTAACCTTTTGATCTTGAAAATCTCGCCCAAGAGAATGCCAATGGAGCTGTTTGATCCTTTTCTTGCCTTTCAGAATTATTTTTCTTTTTCTATAGCACTTGACTAGATAGCTAGGGCCTAGTCTCCCTCTATCAACAGTTCCCTCTACTTACCAAAGCAAGTATGATGGTAGTTGAATAATGGGGCTTCTCTCTACCAAAACACCTTAAGATGAAGGGACCCTATCCACCTTAGACTCTAGGTGGTTCCTCCCATTAGGGAACCACTTCAAGCATTGACCAATAGGAATCACTCACATTCCCTACCTTTCCTCAACCATTCCCCTATTTTCTCTTATCCTTATCTCTTTCAAAGTTTTAGATAAAAGTTAGAGAATAATTAGGAGAGATAAGAGAGGTTATAGGGTTTACTAGCCTTGACTCAAATGAAGGGGAGTCCTAACAATTAGGGACCCTCAATGACCACAATGTAGGGCCATATATGTTGGTCTTTGTGGGTCCCACACTAACAATCTCTCACATGGACCAAGTGTGGTCAATGGTAAGGGGGCATAGATTGATCAGAGTTAATGGTGCTTCTCAAGCACTTAGGCAATTACTAATGTAAACAAAAATCATGGTAGTCCCTCCTAAGATTAGAGCTTTTGACCATGCATCATGATGTTTACACTTGTAACTCTTAGTGCAATGGATTATATTTACATGCCCTAGTTGTGTTTTTATGCTTGTCTATTACTATAATGTGCACAAGATAGATAGACAGGTGCAGGATTACAAGAACTAGAGAACTTGATGGCTGACACGTGTCATTATTTAAATTCTGCAAATTAATTGACAATTCTCATGTTTCTAACATGGTTTGTAAACACATTAGGAGGCAACCCCTTAGTCAATGGATTTGCAATCATAAGTTTAGTTCTTACACGCTCGATGATAATTTTCCATTCTTGCACTCTATCCCTCACTACTAAGTACTTTAAGTCAATGTACTTATTTTGGTTGTTAATTTTGTTGTTCTTCCAAAAGAACACAAATGCAAAATTGTCATAGAGTAGCATTATTGACTTATCCACATAGTCAAGCACTAAAGCAGCGAGTCCTGTGATGAAATTCTTCAACCAAATTGCATGTGTCGTGACATCATGAACATCCTATGAATTTTGCTTCCATTGTGGAGGGCGTCCTAAGTTTTTGTTTAGTAATTTTCCAAAATAGCTCCTCCCACAAGCAAAAAAACATATCCTAATGCAGACCTTTTGATATTAGGGCACTCGGCAAAAGTTGAGCGTGTAACCCAACAGCTCAAGTTTGTCTACTTTTTCTGTAACTAAGTGGTCCTTAGTTCCTTGTAAATGCCTAAACACCTTTTTTTGCTTTCCACTATTCTCTTTTTGGATTACTTTGAAACCCGCTCAACATTCACACTACAAGAGCAATATCAAGTCTTGTGTATAGCACATACATCATACTCTATTGCATATGCATATGGAAATCTCTCCGTGTCTTCCTTTTCATATAGGATTTGAGGACAGCCATTTATAATCAACTTGTCTCCTTTATTAACAAGCACTACACTTGGCATGCAATTCTCCATATCGAGCCTCTGCAATATCCAATTAATGTATGCCCTTTAGGATAAACCCAATGTCTTGTGGTCTCTATCTCTATGGATCTCGATACTTAAGACATAGGATGCTTCTCCCATGTCTTTCATGTCAAACTATTCAATAAGGAATCCTTTGATTTGGTTAAGTAAGCTAATGTTTCTACTAGCCATGAATATGTCATCAACATACAACACCAGCAAAATAAAGCTACTCCCACTAGTATTAAGGTATATACACTAATCAACAACATTCTCTTAAAAGCTAAATGACGTTATAATGCTGTGAATACCATTGACGGAAGGCTTACTTGACTTTTTTAACTTACACACCTAATGTTCATTTCCCTTGGCTATGGAACACTCCGTTTGATCCATGTATGTTTCCTCTTCAAGATCCCCATTTAGAAAATTTATTTTTACATCCATTTGATGTAGTTCCATATCATAGTGCACCAATAAGGCCATTATGGTTTGTAATGAATACTTTTTTGAAACAGGAGAGAAGGTTTTATTATAGTCCACTCCTTTCTCTTGTGTTATATCATTTTGCCACAAACTTGGCTTTGTATTAAGAATGGAAAGAGTGTCTCCTAATTTTTCCATAAATCTAGCTTTGTACCTCAGGCATAAGAACATAGTCAGGACCGGTAAATATAACCCACTGCATTGAGGGTTACAAGTGTAAACATTATGATGCATGGTCAGAAACTCCAATCTTAGGAGGGACTACCATGATCTGCGTTTATATTAGTAATTATCCAAGTGTTTGAGAATAACCATGAGTTCTTATCAAGCTATGCCCTCAGCCCTCTTACCATTGACCACACTTGGGCTAAGTGGGAGATTGTTAGTGTGGGACCAACAAGGACCAATGTATATGTTCCTGCATTGTGGTAGTCATTGAAGGTTCCTAATTATTAGGACTCACATTCAGTTGAGTGAGTCAAGGTTAGTAAACCCTAGAATCTCTCTTATCTCTCCTAGTTATTCTCTAACCTCAATTTGAAAAATTGAAAGAGAGATTAGGATAAGAGAAAATAGGGGAGTGGTTGAGGAACGGCAGGGGATGTAGGTGATTCTTATTGGTCAATGCTTGAAGTGGTTCCCTAATGGTAGGAACAACCTAGAGTCTAAGGTGGATAGGGTCCCTCCCTTTTAACGCTGTTTTGGTAGAGAGAAGCCCTATTATTCAGCTACCATCGTATTAGCTTAGTAAGTAGAATGAGAAAAGGAGACTAAGCCCTAGCTATCTAGTCAAGTGTCAGAGAAAAAAATATATAATTCTGAGAAAGGCAAGAGAAAGATGGAAAAGCTCCATTGCCACTCTCTTGGGTGGGATTTTCAAGGCCAAAAAGTCAGTAACAGAAAGAGGACCAAGTAAAGTTGTTGGTCAGTCCATTTTGAGTACATTTGATAAAGAATAGAGCCAGAAAATCGGTCCATAGCAATGGCAACTGCAAGTTCGATATTAAATAGTTATTTTATTTGTTTGTTTACAAATGAGTTAACATTTGATTTAGAACACCATCCAGATGACAGGGTTTCATGTAGGGAATATTCCCACTTGATCCAACTAGTGATTTTTTCCCCTTGCACGATAGTCATTCTAGATATGGGAACAGGGAGACCCTCTCTGGTAGTTAATTATACCATGACCAAGTGTGCTTATTTGGTATTTATCCATTTGCAGCTCCACCACCGCTAAGAACTTCCTGACATCAGTTCGAAAGTATCTGGAAGATCATCACGATGCTTCTCCTATGTTGCGTGGAACAATTACATGTAGAAGGGACAACACGGTTAAAGAAGTGATTCTGAAGCTTGACTCTGAGAAAATACATCGAATTTATGTTGTGGACAATGATGGGAACCTGGAAGGGGTGATTACTCTGAGAGATATTATCTCGAAGCTAGTGCATGAGCCCCCTCACTACTTTGGTGACTTCTTTGATGGTGTTGTGCCACTTCCTCTGAACAGCAGGGTTTGAAAGGACCTAATTCCGTGTGTTGACCGTTCCTGTTTTCCACCACTGATGAATATTCCGTTTTCACATCACCTGCCTCTTGTATGAATTTTATACTGGTCTTTGGTCTATAATTGGAGACATTGTAAATCTAATTGTACTCATGAAGGTAGGTATGCTCTTTTTTTTTTGGTTCGAGTTCCCTCTTGATCTGTATATTTTTCTGGCCTTTTCATCTTCTTTTGTCATCTGCTTTCATCTCTTCCGTCAATATAGAAGGGTCAGGACCTAACAGTTCAAGAGTTCTCATCCATGGTGAAGGCTGCAGGGCTGTTCTGAGAAAAGTCTGGGATGCATGCTTTAACCGAGAATGAATCCTTGGGCTTTGGTAGAGAGGAACGGAGTAGCAAGGATAGATAAAGGATCTGGAGCAAGAGTCAGACTGGACTATGATGTTGATGGGGCCTATCAAAAAGATTTTTTGTTGACATTTTTTCAGGGCCATGATGCAAGGAGGCGTCTAACGCTACTATGCTCGTGCAGTAATCCTCAATTGCAAGTTCTCCAAAGCATGAATGATGAATCTACGAAAAAAAAGAGAAATCATCAAGGAACTAAAATAAAGCGAAATTCTCATGACTAGAATTTGTTCTACATTCGCATAAAATAACTCTCCTCTAGTAGTTACTAATAACAGGAGAATGGATATTGTTTGAAGAAGCTTGGGTGAAGGCGTCAAGGGTGATCTCTGATTTGTGACGGTGATGCAGGTAGTGTTCGTAAACGCTTTTAATAAGTATTTCTTTTAAGACATGGGACCACACATTAAATGATTTTTAAGTATTAATAGGTGTTTGGTAAAAAAGTGGGGAAGAATTATTTTTTTAATGTACTTTGAAAAAGTGACTTCTGAAACTCTGAATGACCGGCGGACACATTGCCTACTGTGTGACAATGCAACGCAATACCGGGGAGGCGGGGGGACACATCAAAAGGATTCCCCTTTCTACTTTCTTTCCCCCTCCCACCTCTTCCTCCACCACCAGTCCACCACTCAACCTTCTTCACATTTTCAAAAACCCTAGTCAGAATCCTTACCAGTCACCGCTAATCGACCTCCCTCAAATTTTCTGCAACGGAAAGGATCAGGGACAGGTTAGAAGAAAAATAACAAGGACAAAAAAGATCTTCGAAATTCTTGTTCATTCTCTCCTCTTCAAGAAAAAAAAAGCAAGGAAAAACAAATAAGTTTAATTTTTGAACTTCCTTCTCTCCATTCCTGTTCAATCTATTCGAATTTGATCAGTTTTGGAAACAAGAGCGAACCCTTCAAAATTTATACAGAGATTGCAAATGCCTTCCAAAACTAGGTTTTGAAAATTTTCAAGGACCAGTTTCTTTATTTTTTCTTTAGTCGTTGAAGGAGAAGGGCATTTAGTTTAGACAAAAAAAAAGGAAAAAAGGGGGAAATGGGAAATATTGGAAGCAGTAGCGGTGGTGGTTGTAATAGTAGGCGAAGACATGAGAATCATCACAGCCACCCATCACCCCATCCTCCCCAACCTCCTTAGCCTAAAATCACTGGAAAATGCTACGTTTTTGCCGCAGCAACCCCTTACCCTCCCCAATACCCTAACTACAACTAGCCTTAGTACCATCAATACCCTGGCTATTGCCCTCTACCACCATCGACGATGTCGATCCCATTGCCCGCTCTATATGATCACCACCATCGTGGCGGTGGTGGTGGTCCCCATGTCGATCCTATTCATGCAAATTGGGCCACTGGGCATTATCGCTGTGGGATCTGAAACAAGGTTATTTTTATTATTATTATTATGATAATTTATTATTATTATTATTATTATTGTTAATTGGATCCACATGGCAGCCCATGTGGGGATCCATGTGGGATCTCAGTTGAAATGTATAGTATAACATGTGAAAAGTATTGTATATATGTACGAGTGAAGTGAGGGTTAAAATTGTCATTTGTATAAATATAAGCACTTGTGGGGAAAGTAGCTTACCAAACATTCCCACCCCAATAAGTACTTACAAATATAATAAGTGACTTGAAAAAGTGGGTTACCAAACAGCCTAAAGGGTTGTTAAAATAATTACTTCTTGTGAAACAAGTACTTAATCATCAAACAGGGTCGTAATGCAACCCGGATTTCCTACTACTTTCTCTACCCGTGCCCTACCCCACAACTGCAATGGCACATCTCACAATATAACATTGCGATGTGTGGCTGAAGGCGGATAGTGTGTGGATAAAGAGTAGTGGGCAGGAAATCCGATTTGGTTGTTAAGTTGGAACACTAGGACATAAAGAGGTGGAGCATATGCTTGGAGATTTGGAGTTTTAGGGTCTGTTTGGTGGGATCGAAATGGCCTATTTCCGTGTACTGTTTGAAATGGGAATTAGAATCAGCACGAATGAGATTTAATTCCCAAGGGAGGGGCAGGGAATGACCATTCCCTCAAATGGAGGAATGCCATTCCAGCAGAAATGGGAATGGGATTCCAGTTCCACCCAACCAAACAGTTGGAATCGGAATAGTCTATTCCAATTCCAATTCTAGACCCCTATTCCTGCAAACCAAGCAGGGCACTAGTGTTTTTTATTTTGGGTAAAATACAAAAACCTCCCCTCTATTTTTTAAAAATTCGACAAATACCTCCCTTTCATCAATAACCAACATGAAAAAACGTTAAAGTGATGATCAATCTTTCTAAAATACCTATTTTACCCTTTTACGAATTATTATGCTCTATTTTTACTAAAATACCCCTATCTCAACAATTTCATAATCCACTCGAATTGTTTATTTCTTCCTCATGAAGCACAGTGGCGGAATGGCATGCACTCCCCCCTCCCCCCTCCAACCTTCTACTTCAATTTCTTCTTCTTCTTCTTTTCTCTCTCTCTCTCTCTCTCTCTCTCTCTCTCAATTAATCTTTTCCCTTCCTCCTCATCTCCCATCGTTTGACTTTCTTCTGTCACTGCAAACACCCCCTCGGTTACCAATTTCATCTATTCGAGCGGCAGTAGTGGCTGAACTACTGTGACCACCCCATACCACTACTGCAACTATGGTCCCCATTTTTCTCAATCATTCTCTCTCCCTCTCTTTTTTCTTCCCTCAATTCCTTCCATTTGTAACCTGAAGCGACCGCCTCTACCAATCAATCCTCTGTTTTTCATCCGTCGACTAGGTCTGAATCTCTAGACTCCCTCTTAGCTTTTCTTCCATTATCTTTACATTTCTTGTTTTCTTTTTTTCATCTTTCCCTCTCTAGCATTTTTTTTCCTTTTATTTTATTCCCATACCTCTCCACCATGCTTCCTCCTGTAATGAACGAGAAATTAGAGTACAGTTCCCATTGCTGAACGAAATTCCTAGTATCATTGTTGGACGGGTACTGGGAATCGGTAAGCATCGACATCGGATGTGTTAGTGGACTAGATAATTAAGCTGTAAACACCATTTTCCCATCCCTATGCAGTGAAACTTTGTATTGATGACCATTGACGGGTCTGTCTCGGTTCATCCATACAATTGTCTTGTCCATTAAGTTGGTATACCAGATTGAGAAGTTGTACGGTTTGTGCCCATCGGGTAGAATCCACAGATGAACCATTTGTTAGGGGAGATAAGAACGTTTGAAGCAAAATCTTCGATGATAGACAGGAACATCTATTCAAATAACTCCTTGGGGTTGAAATTGCAAAAGAAGAGTAAAAGAAGAAGACACTGAACATAAGAGAAAAAAGGGATGATTGGACAACAAGGAATTGGGTGTCCCATGTTGGAATAAAGATAAATTGATCTTAGAATTCATCTGAAATATTTTTGGAAAATTTGGGTTCCAGCCTGATTTCTGGTTTCTGTGGACAAACATCGAGTTAATGCTTTTACGAAGGAGGACACTCAAATTTTCAGCGGTAATAACGTAAAGGCCATGAATGAAAGGGAACATAAAGAATAGTCATCGGCTAATCATCGCCAGAGGCTCATCTCCTTTTCTCTTCAAGGTTCATTGAATTCATTTTCATTGGAAGTAATCAGTGTTCGGCGGAACCAGTAGTTTGCTAGGAAAGTTACTCAATCAAACTTCACCGAAATTGGCTATTACCGTCAATTTTTTAAAGGCACATGTGTAGAAGTTCTGGAGGCAGTTCCGACAGTTTGTGAGAGAAAACTCTTACAATTGCACATCTTCGCAAGTTCTAGAGGCAGTTCCGATAATTCGTGACAGAAAACTCTTACAATTGCATATCTTCACAAGTTCTGGAGGTAGTTCCAGCTAATAGAAATTGTTTAGAGTCGGTGAAGGCCAAGCTGGAGGTTGGCGTCCTTACAATCTCCTTGGCCAAGCTGTCCGTGGACTAGATCAAGGGCCCAGAGTGGTCGGAATCGAAGGTGGTGAGGGGGAACAAGCAAAGCTGAGTGAGGCCAGTACTAGTCGTACCAAAACACAAGAAATATATAAACTAATTAAAAAAGGGTATAATGGGTATTTATTTGATGCATGGGTTTAATGTTTTTCGTTTGGATCAATGACGGAAGGGAGGTTTTTGTTGAATTTTTTAAAAATTCAAGGAAGATTTTTGTTAAAGTAAAATTACAGGAGAGGTTTTTATGATTATCAGAAACTTAAGGGAGGTTTTTGTATTTTACCCATTTATAACGGAATAAACAAGAATTTAACGATGAAAAAAAGTTTGACAGAGGAGGAGGTAAGAAAAGGGAGGGATAGATCTCTAATCAGCCGATAGTGGAGGTGAGGGGAACTTTTAGATATTTTATCAGCCGATATTAACAATGGGTCATGAATTACGACAAATATGGTGATGACAATGACAGTTTAAAAATAGCGACGATGACTACTCAAAACTTGCCCTAGAGCTAGAAGCAAGAGGAATTGAAGATATCGACACCTCAAAGCGAAGTTACTGGTTGCCTACAAGAAACCAAACCTCTGCCTGGCTTTAGCGAACGTTGCCAGGCTAAACAAATGGAATTTTTCCCCAACCAAAAGCAGGGAACAACTTACATGACAGGCATCATTGGGACGAGAACGTTTTTGTTTTTATTTCTTTTTAAAATTGCATGTCAGTAGAAAAATTGAAACACGTTCTTGAATTGTGTTTTTGACCTTTTGTTTTGAAAAATATGAACAAGTTGGCATATGTTGCTTAAAAAACAGTTTGTGTTTTTAAAACTGTCGAAATAATGGATTTTAGAACAAAAACAAATTTTATGATATCAAAACACCAGATGGAAAAATGCTCTTTAAAAACAAAATACACATACAAAACCAGCAATATGTTTTACTGTGTTTTTTGTTTTATGAACCAATTCACATTGAAGAGCACTCCCGAAATTGTAATCCACAAACCTCATTCTACTTTTAAGGCCATAAATAAACATGGTGGTACCTTGAGAATAAAATCAGCCGGTTGCACACTGGAGGCATTGATACGAAACCTTCCTCTAATGTGTAAACAAAATTGCCTGCAAACAGGACTAGATCCCCTTCTTGGCTAAGGCCATTAACTAACAGAACACAACTTGGGGGAAATTGATCATAAATCATAATTTATAAGTTCTCGGGTTGAAGAGATTTTCAAGGCTTAACCTAATCTTCCTGCGCGACAATCCAATTATGATCTATAGTGATAGATGAACAACCTAGTAGGCTAGTACTTGATGTCCATCTTGTGTAATCCATTATCTATAAACTGCCTCTTCAACCTTTCTTTGCTTGAAATGCTCTTCTGCCCCCTTTTAACTTCCGCATCTCCCCAAACAGGAATGCTCCTCACACACTTCAACGGTTCAACCAAGGCGGGTGGACCTTACCCTTCCAACACAAGGATGTCAGGAGTGTCTTGTAAGCATCCAAAGTAGGAGTACAAATATTCCTCACCATTTGATCAAAGACCTCTCTTAACCCTTTAAATCCATTTTATAGAGTCCAATATTGCATATAAGTTTTCTTGGTGCAGGAAACGGGAGGCTAGAGTCTTCGCCTATTCTGTCTTCAGCACCATTAACTGCCTTTTCCACACTTCTTTGTTCCGAAAAGCTCCTCCACCACTTTATCTTGCACTTTTTTAACTAAGAAGGCTCCTTATGCATGTCAATAATAGGACTGAAAGCTAGTGGTGACTTCCCCTTCCAGCACAAGGATGCCAACTGCCCAGTGTTTAGTGAACATCTAAAGTGGGAGGACACCCATTCTTCACCATTTGATCAAAGACCCCAAGGGTATTCTCATCTCTGTTAACTTGAGGGCTCTACTTAATGTTTGCTACAACCCCATACAGCAAGCTGCATGAGGTGTTGTAGCTTGTAGGCCTTAAGTATCAATCCTAACTCAAGCTTCTCCATCTCATTGAAGTTCTGTTGTGCTTCACCAATTAGCCCTTCGTTACACAAATCTCATTGAAGTTCTGCTGTGCTTCACCAATTAGCCCTTCTTTACACAAACCGCAAACAAAAATGGAATAAGTAGCACAGTTAGGGAAGCAATTATCCTTCAAAATCTCATGTTGGAGAGATTTAGCCTTGTCCAAAAGAACCACCTCAGAAAAATCCTTGATTAAAAATCGAGGACAAAACCTCTCCCCATCTTCTTGTTCAATAACTACATTGCATCATCAGCTTTATCTGCTTTTGAGTACACCTCTCCCCATCATCTTGTTCAATAACTTCATTGCATCATCAGCCTTATCTGCTTTTGAGTACCCCTTGATCATAATAACATATAATACAAGGTTAGGGAATATGTTCTGTTCAAACATTCTCCACCACTTAACACCAGCTCTAAACAATCCATCAATCAAACAGCTATACCCATTTAACCCCAGAACAAATTCATTCTTACTTAATGATCCGAGCAGCTTGAGAGCCTCGTCTATTCTATCCAATTTAGATAACCCATTAAGCCCGTCTATTCTATCCAAGAGTCTGTATGCATCACAGTTCTCTTAGCTTGGCAGAGACCATAAAGAATTATGTTATGGATCATTGTGTTGGGAGAAATACCTCATTTTGTCATTTAGTCAAACATTTGGAGTATGTCCTTGGTTTTCCTTGATTTGCAGAATGCATCAATGAGAATGGCAAAAGTAGGTCAAGTCAGATAGCAACCAGACTTCACAATTTGGCTATAAACTGCCAACACTAAACATAAATACATCTTTCTTTATCAGAAGACATATGATATATTGTAAGTACTAAGTAGTATTTAGCCTGCAATCAAGTTTTTTCATCCTCCCAGACAACTCAACCACCATCTAAAACATTAGAGTTCATTAAGCAATTTCCAGTCCAACTCAAAAACAGAGCATATTAATTATAAAATTGTGGGATATCAACTGCAAAACCGCTTTCATTTCATCACCTAGATGAAATCAAAAAACCCAACTAGAGATTTTGCTATTGTTGAAGAACAGAAGTAATGATGTTTTGCAAACTGAAGGGACGGCCTCTCGAACAGGCCTTCAATGGGAATGGCAGTGGCTAGGATGGTTTGTACTTCGTTGGAGACCGTGAAGTCAATATTGGAGATGTTTTCTTTTTTGATAATTAATATTGGAGATGTTTTCTTTTTTTGATAATTAATATTGGAGATGAAGGTTTTTTTTTGATAATTAATATTGGAGATGAATGTTTTTTTATAATTAATATTGGAGATGAATGTTTTTTTTTATAATTAATATTGGAGATGAATGTTTTTTTTATAATTAATATTGGAGATGAATGTTGAGAAATGGAAGGAGAAAAACCTGTTCTTTTGAGGTGGATTGGGAGATGGGTGGCAGAATTGAAGAAGATATTTTCATTATGATGAAGAAGTATTAGATTCTGAAGGTCTGGTTTTAGAGGATTCAAGGGGGAAGGTGGTCTGCCGTCTGCCCATCTCAGACAGCAGTAGAGAAATAAAAGAATAAAGGAGGCATTCTTAGACAGAGGTTTTGATTGTTCAATTGTGAATGTTGGAGTGCCATCAAGATTTGAAGTTTATGGTCATTTCAGACGAATACTTCCATCATGTCTGAGCTATCTGAGGTGTCTTATGACTTCAAATGCCATATTACATAGATTCTGGATTTCACCCACTAAAAGACAAAACAAAAGTCATGCAGTTCAGCAACTTCACCAAGGATTTGTGATAACTCTTGAAACAGATCAAGGTTTGAACTTTAAAGGGCAAAGGTGGAGGCAAGGCGGTTGGGTCTTGGAGAGGGAAGGAATTAGAGTAAAGGTGTTTAGCCACATTAAGCCTGAGGATTTGTAATAACTCTTGGTCAAGGTTTTAAAAGATCAAAGATGGAAGTGTGACAGTTGAGTCTTGGAGAAGCAGGGAATAAGCCTCAAGACCTGCGTGTGTGGTAGTTGATGCTTTTTTTTTTCAATTATCAAAAAAAGAAAAGCCTCAAGGCATGTGTGTGTGTGTGTGTGGAGTACAATTTATTTCTTTTATGATTTATATTCAACTTATATATTTCTTTTTTAATACATACATAGTCTTTTTAATATGAATTCTATGTTTATGAGATTTTGTTTTATATTTATAACATTTTCAACCTAAATGAAATAATCTGTTCATTTACCTACATATATAGATCAAACTAAATTTATTGGTGAATTTTTTATGTATTTTGCAATGCAATTTATAGGAGGTAGAAATATAACATTGAGTTAGAGCACTTATAAATGGTAACTCTGAACTTAAAAAATATGTAGCTGTATCTGTAACATCATAGCAGTTAGATGATGCAAGCAGCCAAGGATATATCAATGAATTCCTTTAGTTTTACAGAATTATGGGCACAGAACTACTTAAAATCTTAACTTGAATTCACAACAACAAATTAACTTGAGAGGACTTTTTTTCTTTTTGATAAATAGTGAAACTTGACGGGATTCACAACTGAAGAAGATGAATATTACATTTACATAATTATTACAGTATATGACGAGTATGCCTAAGTACTCCAAAATGATGTGATTATGACATTAAAACAACAAGGAATAAAAAGCATACAAGCTGTAACTTAGCAGGCAATTTGAATTCGGAACAAGTCTCTGATGTGACCAGAACGCTGACCTATACACAAATCCCAACTGCTATGTACTGAGTTTTCTCCTTGGATTGTGCAGAACTGCAGGTGTTCCTTCAAACAAGTCCAACAAATAGTTCTCTAGATCCTCTGGTGTATACTTTATGTACTTCCCAGCATGTCTTCCACTTTCAAGATGGCTACCGAACCTCCCCACAAATGAGCGATATGCTGGAAGGACTTTCTCTGATATAGATATTCGAAGTTCTTCTCGAAGTTGAGGATCTGGAACCTTCCATGCTGTCTGATTCCTACAAATTTCTTCAAAACCCAAGTTAAAGCTCTTAAACCTCTCCTTAAGAGCTACCTTGGATACATTACTTAGGCTCCCACCACCCCCAATACCTTCATCCTTTAAGCAAGATAGCACCTTGCTCCAAGAAGCTCTAAGATAACTCGTAGCATACTGCCGTATCTGGCTGCGACGCTTTCGGACCCAGTGATCTCCCAAAAGCTTGCCAAGCTCAGAATCTTTCACTTTCTGAACTATGTAAAGTATATTGTTCATCAGGAATACATACTGCATTGCAGTATCCTCATAGTACTTTGATTTTTCCTCAAGGTTTGATTCCAGAGATGAAATTAATGATCGCAAACGGTTACCTATTGGAGATGTGCTGCCTAATTTCAAAGCCTCATCATTATCACCATCGAAGCGATCTGTATCATCAGTACTGCCTTCTAGGAGAAAATTTAGTGAATCACTGTAATCTACAAGCAATCTTATATAATTCATCACATAACGTGTCAGTGGGTGAACCTCACCACCTTGGATTGTTTTGCGTGACGTCTCGCTTTGAACAGCATTTTCAAACTCAGCAAATGTGCCTTTTGCTGCCTCACCTAGCCCAGCCAGTATACCCCGTGCCTCACCATAGACAAAATTGCAAGATTCATCAGAAAATAATGATTGCAAATCTGGCAACACATCTGCTAGTGCCTCATACATGTCAAGTATCCGAAATAGCTTCTCTGAAGACCTTAGTCCAATTGCAATTGCCTCACCAAAATTAAGCAGCTGCATCACACAGCCTTTTGCAGTCTCAGAAAAACAGACCTCTTTGATCAGTTCAGAACCACCAAAAACTTGATCACAAAGCCGCCTCTCCCCTATCAAAATAACTCTAACCACGATCTTAACAGCCTGGATCCACTTCTTCATCTTCTCATCCAGTGACTTCCACTCAATCTTCTGCACTTCCTCAATGCTCAGCTTCTCGATGCCAAGAATTGATAGACACTCATCCAAAGTATCGCGACGGACACTACAGTAAACCTGACAGCACTCCTTCTCATACCCCGACCTAATCATCCTGTCGGCTATCTCCTTGAGGTCAGCAATTGCATCCGGATGGATCAAGTCGGCAGAGAGATCATCCCCTAAGATCCCTCCTCTCTCCTCAGAGCAGCTCTCATGTTCATCCTCAGCAGAGCTCTCAAAGTCCTCAATGTCTCCATCGTTGGAGGTAAATGAGAGCGAAATTCTACGGATTGATCCATAAAGCTTCTCAGCATCGAGAGGGACCGTGTTCCGGATCAGGATGTGGCGGAACTCCTCCTCAAGCCTTGACATCGCAAGCTGCAGAACGCTCTCAGCACGGTCCATGACTTCGCCGTCCGATGACAGCGTCAGATCCTCAGTCAACTGGAGGATCTCATCAACGGCCGAGAGGTAAGCAGCCGCCTCATCGGGGGAATCCTCCCAGGGTGAAGAATGATGCCGATAAGTACCCGACTTGGATTCCCATCGAAGAACGATCTTCTCTGCTTCTTCGAATCGCTCTTCAGTCTTGCTCCGACCGGCACCTCCACCGCCTTTAGAAAGCAACTCGGTGATAGTAGAGAGACGATTGTCGAAGCTGGAGAGGATCAAAATCATATCCTCCGTAACGTTTTTTGAAGTCCCTAAGCTCTTCACAATCTGTTGAGCTGCGGCCATTACCCTCTCATCTCCATCAACAGTGGCCGCCATCTTTCCCTAATTACTTCTGATCTTGATTCTTCCGATTTAAAGTTTGGTTTAATAAATTAGGGTTTTCAACGCGATGGAAAGAAATTGAAGAAAGGAGGCAAAAATGATTGAAAAGACTGACCTGTTTCTATAATTTAGGGTTTCGGTCGAGAACTTCAAGCTGCAATTTCCATCATCACCATGTCTGCACTGTCATCCGGCCTTGCCAGGACGTTTGGCCGGCTCAACTCAATTGAACGCCTCTACTTCAACTGAAGAACGTTCGTTCACTTTTATCCTTGATCCTTCCAGTGTGAATTAGCTGGACTTGACTTCCTCCGTCGAGTTCAGTTCGCTCCTTAAAACAGTAAAGAAGGATGAAGTGCTCCTTTTCACGGTTAGATGTTAAACCACGTAACTGATTGGCCAGCTTGACAGATAAAACTTGTAAGAACGCGAAACCGGATTTGCGTTTTACACCAACCTCACGGCACATCGCAGCCGTGTAATAGAAACATCTTGCCATAAATGACAAAATCAAGTACGGGAAAAGTAATGTTTAAAAGAGGCTGTGATGTTGGTGTGAGGCGCGATTTGCAATGAGCAAATCCGGATTCAAAGAACGCGGTCTGTTGACCGAGCAACCGTCGAAAGCAATAAAGAAGAGTGACAAGAGTCTGTTAATCCGTCAAGGTTTATCGGTTGGACTTCACATCTGCGCCCCACACAGCACATCTTTGTATTGGGAACATCTTCCGATAATTGTATTAATTTAAATCTGCGCCCCACCCGCTCTCGCCCCACAAATTCCCCACACGTCCGTAGTGCGCCATCTGTCCCTTCACACGCTGTTCGCTTTTTCCGCATGCGGGGCCAACAGGACGTCCGTTAACTCCTCCCGTTAGCCCCAAAACTCCCAAAACATATTCTTTGAAATCTCAAAATCCTATGCAGCTGGTCCCTGACCCCTCGTTCTTCTCCCCTCACCCGACTTCTCTTCTCCTTCTCCGGCACCGGCGATCTACAACAACCGGCGGGTACTCTCCAGCTCAACTTTTTCACACATTTCCTATTTTTTCTTTTTTTTTTTCTGATATTTTGGTTTTTCAGAAATCAGAGAAACCGGCGGCAACAGTACTTTGTCCTCCGGATCCGGCGATCATCCTGAGGTACTCTCCAGCTCTCATATTTGAACTTCTTTCACACATTTCTTATTTTTTTCTTATTTTTTTCTGATGTTTTGGTTTTTCAGAAATCATAGAAACCGGCGGCAACTTGCAGCAACATGTGGAGCAGTGGGAGCACCACTTCTTGTGCTCAAGCTCTCATCCACTCTTTTGTATTCGGCAGCCACTGGGATGCTGCTGGTGATTAACAAGATCCAGCCATCTCAACTAGCCGAGGAACAAATAACGCTGATAGGCTGTTCAAGCAGCTTAATGGGCAGATTCGAACAACCCTTGCCCTTGGCAATCCTACTACTATGGATGTCAAGGACGCCATGGAGAAGGTATTGGCACTTGACAAGGCCTACCCCCTTCCCCTGCTTGGAACAATGCTCGACAAGTTCCCTGCAACTGTAGAGCCTGTTGTGTGGTGGCCGCAACAGCAGAAACGCCGCAGTCATCGGAGAGCCGAGAAGAACGGCTGGAGTGGGAAGCTGGAAGAGGAAATGAAGCAGATTGTAGAGCTGCTGAAGAGGAAAGATATCCAAGAGTATGCGAGGTTCAGAAAATTAGCTTAAGTTAGAAAGATCTTAGCAATTACTGGTCCTTTACTCACTGGCCTGGCTGCCGTTGGGTCTGCTTTGGTGGGAATGGGATTGCTGTTGCATGGATCTTGGGCTGTGTTTTTGGGTGTGGTTGCTGGAGTTATGGAAAACGTGGTGAATACCTTGGAGTATGGTGGGCAAGTAGGAATGGTGTTTGAGATGTATCGGAGCTCTGCTGGCTTCTTTAGACTCATGGAAGAGTACATAAAGTCCACTGTCAAGGAAGGGAAAGCGGGGAGAAGAGAGAATGGAGAGTTATTTGAAATGAGGGTGGCTTTACAACTCGGTAGGAGCATTTCAGAGCTTAGAGATCTCGCTGCGTCGTCGGCATCTTCATCAAGAGAGTTTGCAAGCAAGCTCTTCTGATTTTTTTCACTGGATCGATTTTGATACCTACGTACGTGGTTACACAAAGCTTCCTCTGGTGTCTTAATCCTCAAGGCCCCTCAATTTCACGGGAGGGGCTAACGGACGCGCACGCGGGACAAGCGAACAGCGTGTGAAGGGACAGATGGCGCACTACGGGTGTGTGGGGCATTTGTGGGGCGAGAGCGGGTCGGGCGCAGATTTGAACTCTAATTGTACAGGAAATGATGAGATATCACTGAGAGATGTTTCCATTACAATATGGGATGTCTGCGGGGCGTTGTGGGGCGAAGATGTGAATTCTCCATTGATATTGGTTGGTAATTACGGATATTTATTGAGTCCGGATCTCCTCTACACGAGAACTCTGTCCATATTTATTGCAGCTATATATATGTAGAACATCTCATCTTATGTATAGTATTCTGTAAGGGGTAGTGTATTATGGGTAGGCGTGAGTAGGAGATCCAGAGTCATATTTATTACCCTTAAACTTTCATTTGTGACAAAAGACTTTCTTAACTTTCATTTTGCAATAATGAGGATGAAATGTATTAAATTAGCAAAATATTTATTTGAACTTTCTTTATTTTTTCTCTTTGTCATTTTTCTTAAACCTAATTGATCTAAAAATACATTCATTTTCTCCAAAGACTCCTAAGGGCTGCATTTGGCATTCTTTATTTTAAGGGCATTTAAACTGCAAAGATAAATCTTTAAAATAAGGAATGCCAAATGCAGCCTAAGAACTATTATCCTCTTTAAATTTCATTTGCAACAAAGACACCTTGATCTTTCAGTTTGCAACAATGCCCCTTAGCCATTAAAATAAGATAACAAAATGTAGTAAATTATCAAAATATCCACTTGACTTTCATTATTTTTTCCTCATTCTTTTCTCTTAAACCCTAATTGACCCAAAAATATCTTCAAGAAAAATACTCCCAGGGTTAGTGACTATTAGGGATGCAAGCAGATCGAATCGGATTCAAATCAACGTATTACGAATCTGATCCGACACTATTCATGTTGGATCTGATCCGATTGGATTTGAAAAGACTCAATTTGAATTTGAATCCTATCGATAAGTCGGATCTTCGGATTTGATCCAATCCAACTTGTTTTCTTTAAAAAATAATAAATTATTGAAAGAAAAATAAATATAGTAATTTAAATAAAGTAAAAACAAAAATATAAATATTTTTTAATTATTTTCATCGTATATACACGCTTTTTATAACAAATTTATAAAAATATAATATAAAATATATTTATAAATAAATAAAGAACATATATGTATTATATGTTTATATTTATAAATATATAATAGAGGAGTGATTCGAATTTGATCAAATAGGATCAGATTGGAATCCATTTGCACCCCTAGTGACTATTACACCTTGAACTTTCACTTTACAACAATACCCCTTATTCATTAAGTCAAATGATGAAATGTATTTAATTACTAAAACATCCACCTAAACTTTCCTTTTTTTCTTCGTACTTTTCTCTTAAACCCTAATTCATCCAAAAAAATCTCCATTTTATCCAAACAAAATTAGCTAAAATAATAATAATCATGTCAATAACATAGAAAAACAACTCTATGTAAATTATTGTTTCATTTCATTGACATGAATGCATGATGCATCTCATCATCTTAAAATATAAAATTACCCACTCCTTTCTACAATGAACCAAAAATAAATAAAAAACAAATGAAACCTTAAAATTATATCTATTATAAAGAAACCTCCACCATTTCATCTAAATATTGAATCTAGCAACCAATCTAAAAGGATCTACTAAAACAAACTAGAGGAATTCAATATTATATTTAGAAAATTAATCTAATCACAAATCGTTCAAATAAATAAGAAAAAGGTAGATTTGGAATTTTAAAAAATTTAAATAGTTGGATGAGAATCTTTTTTGAAATTAACTGGTGGGAATCTAATGGATGGGATACTTGTTGCAAAGTAAAAGTTTAAGGGATCTTTTATCAAAAATGAAAATTTAAGGGGGTAATCATCGCTGATAATTGCCTGTATTTTGTATACATATGTAGATTAAATTTAGTTATTTTGGGGTATCCAATATTTCACACCAGAGGGGATTAAGGAGTGGGGACAGATCAGGGTGCATCATGCACGTGAAAAATCCAGTCACCTCATAACGGAGAGCAGTTACACGAATTTGATCACAGAGGGATGCAAGTTACCATTAGACCTGTTTATGGGCCCGACGGGCCGGCCCGACTCCCGGACAGGCTTGAACAGGCTTTTTGGCCCGCGGGCTTAACCTCGGGCCAAAAAGCCTGACTCGCATAAAATTCGAGCCGGGCTCGGGCTTTGCCAAAATAGCCCGGCCCTGCCTGACCTATAGTTAAACCTAAGTAAAAACCCTATGTGATGTCTATTTGAATAAATTTTTTGATTTGAGAAGGTTGTTGATTCACTTGTAGGTCCATTGTTCATTTAAAAAGGGGAAAAAAACATCTGAATTAAAATAGATAATGTCTATTTGAATAGGGGAAATTTTGATTTTCTTTTATTAGGTCGGGCTTCGGGCTCGAGCTTGGGCTTCTGGCTTTTTATCAGGGCCGGGCTCGGGCCCAAGTTCTAGGCCTGTTGGTCGGGCCGGGCTCGGGCTCGGGCCTATTATTTTTCTGTTATTGAACACTAAAACCCTGGCCCGAGCCCGGCCCAGCCCGGCCCATGAACAGGTCTAGTTACCATATCAGTTAATCACGTGATCAAACCTGTGTAAAGCTCGCTCACTTACCCCCAGCTGTTAAAAGTATATATTTTTTTTTATGTATTTATGGCTTATTTATTGTCAATTGAATTGTAGAATTCATATTTTTAATGTATTTATAAGATTTGTCAGTTTTTTTAATGATATCTAATATATATCTCAAATATTCATACGATATAATTGTCTTTCCAAAACCTTTTATGATACATATACTTTGAATCTTGTTCCAAATTCCAATCGCAAACTCTTATTCACATTGTCGATGACTTGGTACTTGAGATGATTACTTAGCATAGCTTATAGGGGGGTATTCTTTTCTGGATTTTGAGAGGGGGTGAGGGGTTGGTCAATGAGATTTTGATTCTCATTCATCAAGAATTCTATGATATTTTTTTTTTCCATTTAAGTGATACCCATCTTCTAGTTGGGTAAATAACTTTTTCACGGAGGGGAAAGTTGTCAACACTTGAATGGGATAAAAATACCCCTTTTAATAATAGATTTTTATGGCTAAAATGGTCATTACCTTATTTACATGGAAAATAAAAGAGCATGATAAATGCAATTACCTGAGTAAGTCTTTCCTGGAAAACACTTACCCAGGTAAGTAACTTACCAAAAAACAAATGGGGCCATAGAGTGAAGACATAATTAATCCTACGGGATTTGTCCATGGTTTGGCCAATGGGCTTTGCGTGCACCCGACTCCAGCCCCACTACCCCTTTGTCCACATTAATAATGTCCAAACACCAAACCCATTTATTGAACAAACTGAAAAAAAACACACACACACACAACCACCCTTTTAAATAGACCTGGCCTGAAGGTCCAAGACCAAAGCAATGTAAAATGCTAGCTCCGGCCAACTTGAATTTTACCCCTGTACAAGAAAATAGATGTTCCTAGTAATTTCAAATTGTGATTCTAAAGTTACTGGTGAGTGGTCACCAATTGATAGAGTTCATCAACTTTCTCTACTTATTTGGACTCAAGTCACAAATAAAACCACAAGCAGACTAAGCTGAATGATTAATTACTAATTGATTTAGCAAACAATCTTACAGAAAACTAGGTGTAAGGTAAGGGTGTCAATGGACCAGTTTTGAATTGGATCTCGTCCAGTTTAAAATCAATTTAAACGGATTGGAGGACCAACAAGACATATTGGATTGGACCAATTCAGTCCAAAATATTTATTAGATTGGATTGGACCTGGTCCGTCTGTAACAAATTTATATTGGATTGGGTTGGATTAAGCCAATATCTGGTCCATTGATATAAGATAAGAATATATGTGTCAATGGACTGGATTTGGGTTGAAATCAATTTAAATCAAAATGAATTTGAACAGATTGGACAGTCCAGACATTGAATTGGACTGGTCCAAATTGGTCCAAAACATTCACTGGATTGGATTGGACCTGGTCCATTTATAATGAACTCACATTGGATTGGATCGGATTGGACCAAAACCAGTCCAATTGCACCCCTAGTGTAAGGTACTCTTCAACTGTTAGAGTGTTAGTTATATGTAGAATGATTCTTCTCAAGTTTGGATTAATCACTAACTAAAAAAAAGAAAAGAAAAAAAAAATAGTTGATAATTTAGATCAAATTGATTGGTTGGTAAGGTCTTCTGCTGGTTGTAGTGGAGGCTTGGGATCAAATTCCACTTGCACATGGGTTGAGGGGTTTTGGGTTTGGGGGATGGGCTACCCCTGTTGTGTAGCCCCTTAGAGCAAAAAAAAAAAAAAAAAAACAGATAATTTAGACCAAATTGCTAACTTTTCTTTTTTTTTTGTGTGGAAAGCTGGGCTGAAATATTGGTTACGCCCTGACCACAAATCTATAGGCCTATGCCTAAACCTAAACAATAAAACCTAGTTCCAAGCCCAGACTTTCTGGGCCGGGCTGAAAATGATCACTCCTAAGTAGGTACTGTATACTTAGTTGAATAATGCCAATGGCAAATTGACAATAGACAGCAATGCCACTGGTGTAATTGAGAGTTGAGATGGTCTACTTAGAAGAGTTTTTCATTTAGAGCCCGAATCTCCTATCTACAAGAACTCTACCCACATAACATTGCAGTCACACATGGAGAACATTTCATCCTCTTACATAGTATTATGCATGAGGAGATGTTCCTAATACACGAATAGTGTATTATGAGTAGTGAGTAGAATTCTTGTGGGCAGGAGATCTGGAGTCTTTCATAACGCCCTGCCCTTGTGGGGTGGGGGGGGGGGGGGTAAGACTGAGATCAAATCAGCCCCCCATAATATTACCCCCACAGCACATCCCCGCCGTGTATTGGGAATATCTCTTGAGGATGTGCTGTGGGACGTGGTGAGGGGCTGATTTGAACTCGTCAAGACTGTGTACCAGAATAACCGAAAAAGGAAAGAAAAAAAAATAGATGGCTCCAGCCTTTCAGCTATGAGACACACGAACGGGAATTAACACGTGCTTTCTATCACTAAACCATACCACAAAGGTACAAACCACATTTTCTTTGGCATTCATCTTCTCTCATTTCAGAGCATTGAGCATGTTGCATTAAATGATTCAAATCACTCCTCATTAGTGCAGTCATTAGTATCGACTATGTATTGGTGTAAGAGCATGTGTTGTGTATATAGGGGTGCTCAACAAAAATCGAAAAATCTGATTAACCGAAATTGATCAATTTGGGATTTTTCAGAAATCGATAGTATCGGTTCAATTTTAGCTAATCCAAAAGAAAAATCAATGACTAATCGAGCTGACCAGTGTATGTGTGTGACTGTGTGTTATATTACATATATATTAGTTATAGTATTTATAATATATTGTAAATATAAAAAATCAAGAAACTGAAGAACTAAATTGATCAAAAATCAAACTGATTAACTGGTTAACCGATCAGTTTTAGTTCATAATTTTTCAAAAACTGGTGGTATGAGTTAATTTTCAGAAAAAAAACTCACATTTCAGTTAACCGAACTATGAACAACACCATTAAGCATATATGTTATATGGGATTTAGCTTTTATGACGTACATAGAACTCAATGCAAGCATCCATTGTATATGTATAAATAAAGCATAGGATTCAAACTATGATATCACAAAAGTATGTAACCAATTGACCGGTATCATAAAAGTGTTAATCAATTATAAAGTATTTATCAAAATTCACGTAGGTTTTGATTGGTGAAAATTCTTCTGGTATTACATTCTTTTGGCAGTATAGATTTTTCCATAAACATAATAAAAAAAAAGGAAAATCTCATTCAAACCTATCCACAATTTTTCACTTCATCTTATACTCACAAGTCACAATACTTTAAAATATAGTTTTAAAAAATGACCTGGAAATGGAACTATTCTGGCCATCAGTTTTTGGATCGACGGTTCGATCGTCCGGTTTGAACGAATAATTTGTTCTGACAATAAAAATAAAAAAAATAATAAAATGGCTAAAAACTATTGATCGGATCAATAGTTTGATTGTCTGGATCAACGGGTCATTGATCAATTCAACGATTTTTTATCAGGGACCAGGTTTAGAGTAAAACAGAACCAGTTGCCTAGATGATTCCCAGGCTGAATGGTTCGACCGTCTAGGTCAACGGCAATTCGAAAACCATGGTTTAAAAATTCTAACACCACTAATTTTGACACCATACCCCTTGTATTGGCATCAATTTCTCCACCGTGTTCCTAATTCTACAATAAAATTAAAATTTGTGAGATAAGAAAAAAATAAAAATCCCCATAAAAAGTATCTATATACATAACCAAACCCTTTTGGTCACTTTTTATTCAAGTCATTTTACCTATGAAAAATCCAATTAAATAAAATTCCATGAATGAATAATAATAAAAAACTGGTTCAATTTTCCTTCCGTACTTTTTAAATACTTCATCAGTGCAATTCAGAAAACTAGGTGAGTCCCACTTGGAGGTCCGATATTAACTAGTTCCACTTAAAGGCATTGTATTCGTGAGGGTTCCATATTTTACTCCACATATGGGTTCCATACCTATTGGTCTTATTGTGGGTCCCATGTTTGGGCTCAACCTACATGTCGAACATGCAAATCCCACATCCCACCCCATGGTCCCATACATGGGACCCTAGGCCCCTGGCCGTATTTCCATACTGTGAGGTCCATTTTGTTGGTAAACATATGGGTCCCCATTGTCAATCCTATTTGTGTGTGTCTCCATTTGTGGGTTTTACATATTTTAAGGCAAATTAAAGTTTCCTTAATCGAAGTGTTTACATTTTTTAATTGGGTAAAATATAAAAACTTTCCTTGAAGTTTCTGATAATCATAAAAATCCTCCTTATAGTTTAATTTTAGCAAAAATCTCCCCTAGATTTTTAAAGAATTTGAGAAAAATCTCCATTTCGTCAATGACCAAACGAAAAATGTCAATATTTACAAAATTACCATGAAGCGTCATTCAATTAATTTATTAAGTACCATATTTGCCCTCAATCTCCTTCATCGCGCCATGACTGTCTTGTATCTCCAACACCGTCTCAAGAACCTTCCCCTCCCTCCCGTGCTCCTGCACCGCCCTCTGCAGTAGCTCCTCCCCTCCCGTTTCTACCCCACTTGATATAATCTTCTCTATCACCTCTTCCTCTGGGTACTCCCCTGTTACCGTGAAATATCGACAGCCCACCGTTTCTTTATACTCCACCATCATCCGCTGCCTCAACTCCTGGAAGTCCATCAGCTCCTTTAGCTTCTTCTGCAGCCTGATGATGACCGAAGTCCTTGTGCAGTCCACCGGCGTCCCTTCTCTGTATCCAGAGAGCCTCCTATTGGTAGCATTGGCGCAGTCCATATCCTCGAGTTAAGACTTTATGCTTCTCACCTTTTAAGCACGGTCACGATATCGGCATTGGTCCGTGTGTGCAGGGCTTTTAGGGCCTCCGACTTGTTGAGGTACTTGCTCTCTTCGTTGGCTTGCTGCAGTCGGCCAAGGATGTCTTTGATGAAACTAATCTCTTTCACCATCTCGGCCTCCTATGGTCTATTTGATTTTGCGTCATCATCACTACCATCTCTAGGTCGGCATTGCCAGTTTCTAGATCTTTCATGGCTTCTTTCTTTAGATCCACATAGCTGAGGAAGGGTTTTGTTATCAAATCGTTCATCTTGCTCTGTTTTCTCTGTCTCAGTCGAAACTTGGAATCACATAACTTTGGAAGAGAGAACACTTCAGCTGCAAGAGTAGATTATGGCTATATGAGATATTTTTCGATTTAAAGGACCCAATTTTGGAAATAATTTCATTCCTAAAGTGAAATCTATATACAAATGACTTACAGTGATGCATTTATACCGAATAATGATTTGAAAACCTGCATATAAAAAATTCCGGGGCAGAAAATATACAACACACTATGTGCTTTATGATTTGGAAACCCGTGTACAAAAAACTCATGAGAATGAGCCCTCGTTCCCATTAGCTTCCTTGACTGGTAATGGTGGATGGTTGGCTATAGGAACCTCATACGGATGATCAATATCATCCTGTTCCCCACCACAAATATCTTGCATCACCTTGGAGCTATCAATGCCAAGCGGCCAGGCCAATGAATGGTGAACATTAATTAATCCTGTGCTGAAAACAACATTCCATTAGCACAAACAACTGCTGGTTTGAAGATTTTTTATAAGAAAAATACTCTATATCATTCAACAGGTCCATACCTCCAAAATACATTAAAATTTTATGCTTCAATAAATAGATTTTTTTTTCTAAGTCAAGTAGGGAAACAAACAGAAGAAACATAACTGAGCACAAAATTAAAGATTCTTGGGAGATTGAAAGAGGAGGAAGAAATCGGCAAAGAAAGTTCAGGGAGAAAAGGAAAGAGTTGTGTTTCATTTGGGTTTGGATGAAAGATTAAAAGAGTTGTAGCTTTCCTCCTCTTTAGACGAAAGAATTCAGGGATAGGACAGAGGATAAAAGAGGTTGACGGGAGAGGTAAAGAGGATAACAGGTCAGCAGGGGTATTTTAGTAAAAAATGTATGCAAACTAATTTGCAAAAGGGTAAAATGGGAATTTGGAGCAAAATTGATGTACCGATCTGACTTTTCCGTTTGGGTCATTGCTGAAAGGGAGGTTTTTGTCAAATTGTTTAAAAATTCAGGGAAGGTTTTTATAAAGTGAAACTATATGAGAGATTTTTATAATTATAAAAAACATTAGAGGAGGTTTTTATATTTTACCCTTTTTAATTCTTAATTCTTAGTAATATAAGAATACGTTTTATATACATGTACAAACAAACATTAATCAGATTTGATATATAATATTTGGATTTAATTTCTATGACTTGCATGGAAATCAAAATATCCGTTTTATATAATACATAAATGAATCACGAATATATAAAATAAATTCAAGACATTTTATGCCCCTTTTGAAAGGGCTTTCACATTGTGGCTTTTGGCTTTTTGAGGTGGGTCTCACCCTGATAACCTAAACATAAGGCAAATCTGGAAACATCAAACGGTCAAACCTACCATTAGCTAAAAATGGCTTTTGATTAAAAGTTTCTTTTTATTTCTTTTATATTGCATGATATAGATCGATAAGTGGATGGGGACACGAAATGAATAGGGTGCACGTGAGGTACATTAACCTTATTAGAAGCTTATAGTTTCACCTCCATCTTTGAAGGAACACGGAATAACCATCTCAATTGCTATGGATTGATCACTTCGGATCCAGTCATCCAGCACATTTGGACTCAGAGAAAATCCCTGCAACATCTCGACACTCATCCCCTCCCATGAAGCGAAAAAAAAACCCTTCCGTTCCAAACTCTTCTAAAATCTTTCCGCACGCCTCCACCCTCTTCGGAACGGTAGGGTGATCAAAAAAGAAAAAAAATCCCCGAACGGACTGAAAAATTGATCGAAACATAACCGAAAAACTGTTTAATCGAATTGATTGGTTTAGTTTTGGTTTGGTGTTTTTAAAAAAAAATTGAAGGTATCGATTCGATTTCGGTTAATCAATGTAGAAAACCGGCAGTTAATTAAACCGACTGGTAAACATATATTTCTATATATTTATGTATATTATATATATATTATATTATAAATTAATAAATATGCATAATATATATATTTATAATATATGATATATTATTTATTATTTAAACTATAATATTTTATATATATATTTATACTTTTTTATTTTATATATATATATATATATATATATATATATATATATTATAAATTAATAAATATGCATAATATATATAAACATATATATATATGCATAATATATATATATATATATATATATATATATATATATTTATAATATATGATATATTATTTATTATTTAAACTATAATATTTTATATATATATATTTATACTTTTTTATTTTATATAATATATATTGTAAAAAGTAAAAAATCGACAAACTGAACTGACGGTTAACCGAACCGATCAACCAGTTAACCAATTGGCTTCAGTTGCCGATTTTCCAAAAACTAGTAGTACCGGTTCGGTTACAAAAAAGGCCCATGGTTTGGTTAACCGAACCATAAGCATCCCTACAGAATGGGACCAAATCTAGTAGGTGCAACAAAGTAATCATGTTAAATAAGCACTTAATAAATATTTTGACAACTGTCAAAAGTGGGTATTAATCTTTTTCAAGGTAAGTTGGGGGTATTTTGAGGGACAGGTGTCAAAAAACTTTCTAAATACAACATTGTGCCTACCTGATCCGAACTGTTTCAGAACCCTTCCACCTTTATGTCCAAAGACGAAAAAACAATCAAAAACTAAAGAATCAATGAGCGACCGATTAGTAGTAATAAGGAAGAAACCTGAGGTCTATTTAGTATATGTTTGGCATTGATGCTGCAGATTGTGCTGCTGATGTGAGGGTTAGAACTTGGAAGCATCGTTTTCTCAGAAAATAGTGTCTTTTTTTTTGTTTGGAAACGTTGCTACCAGGTAGGACATTTTTTGGAGCAACAATAACGTTTTCTGTTTGGTACCAATGCTCCATGAAACATTTTCAGCACTGGTATCTATTATCCAGTGCCACGTCATGTCCCTATCACTGCCACCTCATGTCCCTGTTGGCAACAACTCTAGGAAACGCCAAATTCAGCGTTGCTCCAAGCCATGCCTTCCCGATTTCCAAGGTGTGGCTTGTAGCACCGTTTTTTATGGAAAAAATGATTCCAAACAAACAGGCATTTCCTAAAGCACCGTTTTTCCGACGTAGCGCTGATGTGTCACCATTTTCTGGAGCAACGACATCAATGCCAAATAGACGCTTGGTGAACAAATGACTCAACGACCGTGACACCTTTTGGAAAAGCATTCCACCAAGCTCCTACGAATCCAATGGCTCTGCTTACATTCTATTTTTTTCAACCATTTTTATAACATCCAAGTGTTTCTCGTTTAATTCTCTTTCATTGTTTACGTTTAGCCTTAAATTAGGTTGTATTTGGTATCATTACTGTTTCTATTATTGAAAAGTTTTGGGGTTGATCAAATATAAATTGGTGAGAATCATGTATTGTCATGTCACAAATAACAGCAATTTCAGCTATAACTATTAGACTTCATCCCATGGAACTGGAGCAAGAAACACCAATTTGATGTTATGCATTTTTAAGGTATGCCTATTTCAGTCATAAATAGTCTTAAATAATAATAGTGTGCCAATTTATATTGATCAACCTAAAACTTTTCAGATAAAGAAATGGTATCAAATACAACCTTAGTTTAGAAAGAGTGCAAATACGTATAAATATGTAAAGTGCAAATATAAGATTTAGAAATACAATATACAAGGTTTTATACTGTACATATTTGTATTTGCATGTTTTCCAAATCGAGGCATTAAGAAAAACTCTATTTGCGAAATATTTTTTCTTGTTTGAGGATCTGTCTCTAGGTGTGTTCTGTTATTTTTTTATCTCATATTTTAGGCTGTAATCTCTTCTATGGTTGCTTCAGTTTGTTTAATGCAATTTTTTTTTTTTTATCAACAAATGCAAATATGTAGAGTGAAAAACCTTGCCTTTTGTATTATTTTGTATGTATTTATATTGTATATATTTGTATTTGTACTCTTCCCAAACTGAATCTAAAAAACATATACTTGCAAGAGATGAAAGGGATTTTCATAGGGGTTGATTGCATTTGGCATTCCTTATTTTAAGTATTTATCTCCTTTTTGCAGTTAAAATGTCCCTATGAATACCGAGTTTTTAACAACAAAAATGAGATAAATCTTTAAAATAAGAAATGCCAAATGCAACAAGTCAAATTACTCATAATTTACTCAAAATCAACTCAATCAATACTCTAATTTGACTCACAAATAATCATGTTCTAGCCAAGTTTGAGTAGCTTGAGTAATTAATCGAGTAGAGATTCAAGCTTTGTAGTACTCGGCTCAAAGGGCTCGCAAGCCCAATTGAGTATTTAATAAAATATTAATTTTTAATATATTTATACAATACTTTCAATATATTATGTTGTTTAATATTTTATGATTATTTACATTGGCATGGGTTCCCTTTTTTGTATTTTAATCTTGCTTTGTCTTCACTCTGTTGTGTGCTCTCTGTCTTTTGAATTCAAATATATCGAATCGAGTCGAACTCGAGTTCAAGTTCAAATGATGCAATGTATCGATTCATCTTAGGGCACGTTTGTTCCCCAGTAAATGGGGGCAAGTAAATTGGTGGATCTCATAAAAACAAAAGAAACATGCATCCATGTTTCAGTATTAGCGGGCCTTATGAAAAATAATGATTAATGAACAGCTCATTTATTTGGGTAAATAATACTTTAGATTTGGATAAATTATTATTTAGGCCACGCATAAATTTGATAATATATGATATAATATTATTATCGCAATGACACTTTTATCGATAAAACATTCATTATACACGTAAAAATTTTACCAGGAAAAAGAAAAAAACATTACTAGGTGCACTTATATATTGACAAATATTTACTAGGAAACATTTAAATTTCCGGTGTGTGATTTGATTCCGCGCATTCACGTTATTCGATAATTGGAGATAACATAAAAAGTTAAAACTCATCTTCCATGACAACCTTAGGCTTATTGCCGCAAGCAAGAGAAAACGACGGAGATTCCAAACACGTTTCTTACTCTTCTCCCTTTCTCTCTCACTTTTTCTCTCTTGTCTTTAGTTACTGTCTACTCTTTACAGTATGACCATCTGTTACTTTTGAGCGGACAAAAATCCGAGTTCTAGACAGAACTTGAGCGGCGAAGAGGTGTTCACTCGTTGAAATGAGCATCGAGAGGACTCAGGGTGGCTGCGTTGCAATGCGAACCTTCTCTTCCTTCTCTCCCACCAAATGCACTCATGGCTCCGCTTCTTCAGGTATTCTCTCTTCTACTCATTCACGTCTTTGATCCTATTACATTTTTCTTTTGAACTTGTTATTACGATACGATCGCGTTTTCTGTGTAAAGTTTCAGCCTCTCTCTACGATCTTGATGAATCTCCCCATGTAATACGATATATATGTTAATTGGTAGTTCCCAATGTTGCTTCTTTGGATCGCGTCTTTTAAGCAAGCTTTGAGGTGTTCCTGCACCTTAGCTTGGATCGGTTTTTCTCCTAAAAGCCTCACTATAAACTTTCTGTTTGTTCTTATTACTTCTTCCTTTTTCAACTCTACGACGCTGGTTTGACGATGATTTGGATTATTTAATCTCCATTGGTTTTCTCTGTCTCCCATATATAGATTTCCTGCACTCTTTTGCTTTCTTAGTTATGAACTCCAATGGAGATTTTAGGGTTTCATGGTGATTTTCTCGGTAAATTCAGCCTAAAAAAAACCGACAGGCTTGGTGGAAGAAGATGATGGCCGCTACATATCCGGCAGGGAACCTAGCTAGGGTTTCTTTAATAAGAAACTTGACACTGAACTTTGTAAGATTCTTAATATCAAAAGTAAATTTGAAAAAAAAAAAGAGAGAGAGAGCTCTCTTATATTCAGCGGAATGAAAAGATCTGGTATTTTCATGAAAATAGACTAATGAATCAAGGCAGCTGGTTCAAACGCCATGAACGGCCTCTTGATTGCAGCAGCAATGCAGCATCCGGTGTTCTTTAAGCTAGGTCCTTTCATTTCATGGTCTTGGTCTTGAATGAGAACTGAGAACCATGGACTGATTTTGTCGGATAAAATGTGGACGAAAGGTAATACTGTTTGTCTCTTTTTGTTGATGGGTCGGTCAAAGTCAAGATGACACAACTGATGACCGAACACGGTACAATCTAAAAATGTTCACTTTCTCCAGACTTAACACACGTAACTTTGACTAAGAAAACTGAGAAGGGGTAACGTTAGAAATCAGAATTTTGTCTCCTAACCAATGTTTCTCGCAACTCTGAAGTCTCAAAACAAAGCGAGACTGAAATTAATTCCAGCAGCCTCCGAGAAGATGTGTGTCTACGGAGGGCCTCTTAGGTTACGGAATTTTATCCTGACATCAGATTGGAACCCTATTATTGAATTAAATATGGGGCCTAAGGTGGTGGTTCAGTTGTTAGGATATCTGACTTAGTGGAATCCGGATTTGTTTCTTACAGAGCGATATCTTCTGTACTTATATTTATTATTTATGTGAAGATAATTTCCAATATAGGGTAGAATGTGATTATGAGGTGAGATTGGTGTGAGGCACGCTCCGTGAGAAGAAGATCCCAATTTGACTTATAGTTGTGCGGTTCTATGAAGCAAAGAAAAAAATAAGGTATAATGCCCAAGTTCAGACAGAGCCCGACTGCCCGAGGTCAAGTAATATGTCTAACCTGGATCCAATCTACACTGAAATCTGATGCATTTATGTTGGGTTTCAGATTGGGCTAATTTTAGATTGTTCAATGAATGCATATAATCAGATTGGAATAGAGTTGCAATAAAATTGAATCGGGATTGGGTTAGATCTGTTCATGGGCCGGATTGGGATCGGGTCGGGTTTTTATTCTGTATTAACAGATTTTTTTAAGGCTTGAGATCGAGTTCGAGCCCGGTCCAACCACCGGGCCTACAATTTGGGCCCAAGCCTAGTTCTCATAAAAAGCCCGAAGCCCAAGTTTAGGCCTGAGCCCGAAGTATATAGCTCATGCCGTTGCTGAAGCAGTTGAATAGAGAGAGAAAAATTATAAAGAAAAAATAAAAAATATATATTAAAGTATTAATGTATATATATTATAATAAATATTATATATTTTATATTATATAAATGAGTCAGGCCAGGTCGGGCTCGGGCTGGGCTTTTTTGACAAATCCTGAGCCTGACCGAGGTGCGAGTCGGGACGGGCTGGGCTGTCAGGCTACCCGACCCATGAACAGATCTAGATTGGACAAGCCCGACCCCAATCTGAAAATGAAAAGGCCAAACTTTTGACCCCAAACCTGCCCAAGGGGCAAGGACTGAAAACCCAAGTCCAGCCCGTATAAAATTGCAGGCTTGCATTGGTCCCGCACAAGGTTCTAAATATCGACACAAGCTGATACGTCGGGCGTATCGGCCTGTGTCGGTGCTTTTTTTTTATGTGTCACTTTTTTTTTCGAAATTGGTTCAGAGGGACCAATTTAAGGCCCAACTACCCTCTGAACCAGTGGCTGACCTGATACAACCCTTGTAGGGACGTATCGAGAAGCCACCGGCATGATACGTATCAGCTAATACGGACCAATACGTATTGATATTTTGACCCTTGGGAACATCTCCCATACTAGTCATTGAGAGATGTTTCTATACACGGTTGGAATGTGTTGTGGGACATAATGGGCAAGGATGCAAATGGATTAGAACGGATTCAAATCAAGATATATCCAAATCCGTTTTGACACTATTCATGGTGGATTCGATCCAATTCAAAGATTCGATCGGATCTTATAGGCAAGGATCTGAATTCAAATATGATCGGAAAGTTGGATATTCAGATTTGATTTGTTCCGATTTGTTTTATTTAAAAAATAATAAAATATTAAAAGAAAAATAAAATATATTAATTTAAATAAAGAAAAACAAAAAATATAAGCATTTTTAATTATTTTCGTCATATATATACATGTTTTTATAAAAAATAAATAATATAACAAATTTACAAAAATACAATATAAATAATATATTTATAAATAAATAAATAACATATATATTATATTTATTTATATAAATATATAATATATATCGAATAAAATCTTTTCAAATCAAACAAGGGATCCGAATCCGATTTTATAATTCAAACAAAGGTGATCCGAATTCGACCAAATAGGATCGAATCGGATCGGATGATCCATTTAAACCCTCACTTGTGGGGGCGCCCCACTGGGCGTCGCCAACAAAACACGTTCCAACTCTACCAACACAATCTCACACGGCACATCCCAGGTCCTACTTTTATGATGTATACAGGATGTGCGGTGTTAGATGATATTGGCAGAAGGTCGGAACGTATTTTATTGGCAGAAGATCTCAACTCGGCGTCGATGTGATTATACTCTTTATTCGTACAATCGTATGTCTCTTTTTGGGGAGGTCGGATCTGCTCTCACATCTGGCGCCTCACACGCACATCTTACCATTAGAAACATCTCCTGCACTTATTAATTATTATTTACGGGAGATGTTTTCAATGCACGGTGGATGTGCATGTGAGGCGCGATCCCGTCTCCTTTTTGGGCGGCAACAGGGCTACCAGTTCAGATGGGCTACCTACAGGACTGCGGCCCAACCATCACAGGCTGTAAGTGCATGGTGGAAATAATAACCGTAGATTGTTTAGACGTGATAAATTCAAATGCAGTGCCACTCAACCATTGTTGTATGTTTCCCTTCTACACTCACTCTTCTTTTCAACTACGCCTGGTTTCTCATCAGACTCACCTGCTCTGTTACCAAATTTTTGCCATAAAATGCTCTGGTATGGTTCCTACCCGAGGTAGCTGGGAGTGTTCACCTGATCACTGATCATTTGAGAGTCTTTTCCACTTCTTTCATGATACATTAAAAGAGATCCAATTCACTGGTAATGTAACTTGTTTGACTAATGTCTAAGAATGGAATGGTTGTTTGCAGAGGATGCAATTAATGACATGCCGGCATGGATTGGGAGAGGTTTAACTTGTATTTGCTTCAAGAGGAAAGGAGCTTATGAGCGGCTTTGCACTAATTTAACACCCTTGCAGGCAAGAATTTTCTGTGATCAGGAGTTATTGAACTGTTTTTGTTTATAATATATATTTTTAATTTGTTCTTTGAGCCCCCGCCCCCATCGTTTTTGCCAATTGCCTCTTACCAACCTATTTCATGTTCCTCCACTTATCTCCAATCTGTTCAGTTTTTGGGTTGAACCATTGAAGTAATTCATTGGAATTAATAGAGAAGAAGGAACAGAGTCCCCAGTATATGGGTTGGAAGCCAATTCTAATGATTTCACTGGTTTCCTACATAATCAAACAGCCATTATTTCAGATCCTAAGATGGAATTCTCTTAACTAAAATGTCTGTTCGGCAGCACCAACACCTGTGACTTGAACGCCCGTGGATCATTGGAAAAGAAAGCTAAACCTAATAGGTGAAACTTATAATTCCTTCTGTCACTTACTGACTCTCTTTTTCTTTTCCCACTTATTTAGATCATCATTATCACCGCTTCTGTAATTCCCACTTATTCTGACTGTCTTACTTGCTCAGGTCAATATTTCCTCGAGTCAGTAGGAATTATTCTAGTGCTTACACCAAATAATCACAATTCAGGTGGAATGAGTAACTGATGACCTGATGGAATTTAAAGCATACAACGAGAAAGAGTGTCATGAAAGTTCTGGACAACCAAGCCAATTAGGGCGGGAATTTACTTTGCGATTCTTGTCTTGGTAAAAAGTTCTGGAAATCTATATATGCCTATGTCCTAGTGCAACAGTTGATGCTAAGCACAGCCATAGGTCGAAACATGATCCTTGGGAGAGGTTCACTGAATTAGTTGGGTTGCTCTACAAAGGATTTTCTCTTACCCACATAAAAAGATTATCAGTGAGTTTACCAGGTTAATAGACTTAGATAAATTAGCCCCAAATTTATGTATTATGAGTAACAAGAATAGGAAAATGCAGTTGAATCAAGATACCACTTCAGCAATCAAAAATGGCATCATAGAATCCTTAATTATGTCTTGTATGGTCCATGATTTGCCTATATAATTAGTCAGCTTTTCATGAGAGTGGATTACTGATACGAATCAATCAGCACCCTTGAAGACTTATTCTAGAAAGAAGAAGGCCTTACAACAGGTCCTGATATGCCATAGTGATGGTACTTGCGATTTGGACTGAATTGAATACCAAGGGTAATTTTGTCATTTTTGAAATTTTCTGTGGGGTCCATTGATAGGGTTTAAATTTTCTAGTTATAGTTTGTTTATGTTTAAAATTTCAGAGTCATTGCATAAGTAGGATTAGAGTTATTGAGTTTTCTTTGAATTGAAATAGAATATGACAGCTTAGTTTGAATCCTACTAGGATTATTGGGTCTAACAACTTTACTCCTAAGACTATTATGAGTCTAACAGTTTGACTCGTAGGATTATTATGAGTTTAGAGTTTATAAATATGTATGGACGTTTTACACAAAGGCAATGAAATACATTGAGTTTTCTTCAGCTTATGCTAGCTATGGTGAGTGATTCTAGGCACCCTGTGAGTGATTCCAGGTATTTTCTCTCTTCTTTCTCTCCCTGTTTTCTCTTTTATTCCTTCAAGAAGCCATTACAGACATCAACAGCCATAAAACTTTGATCAAGAAGACCATTCAACATTCTCTAAGGATTATAACTGAGCTGATCCTACATCAATTACAAAATTGAAAAAGCCAACCATTTTGTATGGAAAGGATGTGCAGAGGAATTGTGGGTCATGTTGGAAAATTGCAAAATTTTGGTTATAGATGAATACTATATGAAACAAGGATTAGATGTCCTTATAGGGAATTCCAAGATTTTATGTAAAATTGTCTAAGACAGTGAGAGTTTTTTGGGCTTGAAAGCATGAAACAGTGGTTGGGACATTCACCTAGCAAGGGTTCTTGCACATGTTTCCTGGATTTCTCCTACTTGGTAGAAATATGTATTTTGTCAAAATTACAGCACATGGGATTGTCTTGGAGGTTGTGGCAAGTTAATTTAGAATTGTTGATGGGAGGTTTCCTTCAGTTTTATGTCTATTAAGAAAATTATCAGAAAATTTTTACTATGTTTAACCCTTTTGTGGTCAATGTTGTCAGTGCCCTGACCACCACAGACTATAATAAGGGTGAATTTTCCGCCACTTTATGGTCTGTAAATTGTTTTTCTTGTTTGTTTCCTTTTTTGGATAACATGCAATGAATAAAAAAGCCAAAATTCTGAAATCAACTATTTTCAAACGTAGCTTTCTTCCATGTCTATTGATTCTTGATAAGTATTCATGGTAGTAAATAGAGAGATGTCATTCTATTGATGCTTTAAATCATACTATGCAGCTCACTTTCATAGATATACACTGGTGGATTCCATTAATAAGTTGTGGACATGTTTCAGGAGGAAAGACTTCAAAGATTGAAGCATCGAATGAAGGTTTACTTTGATGGTACCAGGCCAGATCACCAGGTGCGTTATACTTTATGTATTTTCATCTGCAATTATATGGATCAATGTATGAAGAAAAGCAACACACCCTGAAAAAAAGAAAAAAATGAAGAAAAATTTTGAATATTGAAACCTAAACATGTAAAATGCATTTAATCAAACGATGAATTTGTCTAATGTGCCCTACTTATTTTTACTACAATTGACCAAGCTATATTCATGGCACCAGGATGCTTTGAGAGCGCTTTGGTCAGCTACTTACCCTGGCAAGGAGCTCCATGGTCTGATATCCGAACAATGGAAGGAAATGGGCTGGCAGGGCAGAGATCCATCTACTGATTTCAGGTTTCTCTAATTCTCAGATGGTTACTGTTATTGATTGTTTACTTCTTTCATAAAGGTGGTTTTCTAGCTCTGCTTATGCTTTGATATGAGCAACTTATCTGATGAACAGAGGAGCTGGCTTCATTTCTTTGGAGAATTTGCTGTTCTTTGCAAAGACATTCTCTGTGAGATCCCAGACTATGCTACTCAACTAAGAATTTATAATTATGGATTTTTTATCCTTCACAGCAGCAAAAACACTCTTAGCCTATTCATATCAGTTGCTGTTCATTTATCACTATTATTTGAAACAGGACATTTCTTTTAAATTAATAGGAAAACTGCTGGATTTTATTGTTTTTCCCTCTCTTGCAAGTTGCAACTCTATATACTGAAAGAGAAAAAGCACTCTGAGTTATTTTCATTTATTCATTTATATATTTTTGCAGACATCCTTTCAGCATCTAGTAAACAAGCAAGGGGGAAAGAGAGCTACTTGGGAGTATCCATTTGCCGTTGCTGGTGTGAACATCACATTCATGATCATGCAAATGCTAGATCTAGATTCTTGTAAGAATCAATAACCAACTTCTACTTGGACTTCTTGAAACTCTGTTCAAATATGTTTTCATGAAGAATATGCTTTGCTTTATCAAAATCGTACATGCTCACTGCTGAATCATTTGACTGGTCAATGCCACTCTTTATACTTGTATGGAATTTGGAAAATTCTGATCGAATTGAATTGTGATGTTAGTAATGTAGGACACCTTGTTTTGCAGCAAAACCAAGGACACTTGTTAGAGATGCTTTTATACAAATGTTATCAGGTAAGACCTCAAAAATAATTAATTTTATACCGACAAACTTAGAAAGCACATTCTTACTTTGAAACATGCTATTAACTGCCGGAGTGGAGTTTGAGTGTGGTTTTGTCAATTCACAAGTGGGATATTTGTATTATATGGATTTCAGTCCGGTTTACAGCATGTTTCCATATTAGAATATTAGAATGGGCTTTTGGAATTATATACATTCCTGAATTGTAGATATCATACAGTATGCCAATCTCAAAATCCAATGTTTCAAAGGTTTAAATACACAGTTCAAGGTATGGCATCATCTACAAGCTGCATGCTATAAATAGAACAGTGATAAAGAAAATTTCACATGATTTCCTAATTTTGAAAAAAAAATTCATATTTTCTTCCTCTATTCAGAGAATGAATGGGCATTCGATTTGCTTTATTGTGTGGCTTTTGTGCTTATGGACAAACAGTGGTTGGAGAAGAATGCCACATACATGGAGTTCAATGTAAGCTGCATTATGGTTTCATAGTAGTGTGCAATTTAGTTTGGGCTTGTTTTTCTGCAGTTTCATTGGATGTTTTTGAAACTTGCTCTTCTGGCTTCATTGTCTGACTCATGTTGATTTTAATCCAAAATCGAATTATTACATTTGATTAGGATGTCTTGAAATCTACTCGGGCTCAGCTGGAGAGAGAACTTTCAGATGAAGTCCTACGCATAGAAGACATGCCATCCTATGGCCTTCTCTGTTGAATATAGTTTGCAGGAAAGAAGAGCAAGAATGTCTAGATTGGTCTGATCCATTTAGATTTAGATTACATTTAGGTGCGTGCATCTCTCTCTCTCTCTCTCTCTCTCCTTTCGGAATCAAACAATTCCACTTATCTTTCATTGCTACTTTCCACTATAATTGTAGGTGGTGGTGTGGTGGTTGAGAAGGTTATGGAAGTTTTGCTTAGCTGTTACAGCTCCACTCAAGTATCTCCATACTAGAAGTCTGAAGGAAATTTAAGGTTTATTTGTTTTCTTTTTCTTTCTTTTTTTTTTTCACTTTGAATGGAAATTAATAATTTGCAACTCAGATCTGAGAAATAAAATTAGCTGTTAACCATTTTGAATACTCGAATTGAAGTGCATAGGATATTTAGGCATCTTTCTTTTGCCGTTGCATTGTGCTTGTTTCAGAGGACATTGGTTGTTAGATGTATCTGTGGTTGCCTAATACTTACTTCCCTGTGCTTGTACTTGGATCTTCCAAACCTACTGAGATGCAGATGGATAGTTTTGAGATGCGTTTGTATCAATAAGTCAATGGCATAAGCCGCCGGTTGGATTGCATATTGTATTTGCACCTTTAAAGCACATTAAAATGGCTATCATTATGGTTCAAAAGAGAGCACAGAGATTATCAATTAGCTAAGCAAAGTTGGTTTACTTACAGTGATTCTGCTTGTGCATTACCTCTACAAAGATACGTGATACTTGAAGCTCTGATAATGGTGTTAAATCAAGCCATTAACGCAATTGTTACACATGAGAATAGACCAGGCAAATGCCTCGTAACTTTATTTACCAAAGTGCCCCTGTATGTAATCCTTTCGAGTTACCTTGCGTCCTTACCTATTGAAATCTGACTCCGGAAGTCCGAGCCACTACACAAGGCACAAGCATTAACTTGCTAATGAAAGCCTGCCTCTAGAGTGGAGTCTGAACAAGCACACAAGGATCGAAATCGAATCCCTGAACCAACCCATCAGATGATCCATTCAAGTTCGATCGCCAGCTGAAATGGACGACCTTTTTCATTGATACCTGGACGGCTAGTTTTTCATGGCTCAACGACCGAACCCAGAATGTTCCCGCCTAAGCCACGACTCTTCAAGTTCAAAAATTCGCTTTACTCTTTCTCCCCATTTCACTCCCACACAATTCCGCCCCCAAAGAATCCGGCAAAGCTGCCACCCTTCTCACTTCTTGCTGATAGATGCGCTTCCATGAACCAACTCAAACAAATCCACGCCCTAATGATCGTCTCTGCTCGCATTCACGACAACTACGCTGCAAGTCGTATATTCTCCTTCTGTGCTCTTTCGCCTTCAGGAGATCTCGCTTACGCTCTGAAACTATTCAGTCGCATATCAGAACCAAATTCCTTTATGTGGAACACCCTCATTAGAGCCCAAGCTGACAGTCCAAACCCCGCGCAAGCCATATTTCTCTACATGAAAATGAGAAAGCTGGGGATCGTACCGGGTAAGCACACCTTCCCTTTCGTCCTTAAGGCTTGTGCTAACTGTTACTCACTTTCATCGTGTAAACAAATCCATACCCATGTTCTAAAATTTGGGTTGGACATAGATTTGTATGTGGTTAATGGCTTGATCCGTGGTTATTCTGTTTCCGGCAACGTCAGCGATGCCCGGCAATTGTTCGAAGAAGCATCTGAAAGAAATTTGATAATTTGGACCACTATGGTTAGTGGATATGCACAAAATTTTTGCTCAAATGAGGCACTGGTGCTGTTCGATCAGATGGTCTCAGAAGGAATTGAACCTAACGATGCGACTCTAGCTTCCGTGTTGTCCGCCTGTGCTCGATCGGGTTGTTTGGAATTGGGGGAGCGAATTCATCTCTTTATAAAAGAAAAGGGAATTGAAGTAGGAGTTATTCTTGGCACGGCGTTAGTACACATGTATGCCAAGAATGGTGCAATCCTGATGGCTCAAAAATTGTTTGACGAGATGCCTGAGAAAAATACAGCGACTTGGAATGCCATGATATGTGGGCTAGCTGTTCATGGGCATGCCGAGGAGGCACTTGACCTCTTTTTTCAGTTGGATAAGCGAGAGGTTGCTCCGAATGATATCACTTTTGTAGGAGTCTTATCTGCTTGTTGTCATGCTGGTTTACTTGAGGTTGGTCGTAACATCTTTAATTCCATGAAGAGGAAATATGGGATTGAACCAAAGATTGAGCATTACGGATGCATGGTTGATCTTCTTGGGCGAAGTGGCAGACTAGCAGAGGCTGAGAATTTGATAAAAGGGATGGCTTGGAAAGCTGATGTGGTGGTTCTGGGGGCCTTGTTAGGCGCATGTAAGAATCGTGGGAATGTTGAGATTGCTGAGAGAGTGGTGAAGGAGATTCTTGTTCTGGAACCAAACAATCATGGGGTTTACGTTGTTCTGTCTAATATGTATGCTGAGGCTGGCAGGTGGGAGGATGTTCTGAGGCTGAGGAAGGTGATGAAAGATGGGGGTTTGAAGAAGATACCTGGGTGGAGTCTTGTGGATGGTGATGACTAACTGCCTAATATATTTCATATCTGCTAATATTTCCATTTATAAGAAACAAGAAGGTTAATGTACAAAATTCATTCATCCGGGAAATGTAAGATGACTGGCAATCTGGGTAATGCAAGAATAAGAAGTTACCAATTTATTATTTATCATTTGTCATGTTTATCTTTTACTATTGGTGGTCGAGGTTTTTCAGATAACCGAAAGGAGCTGGAAGAGTTCTTCCCTTTGGATTTGAGCCTTCTAACCATTGAAATGCATGCTGATTGCTGAATAAGGATATGCAGGTTTTCTTTATTTCAATTAGCAAGACTGAGTGGCATTCACATCCAGATCAGAATGCCTCTGGCTGTAGAACTGCAAGCATCGGTAGGGTTAAAATTGTCAGCAACTGTTAGTACTTTGAGGAAGGTTTGGGTCTTCTCCAACTTGTGTGTCCATGGTCAGGACAATCGAGAGATATGAAAGCTGTTCAAAGCGCCTGGAATTAGCCAGAGATGAGTTGGGCAGAATACATGGTTTATACTTTATACAGTAAATTTATTCTTGTAAATGATATACAGACTAGCTCTTCAGAATATTTATCCAATTGTCTTTATATTGTCATTCTGCAATCTCATTCTTCACTTGCTTAACTCAGTTTATTCTTTTATGGTGTAGCTTCATGGAAATGAAAAATAAGGGTATGGGTCTTTTTTAATCTTGAGTTTGTGTTTCATCTCTGACTCTTTGTATTTCCTTTGGGTTAGTGGAATAAAAAAATATACATAACAGACATCCATTTTCTAATGAAAATGAAATACCACCCTAACAAAAGTTCACCTCTTCCGCCCCAAAATGGTTTGTCCAGGGAAGGAATGCAGCACAAAATATGAAGAAAAACAGGATACTCACAGGAGCAACGAAGGTGGTTGGATACTACAGGCAGTTTGCCTTGAGCTTGAATGAAAAGGGTGGATCTTGCTGGTCCATCCTATGGAGATGTAAACAATAAAAGGAATGCTATATTCCATTACTTATATTGAGGGTTATGAAAAGCTTGGCCAAAATGACCAACCTATCAACTTGGGCTTATTGACTAGATCCCATTGGATTTCCCACGTTTTAAGGCTTAAGCAACTCCGCTTCAAGGCCAAAGTCGGACTTTGTGTACAGTGTACACTGTACTACTTACATATATAAAGTCAACCTATCTCCAATTCCATGTGGCCTGCCTGCTTGCTCTTTAGGAGCAAACCATGAAGCTAGCAATAGTTCTTTCTCCCACTCCTTGCAGTAGTGGCATATGCAGCTGGTAAGTCCCCAATAGCCCACTTCCTACTGTTTTCTTTTTTGGTAGCAATTCTCAGGCTATTAGAATTTAGAAACAAGAAGGCTGGGAAAATACTATCTAGTCTCTGAAGTTCCCATAAAAAATTGAAGCTGCGGCCAACTAATTAAACTACCATCTTTTGCAGATCTACTTCAGAATGCAGACTTTGAATCTTCACCGCGCAATATTACTGCCCACCCCACCACTCCTTTCATGCTCTTAACTGAAACCAACAGCATTCCTGGCTGGACCTTCGAAGGTACAGTCCGGTATGTAATGGCCGGCCCCAATATGTCGTTACCGGGGAATGGTCACGCAATACAGTTGGGTCCTCATGGCAAGATCAGTCAGACATTTAGAGCAACCAAGGAGGACTACGATTACTATGTTCTCACAATCACCCTTGCTCCAGGACTAGGCCAGAATTGTTCTATCTCCACCACAGTCGCTGTCAATATTTCTGTGCCTGGTGTGTCGAGACTGTTCACCTTGGAGAAACGATATGGAACGGAGACTTGGGAAAGCCATAGTCTCCATTTAGGGGGGTGGGGTGGCCGTGACGATGACGAACTTGTCAACCTAGTGATTCGAAGCCAACCAACTGATTGGGACTCTGATAACGCCTGCGGGCCTGTGGTTGATACGTTTCTTCTCAAGAGGTTAGGGATGCCGGGATCATACGGAGGTACGTAGTTCTCATTCTCTCCTTCACTGGCGGTCATACCAACTGTTCATTTAATAGGATATGTGGAATTCGAGCTTGGGTGATATTTGGATCGATGATGATTTCTTGAAAATCACTGCCACGCCGGGGCCACATCAGCATTAGAGGAATCCGCTTGAAAATTGAAATGTCTGTTTGGTTGGCCTATTTTGGTTATTTTTAAGAAATCTGCTAAAAATCAATTCTTGAAATCAGCCTTTTTCAGGGATTACTCTTTTTTTTTTATGATTTCCTGATTTCTAGTTGATTTCGATTTTTTGAGGATGATATGGCCTCCAACATGGCATTAAATAATAACTCTAGTATAAAAATAATCGGCCCTTGAGAATCGGTACCAGACTCGGCCAATTCTTTATAAATCAGCTTACATGACAGAAATGATACCAAATAACAAAATTTACTGATTTTTAAAAAATTAATAAAGAAGAATCAGCATCGATGCCAAACATTACCTTAATCTCGAGTTCGTCTGGGTCAGTCTTGGAACAATGTAACAATGACATAAATTCTTTGTAGCATTCATTTAATCGTACAATCAGATCCGATGGATCAAATTACAGATAGTCTCATATGGAACAGCGGATTCGAAGCAGGTTCAGCTTTCCTGCGAAACTCCACGGAGGGTATTCTCCTTGATGAAAATCCAGGTGACACATTCCGTGCTACATGACTGGTTCGTGATAGGAAGGGTCAAATATTTAAACTCTGAACATTATTCAGTTCCAGAAGGGAATGCCGCAATCGAGATTGTTTCTGGTGCTCCTTACGGGATCGAAACGAGTCTCCCTCTGGAACTAGGGTCTACTTATAGCCTGGAATTCATTGGAAACTTGATTGTATGGGCCCAAGTAGGAAATACTGTTCAGAACTTCACAATGCGGAGCAACGGGACCGGCTCAACCCAGAATTGTTCCATGACATTCAAGACGGATACAAATCCAGCTTCGATCAGCTTTGTTAGCTTCAACGAGAATCGGAGCAGAGATCTTGTTCCATGCGGTCCTGTGGTTGATAACATTGTTCTTCTCCGCGTACCTTCGGATGGGAACAGACCAGAAGTGGAACTTCATTGCTTGGTTTTCTTAGTTTTACTTCTGCAAATCATCTTTTAGCATAATGAAAGTGTCCGGAGAAACTGCATAGTGAAAGTGTAAACATTGAAGCACTGCTTGGACAGACGCCACATGAAGGGGGCACATTTCATTTCAGTTTCATATAGCACTCTCACACATGCCAAGGTTTCCAGAATTGGATTTATTTCATGCTGTCAAGAAATATAACATTGGGATATATAATTCACTGTATCCCAATGTTTCTTTTTAACTACAGTTGATTCACTTTCTTGGTGAAGTTGTGCTCGGTGCTCCAAAATGTCCATTGTGGAATCTTTTCATTTGGCATCCAAACAAGGCCTGAAAAGTAAGTAATATGTTGGAGAAGGATAAAAGAGAGACGTAGGTGTGGTGGGGTTTTGGTTTTATGCCTGGTTGTTCAATAAATTATGTGGTAGATCCAGTCTTGGTCCTTTTTTAACAATTTCAGCATCCCCTCCCCCAAGACAAGATCCTTTTTCCTTGCTTTTAGAAACTTGGCTGAATAAAGAAACGTTTCAGTTTCTGTGTTTTCACTGTGAACAAGCACTTGTTACTTGCTTCCTTTACCTACAATTTCATCATTCTATTCATTGTTTCCTTAAAAGTTAAAATGTAAAAAAAAAAAACCAACATTCTATGCCCTTGGCTGAAATACATAACAGTTAAATTAACCAAATAAGCATCCAGCTAATTGCAATTCCTCAAGGAATAGAATATCATTATAAATCATAAAAGAAAATGCAGTTGTATGGTGTCCAAATTGTCATATGAGAATGGAGAAGTCAAGTGGTATTACTAACTTGATCAACAAGAAAATAGCACATGCCAGTGGAGCTGCACAGTTGAAGTGCTAAGCATTGATAGTTTAGAAACCAGGAAAAAGTATCATCAAAATTTGCAAACTTGTGAATGATAAACTATTCCAGACGTCACAGAAAGAATTGAGTGATACATTACTAATCTATTTTTAGCACTATAAAATGCATCACCAGAACTTGCAACCTCTGACTGTCCACACATTTAGATGATTCAGTGTTCCACTGTTAGCTTGATGGATCTCTTAGATAATGAAATCTGTGTTCATTAGCTAATTCTGTGACTAGACACATACCCTTCTAGTTGAAGAATCCCTATGGACTATACCGTACTAGTTTCATGGGCTTGAAGATGTCCATTTGAATTCTCCTCCTGGCAATACAAGTTTTGTCCATTGAGTATAGCATACCATTCAAATCATGTGCTCATCAGCAAATGACAAGAATAACGCTTACCATGCCAGATAACTGGTCTCTTATATAGTACATTGACCTCAACATTGTTTCTAGAGTATCTTTTGTCAATTGGAACTTCACATCTGATTCTCCTTGGAGAGACTGTGTATCATCCTGAAGCTGCAGAAAAAGTCATGTTAATGGGCATAATAAATCACATAACTTCTTGGAAAGGAGTTCCAAACTTCCAATTTTCAGTCTTTACTTTCCTAAACTGGCAGAAAAGGATTAGACCAGAAGCAAATAGAACTCATAGGAAATTCCTTGCAACAATACCTTCAAATTAATAACAGCAACAGGGTCAGTCAATTCTATGTCTTGATTTGCCATATTCCATGTCATTGCCTTCAAACGTGGTATAGTAACCTGGAAATTTGATATAGAAACATATTCTTGATTAGATATCATGTTTCTCCAAATTGGTTAATGTTGCTATGATAAGTTACAAAAACAAATTCTTTGACTTCAGTTTATCCTATCTGCTTATCCTGTAACATGTGTTGATTGATCTTGTATTTTAGGCAATGATGTGTTGGTTGATCAATATGGGCAAAATGATCGTTGATGAACAGAGATTGTTAAAGGTTCAATTATCAAAAAAAAGAAAAAAACAGAGATAGTTAAAGGAGTAAAATGATCAAATGCAATGAAAGAATTGGGTTGAGCCACTCAATATATTATTAAATCTCGAATATAAAAAAAAAACTTATTATTAAATCTCATTTTATTCAACAAGAGAAAATACATCATTCATATTCTCCAAACCCACCCAACTCTGCCATGCATATGGTGCACATTAGGAAGAGGCTACAGGTGTAGCACTAAAGAAATTATTGGATTCCACTAGCAAAGCACCTCCACCAATATCTGACACAATGCAATGATCCCAACTGCCCCATCCATCCAGTAGCTTTGATGGTCAGAAAACATAAGGATGACTGTTCTTAGAGAAAAAGTATAGGTCAAACAGTAAAAATGATATGACTGAGTTAGACCATCCATTTACTTGACTCTTGGCTCCAAATATCACCTGGGCAGAGCCAATATGTGCATGCTCACCACCTATGGCGTTGGCAGTGGCAGGATGAATCGGACACCCCAACTATTCATCATTATTTTTTTTATAAGTAACAAGACAAATTTATTAGAAAAGAAAAACTGGATACCAACTATTCATCATTAATGAACTACACTACTCTAAACAGATACAGTAACTGAAATCCTATACCTGATCCTTGAGTGCATCATCCCTCCACTCCCTTTGAAACTTTTGCAGCAAAAGTATTAGAAGTCTTTGTAGTTCAGGTGAGACCTCAGGAGGAAAGAGTTTTTGAATCTCATCCTTATTAACATTTTCATAAGCACACCTCCGGATCAATACACGGAGGCATACCAAAAGCTGTATAGCATAAAAAGCGAGATAAGTAGGATTCCAAATGGAATTGATTGCAAATAGAATACAACTAAGTATCGTTGAAAAAGATATGTAGTGACAACATTAAAGAAACCGACAACGGAAAAATCATGTAGTCAAACTTTAGTAAAACAGTTAGTATTCTACATCAATGTAATTGCCTTTTTTATGCTTGGTTTAGAAACTACTAAGAGTTCACTCAATCAAATGATTATACAATTTCAAGTCGATTTAATACAATTCATGATTTTAATCAAATGTCCACTGGCCTCTTCAACTTTGAGAAGCTAATAAAAGGGAACTTGATTCTACGTGAATAGTTGAAAAGAATTCCAATGCTACATTTGGTTTTCTAGTTTTTCTTGAATTCCAACGCTACATTTGGTTTACCGAAACAAGAAAATCTTCCCTAACAATTATCTGGCCTATACTTTTGAGAATAGAATTATAACCAGTGCTTACACTTGCATCCGGATATTTTTGTATATAGAAAACCATTGGGCTTTCCCCCAAGCTTTCAACAAAACTTTCTTGGCAAAACTTGCTTGGAGATTTTGTACTAACCAAGGCAGTCTGTGGCCTAACCTAATTGAAGGGAGGTACTTAAAGAGTATGAGCTTTTGGTCTCTTCAAACTCCCAAGAAATGCTCATTTGGGCTTCAGGAGTTTACTAGGAGGGAGGGATGTCCTTTGAAGTGGGGCTTGTTGCAAGCAACAAAAGGTGATCAAATTAGTATTTAGGATGACCCTTGGATTGAAACCTATCAAAAAAAATGACCCTTGTATTGAAAAAAATGCCAAACTTGAAACCTTATGGTCCTAGGGTTAACCCAAATGACTTAAAATGGGTTAAAGAACTTATTGATTCTGGTTCGGGTAGGTGGGGCAGAGGCAAAATCTCAAACTTCTGTGATTTAGGGGTAGCAGAGCAAATATGCAATATGGAACTGTTTTTTGGCAAAGGCCAGGGTATGGTCTTGTAAAAGCAAATATGAATGGAAGTTTCATTAAGAATGGTGTTGGTGGTTTTGGTGTTGTTTTCAGGGATTCAAATAGGTCTTTTATGTTGGAAAAATATGGTCCCTATTGTGCTTCTTCTGCTGATTATGCTGAATTTTTTGCCATAAGGGAAGGATGTATTATAGCTTGGCTTCTGAAACTTGGTTATAGAAAGTGATTCACTCATTCACAATCTTCTGTTAATCCCATCTCTAATCAACCTTTTGATGCAGTTACAAATGTCTGGCCTTTATTGACACTTTTTATCAATAAAAAGAAATCCCATTAATGTAAAGAGAAATTACAGAGGTTACAGGTTACGAGTAGCCTCAGTTACCCCACTACAATTTAACGTATCCACTATTAGATTGATTTTTCATTCTTACAGCTGAGCCCAGAAACAATGATCCCTGTTTACCCCTTGTTTGGCTAGCTGGTCTGCAAATCCATTTGCTGCTCTAGGGCTCCACTGAATTGATAGCTGCAGGTCCTTGGATAGGCTTTTAATCTTCTTGATGTCATTTCTAAATAACCAGGGTGTGCTGTCATTTTTTTTTAGCCAACTGATGATCACTTTGGAATCACCTTCCACAACCAGCCACCCCCAGCTCCTTAGCTTTTTGTATCCCATATATCATTGCCTTCAGTTCAGCTGTAGTGAAATTTCTAATTCCAATGGGACCCGAAAACAGCCCCAACACAATTCCTCTTTCATTTCTTATAATCCCTCCAATTCCAGATCTTCCTGGGTTACCAAAACTGCTGCCATCAAAGTTTAATTTGATAAAACCTGGTTCAGGGGGTTCCCAATCCTTCAAGACATTCTTTTTTACCGATGAAGAGAAAGCAACTGTAATTATCAAAAAAAAAAAAAAAAAGAGGAAGCAACTGTCCTCCAATTCCTAATTATATCATCCACTGTAAATTTTGAAAATAAATTCAGTGTTTTCACCCATGAAGTCACCTTTATCATGATACTTTCTATCAGTTCTTCCTTGCATCTTTTCTTGTCTTCAAATATTCTCAGATTTCTTTCCTCCCATAGTACCCATAGCAGTGTAGCACTGCTGCCCTTGTGCACCTCCACAGTATTCTCCCTCTTCGCTCTGGCCATCTAAAAGTAGATGGCTCAAACAATCTCTCCAGGCTTACCAGGGCGTCCCACCTGCATACAAATAGGAAGAAGAACCAACCCCAAATACTACTAGCAAGAGAACAGGAGACAAGAATATGAAAGGCATTCTCACCATTTGATTTACATAAACAGCACCAATTTGGTGAAAGGCACCAACCAGGTCTTTCCTCTGCATCAGATCACTAGTGTTAATTGCACTATGATAGACCTCCAAACAAAAGGCACCCACTTGTGGGGGATAGATCGACACCAAACTTCTTGTATGTACAGGGAAAGGTACCCCAGGTTGGGCAGGAGAAGACAAGGACTTGAAAAAGGAGGCACAGCTGAAAACTCCGGAAGGATGAAGAGCCCAAAAGTCTAGTGTCTTGTTTAGAAGTGTCTAGAAACACCTCATCGAGCAGCTGGAGTAGAGAGGACAATGAGCCCAATTCTGAGTCCCTAACATTTCTGCAAAGTCCCAGATTCCAGGCAAGACCAGACAGGGATGGACAAGGAGCAAGGAAGTCAGCAACCGGCCTACCTTTGAGGGAGGAGAGAGCAAAAATTGAAGGGAAAAGGTTTTTAAAGAAGAGTCACCCACCCAAATATCTTCCCAGAATTTGATTTTGTTACCTGAGTTGAGATCAAATCTGATATGATTGAGAAATGAAGGGAGGAGTTTGTGAATTGCCTCCCATGGAACTGGCCTACCTTTATTGACATTTTCAAGTTATCTCATGTGAATTTTCCTCTGCAAGGATGGCAAGAAAGTTACTCATGAGTTTGCAAAGAGGGGTGCATGCAATCAGGAAGCTTTATGGCTGCAATCCTCGGCTTGGTTAAATGAGTTTCTGTATTCGGACCTTGAAGAAGCTGGGGATAGAAGATTTAATCATCCCCTGTAGTGGATTTTTTTCTCTGATTAAGAGTTTAGTTGTTGCGTAGTTTGTCTGTGTTCCTGTTCCGTTCCTGGTGTAGTGTGGGTTTTAGTTTTTGTGTGTTATGGTGTTGCTTGTGTGTGTGTGTTGAGTGCGCTTGTTATTTGGGTTGTAGTCTTGTTGTTTTCTTCTGGTTAATGAAATCCTTTACTTACCAAAAAAAAAGTTTGTCCATGATTACTACCACTTAAAGAGTGAGCACTTTCAAAGCACACACAGACAGAGAAGTTGGGGGTCCTTGGGGAAGTGAAAGAATTGAAGAGAACTTACGGGGTCGAGGTCACTGTCATTTGGAAGTTGGAGTATTTCTCCGATGATATGGCGCTCGGCGGGGTCGAGACCAGTCTTCCGAGTTCTCCATAGACTCTGTAGAATGTACTCGACCGATTCTTTAGAGTTCGACCTCAACAATAGCGGTAAATGCTCCCATAACGAATGATCCATTTTTTGCAAGAACTATTGATTGTTTTTCAGTTTCCTCTGATTCTAATCGATTGACGTCCTAGCTACAAGAGGAAAATGGAGTCTTTCTAAGCTCTACAAACTCAGAGCCTCAGAGAGAGAGAGAGGGGAGGAGGGGGGGCAGAGTCGCAGAGAGAGGTCTCCAATATTGATAGGACAAGGATCATTATTTTACTTTATTCTGATCGAGGGGTTTGTAAGTGAATTTGTTCATAAGAAAGGACATTATTGTAAATATGGCTCTACTTTTATACTCCATCTTCTTCCCCTTATTCCTCGTCTCCCAAGTCCCAACTGACTCGATTCAAATAGAACTTTTGCGCCCTGCGGAGACTGGAGTGGAGAGGAAAACCGAAAGATTGTGTGATGTGTGTCATTTTGATTTTCAAAATTCAAGCCATCAGCTAGGGTTTACTACAGAAAAGAAGGGCGCGTCTGAAGCGAGGGTAAACAGTGGGTGCATTAAAACACCAGGATGCCGCCCCGCGATCTCCGCCGTCCGTTCAAACGCCCGGCCATCTCAGATCAGCAGAAACGCCGAGAGCTTGCGCTGCTTCGTCAGGCACAGAATCGGCGGGACTCTCAGCACCAGGCCCGCCACTTAGCATCGTCTGTCCTTTCCCTTCAAAACCAGAATACTGAACCAGAAGCCGAATTGGGACCTGAATCCGAAACGGTGGAATCCGAACAGGAAACTCTCTCGAAGGATCTCGACATTCTTCAGGCCTCGAAACTTAAAGGCTCCGAAGCTCGTAAATGGTTCGCGCGACAGCTCATGCTCCCTGAGTGGATGATCGACGTCCCCCCTCGATTAAATACCGATTGGTTTGATTCTCCTCTTTCATTTTGTTTTATCCTCTTTGACTTTCCTCCTGTTTTATTGTCTTCGATTTATCAATGGTGTCATACTTAAGTATTTGAATCAGTGTTTAGTGAATTATTTAGATAGTTGGACTAGATATTTTGATGTTCGTGTTGGAAATTTTTTACTTCTCTCTTTAATAATAGGGAGTTCGAGTATTCTTACGAAATTGTTAGAATTTAGAATTGGGTAATAGGGCAAGAGTTGAAGTTACTTTTTGTTGAAGGAAGTACTAACTAAAAGTTAATAGCTGCTGAACTTTGAATTTACGGGCTTTGGAGGCTTCCTTGTTGTTAATAAATTGTTTGAAGTTACTAGGAGAAGAAAATAGCCGATTTGTGGCATTTACAATAAGGTTATATGATGAGATAATATTGAGCTGTATTTAATATGTTTAAATTAACTCTTACCCGAAAGCAACTTGTTAATGAGTTGTGCTTTGCTAGGTATGTTTTTGCAAGACCTTCTGGGAAACGATGCTTTGTGGTTTCTTCCAATGGAACAACGGTCAGTAGGCTTCGGAATGGCTCCATCTTGCATCATTTCCCATCTGCTTTGCCGAATGGAGCCAGGACAAGAGACATCTCTGGTCCTGCTCACTCATTTTGTATCCTCGATTGCATTTTTCATGAGGTGAGATCTTTTGCCATCTCTTTTAGATAGAAGGTTTTGCATCCATGTTTGTCTATAGCCCAGTTAATTTTATTATTGGCAATGGTCACTTGCAGCCGGATCAGACTTACTATGTGATTGACATGGTTTGCTGGCGAGGATACTCACTTTATGACTGCAGTGCTGAGTTCAGATTCTTTTGGTTGAACTCCAAGCTTGCAGAGACAGGAGCTTGTGACCCTCCTTCCTTATATCATAAGTACAGATTTAGTTTGGTTCCCATCTATGAGTGTAACCAAATTGGTTTACACACAGCATACACAGGCGTTGTGCCGTATGTGAAAGATGGGCTTTTGTTCTACAACAAGTAAGACCCTTCTCCCCTCTTTCCTGGATTTGTAGTGCATTTGAAAGATTTTCAATCCATATAGTTGCATAAGTGTATGCCCTCCAATTTGTGTCAATATGTCATCATATAACTTCTTTTAGAGGTTTAACTTTTACCTTGAGTAAGAAACTTTATGGATGCACTAAGTAGCCATTATTAATCTGTTATTTCATAATTGCCTGGCTTCCCTGCCACAATGCTTGGTCTCTTTTAACTTAAGCCATATTGCTGTACATGGTTATGTTGACACAGTCCAACCAGTATGGGTTTTTTGGCTCATGGAAACTGTTCTCTTCCTCACATGGTAGCTCACTGAGTATCAAGTTAATTGGTTTTTCTTTTTAATGATTTCTATATCTTCTTAATGTTGTTTGCATTGCTTGTTTCTCTAGGCATGCTCATTACCAGACTGGAAACACACCACTGGCATTAGTCTGGAAGGATGAAAACTGTAGTCAATATGTCCTTGATACAGACAGTAATGGACAAGTTCCAACCCAGCAACAGGTATCCCTTTGTTGCATTACTCATTGACCTTGTAATTTCAATGGAATTATGCAACTCATATAAAGATATGGAAAATGTGTTAAATGTTTCCATGCAGAACTGACATGTTGATTCCATGCATCCTTTATGGAATTTTTGTTGTGTCCTGCATCACAATTCACTAAGCGCCTATTTAGACACTATTTTCAGTCTTTATATGGAATATTGTTATATAACACCAGTAATCCATTATGAATTATGTTAAGGACCGCATTCATTTCAAACTGACTTACAAGTGACTCATGTTGTAATGCTTGGGGAGCAATTTATGTCAGCCAACATAAACAAAATGTTATTTTCCCCTTTAATATTTTTAACGAACTATTGACATTTTTGTTATATACTTATATAATGCTGATATTTCCTTGGGATTCATGTCAGTATTGGTAACCATCCTGATATTTTATTCACTTACTTCTCTCATAAATGTAAATGCACAAGCCACTCAACTAATATCCTAAAAATAAAAGCAGAATCTTTTAGAAAAAAGACTAGAAAGTTTACAAAAAAATACCCTTTTTGTTGTATTGTTATATTAAAGCCCATGAGAAATGGTGGTTTCTGCTACATATTATAAATAAAGAGAGATTAGTGATTATGCAACAAACAAGGTAGTGAGGAAGAAAAAGAAAGAACAGCCTGCTGCAAGAAAAAGAAAAAGGGGATCTTACCTGGAAACACTATTTAGCTGTAGGCTCTCCATAGCATCAGATCTTCATTGGATATTGTAGAGAGAGAGAGAGAGAACTTAAAATTTTCTCATGAAATTGATTTTATATTTCATTTCCTTAACCCCCCTTGCTGGGATAAGTTCTATTTGTCCTATTCTTGTTGACCAAGCATGTCTTTGGGTTGTTAACCATTTGTGCAATGAGTTAGCTTTGAGTTTGCATGATTATAGGTTGTCCTTGATCTGCAAGAGGATGGTAGATTAACTACATCAGATGATCCTCCTGTTGTCTTTGGGTGCTTGGATGGAGATTTTGTGCAGAAGGTACTTTCTTTCTATCTTTTGGAATGAATTCTTAGTTGTTTTCCAATCTGGGTATCAGGTTCAGTTTTGCAACCTGATACCTCTCTTTTAAACTATGAATGTTAAGCTAGATGAACAATGTATCGATAATTTCCAATAAAGAATTGAATAAAAAGTTTCCATGTGCTTTTAGCTTGAGTCTTTGCAACCTGCAACCTGCTGTTTCCACAAAGTTCATGTTATACAATAGGTAAAACCTCTTCGAGGAATAGAGCTGCCCAATTTTTAGTTTGACATTAACCAGAAAATAAACAGTTATGCAATTTATGATTGAAAAAAAGAATTTGATATAGACCTGGTAAAGCAAGCAAAACCTAATGCAATAGGTTAAGATAGGTGTGGCTTATGTGTATAAATGGACTTGAGCAGATTAATATGGTTGAGATTCGAAATAAGGAGAAATTTTAAGTAAAAAATAAAAGGGTAAAACCATAAAAGTGCTAGAACTAAGGAAATATTGGGAATTTTGATCAAATGACTTGAAGGGATTCCAGAGGCTTTATGATTATATGGTTAATTTGATAACAACAAGAAAACTAACAGTTCTGCAATTTATGATTAAAAAGAGAATTTGTTCTGTAGGACTGATAGCAACCAAATCTTCATGAAGGGCTTCAAAGGTTAGGGTTTTGATTGGTATAAGTTACAATCAGTGTTAAGGTGTGGGAGGCGTGGGAGGCACGCCTCCAGGCGAGGCGCTGATACCTCTGAGGCGTATGCCTCTTGCGCTTTTTTCATGATGCATGCTAGAGGCATACGCCTCTTGCGCCTCATGCACACCTGATATGAAAATACTTGAAAAAAAAAAAGAAAAAAGAAAAAAAAGGAAAGGAAAGGAAAAGAAAAGAAAAGAAAGGGAAAGAAAAGGAAAGGAAAGAGAAGAAAAAAAGAGAAAAGGAAAGAAAAGGGAAGGGAAGAAAAAATAAGGGGAAAGAAAATGGTTTTCCCCTTGCCCCTTCGGCTGGGGGGCTTTGAGCTCGCTTCGCTCGCTCGCCTTCTCTTCGACAAGACCCCCCCTTTGAACTACTATTATGCATCTTTATTCTTCTTAATATAAAAGATTTTTATTAAAAATGAGATCCCTCCTTCCTCTTCATCCTCCTCCTAACCCCCCTCCTCTTAAGAAGGCTTACGCCTCCTTGTGTTCGGGAGGCTTATGCCTCTTGCGTTCTGAATTACGCCTCACGCCTCTAGGTAGTGGAACGCCTCGTGTCACGCCTCCGTGTTTTAAAACATTGGTTACAATAGGTGTGGCTGCTGCCTATGGTTTGACTTGAGTGGATTAACGTGGTTGAAGTTGAAATTAAAGAAATTAAGTGGAAATCACTACTAAAATGTGAATTTTCTAGAAAAAAAAAAAAGAAGGGTAAAAGTACTACAACTAAGCAAATGTTTGGATTTTGGTCAGTTGACTTGAAGGGATTGAGGAGTATTAATAATTATATGGTGTGATTTCATCTAGAAAGTATACTATTAAAGTTTTCAATAGTTTTTAAAATAACTTTTTCCTAGAAGGTTTCTCTAACTGAAGGAAAATCTGAAATTATGTCAGAAAGTTACTTTCTCTGATGAATAATCAGTCCAAAACATGTACATTGATACACTTTGGAAGCACCAGTTTGCATCCAAAAGCAATAATATAGTGGTAATGGTAAGAAAGAGAGAGAAAGAGTGAAAGAATGAGAAAATTCACTAGAATCACTTCATTCACCAATTGAGGGGCTTAATATAAAACTCAAAATCTAATTCAGTCATTGCCTGCAATAAGAAGACCAAAAAACAATTTTAAATGACTGGAAGGTGTGAAGTTACAAATTTGAACTTGAATGCAGAAAATAAGAGGACAACCACTATGGTTTTAGAATTTAGATCAGCACAAGTTAAGGTTTTAGATGCTATATAATGTATATCTTGGCCTCAACAGAATGCAAAACGCATCATGTCACCAAAACAACAGTAGGAAATTTTAAATAAATTTCAGAAACTTATTAATCATTAGGCAACAATAGGAAGCATGCACTAACATTTGAGCAATTGATAAAGTAAACATGAAAACTTGGAAATTATTTGCATTCCATTTACAGCTCTTCATAATGAGAAAATGAAGAACCATACATAGTGGTACATCTCCATGATTTTAAATGTCAAAGTTACATACCAACTGATATTTACATCAATCTGGTTGGAAAAGATAAAAGGAAACTAAAAAGGCATGCAAATGCAAATAGTGCACTGTGTTTACTTAGCCGGTCAACCTTATGTGGACTTACAATGCAGTTTAAAGTCACTATCTCCATCCTTAGTAGAAGTTTTTTTTTTTTTTTTGATAAATTCCACCCTTAGTAGAAGTTACTACTAAAATTTGATTTAAAAAAAAATATAAACATAATCAATGCATTAATCATAATGCCTAATAATTGTTTCATGAACCAATGAGTCTCCCATTATATTCCTGATTTACAAATGATGACAGAATTGTTTATTAAAATGGTTCACTTTTTCTGTAATTGTTAATTAAAAATAAAAATAATAATAATAATTCTTGTGTATACATATGTAGCATTTTGTGTTTCTATATCTATGAAAATGGAAGTATGAAATATGAAAGTTACAACATATTATTTGATACCATGGTGTGAGGTATGAAGTGACCCATCTAAAGTGGTCTGCTGTCTGAAGTGACCTGATTGAATGGGTTGACTAATATTCATAATTTAGCTGTATGGGGTCAAATAGTCACATCCCTCAAACATACAGAGAATGTTCAATACATTTTGAATGATTAAATAAATTATTTTCTTCTCAGATTTGTTTGGTTGTCCAGTATTCCTACTTAATATTTAGAACTTGAAGATTCTCCAATTTAAAATTTCAGTCAGGATTGCGACCGGGAAGTTTTGTGCGTTTTGCGGTTAGTGATGAAGGCATGAGATTTGTAGATGGAAAGCTTGAGATGGCCAACATACATTATATTGGCAAGGCCAACCGTGCACGTGCTTTTGCAGATAGTTACTCTAAGGTTAGTAGTTATGTGATTTCAAGTGGTTCCTTTTCAATTGCTCTCAATTAGTAATACAAGGTGAAATTGTAGTTGTATGCTGTCGCTAGGATCCATCTTGTGGTATGCCTTATGCCTGGATACACTTATGTCTCAAACAACTTGAGATCATTGAGCATTTACCTCTAGTCCTCTACTATCTTGTTGTATCAAATTCTGTGCCATGAAAAGTGCCAACTGTCAACCATAAATGCTTCTATACTGCAGCATATATGCCTAAAGTATGTTCCATATAGGCTTCCCAATTTGCATGAATCCTGTTCTTCCATTTCAGTCCATCTTAAAGACACTTAACTTGTTGTGCTGTAAGTTTACTGATCTTTTCTTGCCACTAACTAGTATCCTTTCTGCACTTCCTCTTCCCTTTTATCAACTTGCTTCAAGTAGGACCTCACTGGTGTTATCAGTCTCTGTATAAATGACCAAAACTATCTCAGACAGTTCCCAGTATGGTTGGATGGACAAGGAACAACAAAAAATGGCAGTTTTTGGCACTCCTTGAAGTCTATTTATACGGGTGTGACCTTGGAGTGAAGCTTTAGTAGATTTTCACATTATAATAGCAGAGAATAGTAAAAATAGAGCTTGCAAGCATAGAAAATTGACCTTGTTTAAAAGCTAGAAAGATTTATTTTCTCCTCCTTGGTTAATTAACTATTTGGTATACTTACAGGTCCTATTCCAGTATGCTGCTCGACATTCTCCTCTTAGATTTGGTGACCTTATTGAATCAGTCAGTTCTTTTTCTGACCTAGGAAATGAAAATTTGGATGTTGAAATGGTTGATTGATAATGATTGTGATATAATTGGAGTTTCCTAGCACCCAGCATACAAAATTGCCGGTAACAGGTACTTGATTGGCTATTGAGTATCCTAGAGAAATGTCTATAACATGACTAGCATTTGGCTGCCAACGGTCAAAATTCCCATCTGGCACACAACACATTGGCCAATGATCCATGTGGCAAAAAAACGTCTCATACCCTTCTTTTGTGAAAGGAAGATTGTGTCATGCTAGGTCTTCATAGGCATCTTTTGCCTGGAATATGCTTCAAGAATGACCATTTTTGCTAAAAGTGTATGCTATGATGAAAGCACATCCATGTATACTTTTTGCATTGTTAAATGAACTATTGAATTATATATGATCATTCTCAGAGGAAACTGTCATTGAACGTCTTCCAGTTTTGGTGAAGCCTTTGTTAACTGCAAACTGCCATTCTGCACACCAAACCAAAATGTGAACCAGGTAAAGAACTGTTGCCTTCCATTAGTTTACTCGTTGATATTGCCAAGTAGTAAGCCTTGCCCATATGCAAGGTTTCTTGGGTCGGTTTAAGGCCTGTCTACCCCCTGAACCGGGTTAAACCCCAAAACACCCCATGTAGGGGCATATCGAGAAGCCCCCGATACAACCCAATACATATCGAAATTTCGAACCTTGCTTGTAACACAGAGTGCAAGTGCAGAAATTCAGAGTAAACCGGTTCTGCAGAACCAGTCAACTAGATTTAGACTTGATAGACTTGGACAGTCCACCTACCTTGAGAAACTAAGTTTTAATTTGGATAAAAGAAATCAGTGATCCTGATGCAAATCATGGACTAAGTTGATTTGTAATATGGTTCTTATTCTGATGTAGGCAGGCTGCATCATTTTTCTTTATGCCATTAAATAACTAAGTTGGTTCTTATGCCATTAAATAACTAACTAAATATGGTTCATATTTAGTTGATTACCATCACGTTCAACCAATATCGTCTTTTGTTGCACAGTGCAGTGAACGCGTCATAGATTGTGCCTAGACTAGAAATCTATGTGTGATTTCTTAAAACTTGAGAGGTGTCTCTTTGTCATTCGTTGCCTTGGTGATCGGATCTCCAGTGTGGGAGTCTTGGATATGGCGATGTAGTTTTTAACTTCCAAGGAATGGGCCGGACTTTCATTCTCAATTCAAAAGCAGTCTAATCGGATGATCTAAACCTGAACTAATCAATTTTACATTTGCAATGGCTTTAGCATAAATCAATGGCGGATCCATGACCTTTGATTATGGGGGCAAGTATTATCATAATATCGACATATCACTTGAGTAATTTAAATAAAAGTTTTAAAGATTAAAATATTTTCACTTTAAACATTTTAGGAGAAACAGATACATCCCACAATTGAAAAAATTACAAAATTAACAAAGTCCTTAACAATATCAGTTGTCTAAGAGAAACAAGCGTTAAAAAGTAAATTATAAAAGTAAAAATAATTTTAAATATCTCATCAATGCAAAGATAAAAAATAGTGTATTTAGAAACATAAAAATAGATAATATATTAAATAAATGCAACGAAATGCAGGTACAAATATATGAAAAACTTGTAACAAATTCCAAAAGGGAAAATAATAAAGGTAATCAATGAAATTATTAAATAAGAACTGTAATTTATAAAAGTAAATTATTTCATTTGGAAAACACAAAGCCAAAAAAATACAATAATAAAATAAAGAATGTAAATATCTGACCACATAAAAAGTTCATTTTCCAAAAACAAATGAAATTTTTAATGGAAAATTATGATTAATATCTTTCATTTTTTTGGGTAATAACATAAAGGAACTTGTAATTTGTAAATAGCTTCATAACAAATAGCTTAGATAGTATCAAAACCGATGCCTACATGCCTTGAAACTCTAAAGCCCAAATGTTAATAACTTGTAAAAAATAATAAATGACTCAAATGACCTCTTTAGCTTTCAAAGGTAATGGCGTAATGCTTGTCAGTTGTCATATTGGAAATATGAGGATATAAGAGTTACTTCTCGTTATTTCAGTTTCAGATTTTTAAGTAGGTCATAGGACATGGGTGTCATTAACTCATTTAACCCCTTAATCATTACCAAAAAAAGAATAAATTGACCCGTACTATTTTATTTGAGTGGGGGGCAATTGTAAAATAATTAAAATTTTCAAATCTCAATAGGGGCAATTGCCATATTAACATATACATAATATACATAGATTCGCCTATGGCATTAGTCCAAGATTCCATGACACTCGGCAAGGGCACATGCCAGTCTTCTTTCCCTTTCTTCTTATTAGAGCTTTTTGTTATGTTTTTTTTTTTTTCCTAATGGGCTTTATTTCTATTATTACATGTATGGATTATGGAACAATGAGAGGCCACTTGGTTAACCCTCTACCTTTTGCCTTATCTTTGGGCCTTGACACTCTAAGCATATTCTTCCAACTTTGTTTTAATGTTTTATCGTTGTTTCTTTCTATTTCTTTATTTGTTTATCCTTGATTTGGACATTGAAGGTGTCATGTAAACCAACAAGAACATGTGAAAAAGAGATCTACACATGAATACAATTGCTTACTTCAAACAAAATGTGATATTCTAAAGGTGAATCAGGTGGGATGTTATATTGAAGATTGAGACAACGGAGACCCATACATGGTGAAGTCTCAACTCAAAATAAAATTAATCTAAAAAAGAAGACAAGAGAAAAGCAAGAAGGAAGAATAATCTCTTTGTTCAGTTCAACTGGGTAACCATTGCGTACTTTACATATTAGATGTTGTCATCCAACCTCCAGGCTGAGTGGCGCAATTTCTTGGTTATGGCCCACTAGTGAGCAGCCATCATTTGTTAGGTGAGAGGTTCAGCATTCGTATGAGCTGGATACGGAAGGTGAGTACTTGTATCAATCGTGGGATATCTACTTCCTTGGAGAAGATTAAATGGGTTGTTACCAGGGGGTATTCATCATGGTCCACACCATTAAATCGATCAAACCAAACTAAAATTGATGGTTTGGTCTGATTTTGACCTTGAAACGGTTTAGTCTGGGATAATTTTAAACTCCGGTTTACGATTTTGAATCGGTTTTCTGAATTTAGAAATCAAACCAAACCACAAACTGAAACTTTCAAAACTCTACTTCAATAGAATGGCCCAAATCGTACTGGTTTGGTTTAGTCTGAGAATTTCTAACTATAGTTTAATTATTTGATTTGAGATATCCTCTAAACCGAATCAAACCAGACTGTGAACCCCATAGCTGTTAAGTGTTACTTGTTCATGGAACAGTATCGAACAGAGACTCGTATTGTGTTTGTGTATACATTCAAGATTCAACTATCAATCTTTCTTTTACGTTGCTTCAGAATCACGTCCCTGCAGCTAAAAAGTATCACTTAATAAGTATCATCATCAATGAACATTTGATGAAACCTTAGCTTAATATCTAACTTTAGCAAAGAAAAAAAAAAAGAGACGTGGTTAACTTTCATTACTTTTTTTAAATTCAAAACATTTAGAGAGGGAAACGAGGACCCCTGGAGATAGAATGATAGATGGAAGGGCTGATCCTTGAACCCAAAGCTTCAGCATCACCTACCTTTTGCCAGTCTTGTCTTTTAAGGGAAAACTCAGATCCAAAGCTCCCACCATTTATGGCCCGTCTCTTCTGCTTAATTACTCCACGTTTTCTCTCTACCCTTTTTTCTTATCAAGTGTCTCACTCTCTGACTCTGAGAAATCGGAGTTTCTCTCTGACCCCAAGATTTGAAGAACCAGGGTAGCAGACTGCAGCTGTTTCAGAAATCATTGCTTAATCTTGTCAAATGGGATCATTTCACATGCCAGAAAAATTGCGAAGCTCTGTATCCCTGGAGACTTCGTGTGGCTATCTGCTCCAGGAACTACAGGTAGATTGACTTTTCGTTTAATTTATTTGTATATTCTTTCTTTAATGAGTTATACGTACTCTGTTATTGATCTCCACTTCTTTTACTGCACTGCATAACTTGGAATAGTTAATCTGGGATGAGGTCGGACAAGATGAGTTTGAAAGAGAGAAGGTCCTCATGGAACTTGAACAGGAGTGTCTGGAAATTTATAGGAGAAAAGTTGACAGTGCAAATATGTCTAGAGCACGTTTGCATCAAGCATTGGCAGATTCGGAGGCTGAATTCACGCATCTTCTTCTGTCCCTTGGAGAACGATCTCACCCTGGACGGGTAGGCTAATTCATCTCACCTTTTAGTACACATAAAGCCGATCTCAAATAGTGGGGGTTAAAGCTTTGTAGAGTTGGGGTCAGTTTATGCTAGGTGGTGTATCTCTGTAAAGTGTAAACAATTAAGAAGTAAATTCTGATCATTCCCATTTTTTTTCCTCTTTTTGTCAAGGTGGAATTGCATTGCAGTACTCATAGATAAACATAAATTTGCCAATATTGCAGAAGAGAGAAAAAAAAAAGACTCATTTAGAGTAAGATTCATGTCTCGATGAGGGGCAGATCCCAGAGACCCAGAGTCAGGATCCTACTGGCTCTTCTGCATACATGACCAAAGTATGTTGTGATCTGCCATTTAAATCTTAATGGGCTTCACTTGTCACTAGGATCTCCATGTTCAGAAAAAGTTCAATGATTGATTGAATATGATCATCCGATTGGAAGGTTTTTTGTGGAGACTCTTTTACCACCTGGAGCACTAATATAGAGGAAACATTGCAGGCCGTTTTCCTAGTCTGAAGTAGTAGCCATGCATATATGTACATGGTAACATGGGCTCTAACTTCTGAATATTCTCTGTACAACAGCCAGATAAAACAGGGGGAACACTGAAAGAGCAGTTGGATTCAATCACCCCAGCCCTGAGGGAGATGCAGCTAAAGAAGGAAGAGAGAGTGAAACAGTTCCAAGATGTCCAGATGCAAATCCAGAAAATATCTGCAGAAATAGCAGGTAACTCAGAGCTCAATGTTTCACTGTCCGATGTCATTGTGAATGAGAGTGACCTTTCTCTGAAGAAACTTGAGGAGTACCAGGTGGAGCTACAACAACTCCACAAGGAGAAGGTACACAAATTGCAATCCTTGGACGGTTTCCATGTAGTGACTGGTATGCAAGAATGTAACAAGTGTGTTTTGTCCTTTCTTGTCTTTTTTTTTTCCTGGATTTCAGAGTGATAGGCTACTAAAAGTAGAAGCTTATACAAGTGCCATCCACAACCTTTCTGCGACTTTGGGCATGGATTCCTCCGAGATCATCACAAAGGTCCATCCAAGCTTGGATGACACATGTGGGCAGAAGTCAAAAAACATAAGTGATACCATTTTGGCTAGGCTGAACAGTACTGTAAAGGCTCTTGAAGAAGAAAAGCAAAAGAGGCTTGAGAAGGTAACTCTTACTAGTATTTCTCCCTGTTCAAACTTATCTAATAGTAGGATCTGGAGCTTGAGATTTAGTGTGATGCATAAGCCTATAATTCAATCTTTGTTCATCTGTGATGCATAAAATAGTAATTGATTAATTAATTAAAAACTTAACAGGTATATTCCTCAGTTTTATGTTGCCAACTGCTTAAAATGGGTAAGATATATCAATTTTCAGCATCCATGCCTTTTCTCATATCTGGACAATTAGACCCAACAGAATGACATATAACAATGGTACTTAGGCATAGAGGTGACATGAACCGAGGTTTTCAGGAGCTATTTGAGCTTGACTCGTAAAAAGCTTGATTCGGCTCGGTCTAAACCGAGCTTTGAACCAAGTTCAAGCCCAATGAAGATCAGCAGTTCATGAGCCTAATAAAGCTTATATTATATATAATATCTTTAATATGTTATATGTAATAATAAATCATTTTTATATGTATGAATTTTATATATAAAATCTTTTATATGAATTGTTTTTAATTTTTAATGCGTATAATTTTTACATGTATACTTTTTTATTTTGTATATGAAGTTTCTCACCATCAAGCTTGATCCGAGCCAAAGTCATATGAGCTTTCTAGTCGGGTTGAATTCAAGCTCATGTTTCTAGTTCGAATCAAGCTCGAGCTCCAGCTCGGGCCCAAACTCAAGCCTCATGTTTTTGTGCCAGGCGGAGCTCAAATAGCTAGATATTCGGCTCGGCTCGGTTCAAACCCACCCCTATTAGGCAACTTCAAAAATGGTTTCCAGGTATAAGAATCAAGGTTTAAGGCTTTAAGCAACAGGAAGATATACAGAATTTTAACAATAGGAAAATGGTTGGGGGAGGTTGTAGGAAAACCAACTTCCTTGACCCTAAAATCTTCACATTTTAGGGCTAACTTCCTTTCATTTTGTTTTTAAAATGTCAAGATAATTCAAATTCAGGAATCTTATGTAGGGAACAAACCGAGAGGAATAACAAAGAGGAAATTAATGTTAAACAATGGATACACACCAAAAAATGTGGTATGCATTAGGTGATTGCATGATTAGAGGAAGCTACAGAATTTGGGGGTTTGAGAAGAAAAAAAAAATATGTGGTGTTCAGAAATACCAAAACATCCAGAAGCTTAGATCAAGGATCAAGTACTGGAAATAAAGATTTAGTCTACAGTCAACAGCTAGAAATCAGGAAATAAACTGATGCAAGGTGGGTTGGGAAATTTGAAAATTGTGGCAAATTATGGTTTAGGATGAAGGGAAAAGTAGCGGAATAGAAATGTCAAGGAGAATATGTAACCCCTATTGATAGATACAATGGGGTTCTGTGCATGCCACATATTGGTTTCCTTGGAGTGGAAAATGTAGGCTCCTAATATGACTAAAATCTGTAATTCCTAATTATTTTCTAATAAGATTCAACCCACTTAAAAGAGGAAATTTTTAATAGACTAACTAAATTAGGAAAAGCTACAATAAATTTTTACACCTACAATACTTCAATTTAAAAGCGCAATTATTGCAAATCCCAACATAACATGTGAACCCAATCTCAAAAGTAAACTGGGCATAACGAATTATGTCAAAGAAGCACGGTGTTTAGCTTCTGCAATGGTAATCGAACAGACTAGCATATTCAAATCAAGGCATTTAGATCTGTTTTGACATAGAATACCAAGTCCACGATCAAAGCAAGAAATATCTCATGTTTTCCTTTTTTTCCTTATAAGTTTTAGTCCTTTCGGATAGAATTAAGATGCAACTTATATGGCCAACCAATTTAAATATGATATTATGCCTCAAGCTGGGGTATGGAAAGCAGCCTATTGTTCTACAAGCTTAAAAATTTTCAAGTCATTCAGCAACTCCAGATTATCTACTCAATTTTAAGTTTGCTTCAACTTTCCAGGAGATCTAGTGGTTAATGAGGGCATTTTGTCTGCAGAGAAAACTTCATTCTTGATCAAAAAAATGTTCCTTCGGAGTACAAAAGACAATGACCGTCCACAAGCTAGATTGGCTCAGCAATAATTACCTAGTACATCAAACCATAATTTATCTAAAAAAGGCAACTTTCTAACCATGCCAAAAGATCAAATGTCCCTACAAATGTTCTCTTTAAGAATGGTATTTAAGAGTTGAGGTTGAAACATCAAAGTCAGAGACAAAAAATAATTCATTAGAGGTGCCAGTGAAGACCAAATCCATTAGATGATACTTGCTGCACTACTATCAAACAGTAGAAACATACTATACTGAAGGCACAATTAAAATTATCTTCCTCATATATTACCCATAACATTTGCTGTTTTCTAGGAGCATTTTACCCATCTTTACAATCTTTGCAGCTTCACAAACTTGGGAAGGCATTGACAAACCTGTGGAGTCTTATGGATACACCCTATGAAGACCGCAGACTATTTTCCCATGTGATTAATCTTATGCCCTTTTCGGCCGATGAAATTTCCAATATGGGAAGTCTTGCCGTTGATATCATTCTGCAGGTCAATAGATCACCCATTAACAGTTCTCAAGGTATAAATAACTAAAACAAGGTTTGACAAGGTATGTCAATTTTCTAGGCTGAGGCTGAAGTTGAAAGACTGGATCAGCTAAAGGCAATCAAAATGAAAGAGCTTTTCCTTAAGAAACAGAATGAACTTGAAGAGATATGCAAGAGATCACACATGGAGATACTTTCGCAATCAGAGATGGATAATATAATGAGCCTTATAAACTCTGGTGAGATCAAGTGCTTTTGCCTTCGAGTTGCATATCATTTTCCTTTTGGGTATTCTATTTATTTTGAACTAGTGCTACATGGACTTACATATAACTAAAGGGGAGATTGATCATGCCGATCTCCTCATTAGCATGGATGAACAGATATTGAGGGCAAAAGAAGAGGCCTTTAGTAGGAAGGCCATAATGGAAAAAGTGGAGAAATGGATATTATCATGTGATGAGGAGCGTTGGTTGGAAGAATACAGCAGGGTTAGTTTCTCCAGACCCAAAATTCTACACTATTTTTTTTATAAATAAAAATTCTACACTATTTTAGCTTTACCCATAACTGCTTGTGTAATTCATTTATAACACACATGATTTCAGGATGAGAATCGGTACTCAGTGAGTAGAGGTGCTCATAAGAACCTGAAGCGTGCAGAACGTGCCAGAATAACAGTCAGCAAAATCCCTGGTGAGAAAAAGGAGCTGGCTAATGTTCAAAAAACTCAGATTCAACAGGAAATCCCTAAGGACTGGATAAGTCCATTTGAACATATCAGGCTCAGGCATCTTCTGTTTCAGTTAAGCAAGTTAATGGATTAGCAATAAAAAATTGTTGAAAATCATTTCTTAGTATTGAACGAACAAATGATAAATAAGCAGCCCAAGTTTCTAACAAGTTACTTGTAAAGAAATTAAAAGCTTCCGCTCTTGTGCCAAGTTTGAAGTCAAGTCCATCTAGTTTTCTATTAGAAAAACCATACCTATATTGGTTACAATGAAACAAGTTTGTAATGGTGATGACTGATCATATATGCAATTATGCATTGACATCTATGTGGTATGAATGCAGCTTTAGTGGATTCACTGATAGAAAGGACTAAGGCCTGGGAAGAGGAAAGGAAGAAAGTGTTCTTGTATGATGAGGTGAGACATTCTACTCTTTTTTTTTACCCAGCTTCTGGAAAAAAAAAAAAAACAAAACAAAAAAAAAGGCTCATTGCTTAGTAGGATGGTAACATTTTGAGCTGATTAAATGTGAGGGTTTTGAATCTGGGAGAGGCCATTTTATGCTAACATACTGGAGATTAAGTTTGTATCCAGTCCAACCCTCCCAAGACCCCAAATAGTTAGGACCTAACCACCTAGGAGCATTTGATAATGGCTTAAGTGTCTGAACTGAATGACTTATTGCTTTGTCTTTTAGTGGATTAAATATTTTAATCCAGTCACAACCTAGGAGGTTAAGTTTGTATCCAGTCACAACCACCTTAACAACTTATTCACCAATACAAAGCAATAAGTCATTCAGTTCAGCCATTTCAGCTGTTACCAAATGGCCATTTAGAAACTCTAGGACCTGATTTCTGTTACACACTCAGTGTAGGTTTATAATGTGTTAATATGGAATAATAGAAGGTGCATGCTACCGAAAACAATGGCATTTGATGAACATCAATGCAAAGCTGCTTTTTTTTTGGTTCCTCAGAACTTTGCCTTATCCCAACTATATAGGGTTTAACTAGATTTGTTAGTCTATCATAATAAGACCATCCAGAGTTTACTCTTTGTACAAAAAATCTTCCTTTTTTCTATAGGTACCTCTCTTGGCAATGTTGGAAGAGTACAATTTGATAAGGCAGGAAAAAGAAGAGGAGAAACAAAGACAAAGGGTGAGTACGCTTACTACTCATAAGAAACATTGCAGGTTCAAGATTTGATTTGAATAAGCATAATCGGTCTCAATTTGTTCTCTTGGTCTATTTTATTCCCAAATTAGAAATAAATTATCTTTATTGTATCTTTTAAAAAAGCCATTACCATTTACCATCTCGTCACGAAACAAAATGCACATTAGACCTCTTCGCTATCATTGCTTGTTTTTTAATGAGAGGGCTTCTTTTACAGGAAATGAAGAGGGCGCAGACCCAGGTGGTAATTGAACAAGAGAATTTATTCGTAACTAGGCCTGGCACAAGCAGTCAACGTGTTTCAAACAGCAACTCAAATGGAGGTTTTGGCAGTGCCAGTCCCATGAACAGGAGGCTTTCCATGGGGATTCAGCAGCTAGGATCAAGCTGCATCAACACTCCAAGTCAAGGAACATCCATCATAAAACAAAGTAAGAAGGCACAGGGACCAAGGATGTTAGGTAAACAACGACGTGTTTCACATCTTTTTACAGAAGACACAGCTTCAGTGTTATCAACAACATATTCTGGTCCATCATCTCCTTAACTCTGTAAGTTCTAAGATCAAAGCAGCAAATTGATAAATTTTGCTTTCGTGTATGATTGGGAAAGCTAGAACCCTAGAAGAGAAGCTCGCTCGCCATGTGGAAAGAATGAGTTCAGCTTGTTTTGTGTCAGTGTTGGTTTGAAAAAAAAAAAGATGTCCATACAATTATTTATAACTTACTGTTGAACCTCGAGGGATTCGTGATTTCTGTAACAAGTAAAGATTGCTGAAATGGATGATTTCTAACTGTTGTACATGCTTAATTAGACTACAGCAGTGCACAACCTAAACTCTTTTGATTGACATTTCATCAAATTAAAGAGGACCTCTGTGGGAAACTATGGGAGTTGGAAAAGCGGAATGTTCTAATAATCATTAATCAGAGAGATGAGCCAGGAATAAACATCATCGAAGTCAATGATAAAACAAGAGGATAGGATCAATCAAGCTCAAACTGGGTTTTCTAGTAAGCCAGGAAGAAATGAAGCAATTAAAATTTTAAAATCCAGTAATTTACCTTGGTTTTAATGATTTTGGTTAGTTCCAATGGCCCAGACATCCGGCTTCGGTGAAAAATCCGTTGCCACAAGTAGGACACATTCGCGGGGTGAGTTCTCTATGGCAAACATAGTAATGATGTTGGATTGCTCCAAGGCTCCCGAACGCATAGCGATGGCATCGGAAGCATACATATTGCTGAGCGTTTTGCTGACTTTGATTTTGATTTTATTGAGAGTTTTGAAGGTTTTCAGTGCGATTCATGACAGACACACAGATTTGGGTGAAGCAAGAATGTACAGGTTTAGGGGAGTGAGTGGATTGCTGATGTTGTACGCAAGTTCTGACGGTCTGACCACTTTCTTAATTTGGATTATAATTATAGATAAATTGCTAAAACCTCCCTTAAGTCTATAACCATGGCTGAAACCTCCCTTAAGTCTATAACCATGGCTGAAACCTCCCTTAAGTCTATAACCATGGCTGAAACCTCCCTTAAGTTTATCACCATGGCTGAAACCTTCCCTAAAGTTTAGTCATTGCAATCAGCTTCCCTGAACATTCTGATACATTTGCAAATAGACCCCATGTGGTAGAATCTTAGGCATGAAAATGTTTAAAATATTTACACAATAATATTGAGGCTAGCTTTTATTGAATATATATGTATATATAATTTATGAACAATAAAAACAAAGAGAACTTAAAGTTGCAGCTTTACCTTTGAGTTTGAGTAATTGATATGAAAGATAAATTTGAAAAATAAATCAAATTTAGAAAATACAATAGAAGGATTTTTTTCCTTTTTGAGTAAAATATTGGAAGGTTTGGAGTAATCATCTATATATGAAAAGAAAATTTAGAAAACAAACATTTTGGTTAGAAGTAACTGTATGGATATATTGAACATTTTCATCCCTCTGTTTGGAAAACTCTACCAAAAGGGGTCTACTTGCAATTATGTCAAAAAATTTAGAAGTGATTGCAATTATCAAACTTCAAAGGAAGTTTCAACAACAACCATAAATTTAAGAGGAAGTTTCAGGAATTTACACTAAAATTATTACACAACAACAAAAGTTCGAACCGTTTATTGAAAACATTTTCATGAATGATAAGAGAGATATTCTCGATACACAGCTGTAATGTCACGGCAGAGATGTGGGAGGGGCAACAGATTCAGTCACATTAATAGGAGCCTCCATTGTAAGAAAAGCTATGTTAAACTAGCGATGAGGAGTTGAGATATGCCAACAAAACATGCTCCAACCCTCTACCAACTTGATCTAACCCCTTACATCTCACTCTAAGACTGTGGCCCGCCATATATGAGATGTGCGGAGTGAGATTGTGTTGATAGTGGGTTGGAACATATTTTGTTGGTAGGTGATTCAAACTCAGCAATGAGTCAATGACTTCGGCCTACCAAATGTTGTCTCCTATTCAATAGCATGATGCTAGTCCATTTTTTATAACACGGTCAATAAACGTGTCCTAAAAGGGTGGTAATTTCTACACTGCCAGATGGTATCTGCTTTACCCGCCTTGACGTAGTGGTTTTTTATTTGAAAAATGGATTTTGGGGTTAATAATTTTTTATATATTATAATCTATAAGGGTGATACGGTATCCTACAAAACCTGACCTTCACTGACTCATTATTGGAAATCACATGAAATTATGTATTAGATGTTGGCTTTAATAATATTTTGAATTTAATACAAAGAATAACTGATAGTTTATATATTTTTTACATGTTTTAATCAAATAATCAGAAATTTTGATGTTATTTATGTTGTTTTACTTATTTATTAATTATATTTAAAAAATAATAAGAAATTAGATGTCCATTCTAGATCCAACCCATCAACCCGATCTGCCCCACCCTCAAATGCAATGAGGGTAGGGTCAAGGAGGGTTTTGCATTTTCATATTTGAAAGGGTTTAAATTTTAAAAATCCAACCTGCTACGGATCTTGAGAAGAATACAACTTAAGAGGTGTAAGGAGATGAGTAGAATTTACAAAACTCTCCCTAAACCTACTGCATTACAATCCCTATTGATCACTTAAAATGTGCAACTGTTTGGTGGGCTTGCAAATGAATTGGATCAACTTTGAATTGAGGTACATCTGAATCCAATTCAATAAAAATCCAATTTTCATACTATAAAACACATTCGACTTCAATTTTTTATGTATTTAGATGTCCAATTTGAATATGATTTTATATTTTATTTATCAAAAAACGGAATCTAATTCAACTCAAGTATTAATAGATTAATATAAAATTAGCATAAATCTATAATATTAAAATATATATATTATAGGCAGAAAAATATAAGTACATTTGAGCCCTGGTTTTAAAAAGGTTAATACTAAAAAAATTATTTTTGCACATGCAGACCAGATCGGTCTTAATGAATTGAATTTAGTAATATTTGAATTTGATCCAATCAAAGGATTTGAACAATCAAACCCCTCGAAACCTACGTAATTGGTTACTACTTCTATGACGACCGTCCAATTTCAACCCTACTTTTGGGGGAGAAATTTATTTCTTGGTGATCCGGGCATCCGCTGAACGGATAGTACATTATTCCAAGAAAGAGACTTTTTCGACACCCAAATCATAGTTGCTTGTCTTTTATGTTTGACTGCTTGAAGAAATCTTTACCTAAAAAATCTGGAAAGATACCATACGTCTATACAACTATACAAGCACAATAACAAAAAGAAGAAAAAATAGTATCATCTAGGTTCTAGGGCTCATTTGCATCACGAATTACGTTGAAGGTGCCAGGAAACTGGGGATCTGCGTGGTGGGATTTGAACTCTTAAGTCTTAACTAATTAGCTTGACCGAATACTTGAAACATATAGCGCAAAGAAGGTTTTAGCGAAAGAATGCCCTCAAAGAAGAAGATGAAAACGAAGAAAGAAGAATTGCCATGTATTGGGTGATCAGGTCGAGCCCGGATCTTCTGCTCATGAAAACCCTGTCCACATTTATCACAGCCATACATGGAGAACATCTCATCCTCTGCATGGTATTATGTAGGGGGAGATGTTCTCAATTCATGGGGAGTAGTGTATTGTGGATAGGCGTGAACAGGATTCTGGTGGGCAAGAGATCCGGAGTAGATCGGGTCCGTATGAACCATGATAAAACATCGATATCAATGAAATCCGAAGACGCCACTCACGCCAGTATTGAAATAGAAGGGAAAAAATATGTTGATTGGATGCTCCGAATTTAGTGTAAACACTGACGTGCTGGCACTTTATTGAAGGTCGCGATTTCCATGTAATAGTAGGACTCTAAGAGGAAAGCAGAATAAGAGGAAGAAACCCTATCCCAGGATTGGTGATTGGGAGTTGCCACATAATTGTCTAGGAATCTTGGAAGCCGAAAATATAAGTAACGTTGAAAAGGTATATTTTCAAGGAAATTTCCCAGGCTTGGTTTTGAATCCAAAATTCAGATCCGATGGTCGGATTAAGAGGTCAGAACCAGAAGAGAAGGCGTTCGACTAGGAAAAAGGAACAATTTTTACTGCAGATGAGGAATGAACCATTTTAACCATTACACTACACATCAACAATTAGGTGTATTGACAAGCCTCTCGGAAAAGACGGATCAATTATGGATTCTTGTACAGGACTCGGAATATAGACTTACTGAGCAATCAACTAGGGGGGGTTGTGGACTAGAGAGAGACCAGGAAACAGAAATGCGTAATGTTTAGGTCTGTCCACTACCGCTAAACCAAGGCAATACAATCCATTTGCTAGGAAATGGTTTTACCCCTTTGTCGGAGGGTTTCAATAATTGATTGAAGTATAAACAACAGAAAGTAATTATCCTCTTGTAAGAACTAAAAAAGGGTCTCAAATAAAGCCAATCTGGTTTCTCATCTCAGGCATGCAAAAACTTAAGCATTCAAGGCACTCTAATATTGCCATCTTCAACATTTTATGCCTGATTTAATGACTTTGGAGATGTATCACAAATTCCTGGAGATGCTTCAGAGTAGGGCTGTGCTAGGTTAACAATATCAACTTCCGACTCTCCTTGTTCTTTCTCCCCCCTTTCATCATATGTAGGAGCCACAGAGATGCAAGCTTCAGTTCCCTAAGTGGCATAATCCCACGCCCTTGTGATAGTGACGCAGCAAATTTTGGCATTTCCAGGCTTACTCATCACCCATAAGGCCATAATAACCGAGTACAAGAGTACTTGCATTCATGCAGATCAGCGATGGTGAACCCGATCCCCTTCAGTTATTCACTTGTTTATGTTTTGCAAGGAAGCTGGAAAGATGGTTCTCCAAATCCTTTAAACTGAACCATATTAAAAACAGTCAGTCTGCAAGTGGATATATGGATATTTTGGGTATTACATGATACACATCAATGGGGTTAATGGGGACTGTGCCTAATTTTTAGAGGAACACCAAGTGATCATCTCAGTTACTTGGTCATCGGAAATAGGGTTTGCCGGTTTGGGGCAAAAAGACCTACAAGTTTGTCTCTTTACCCCCCTTTACGGGGAGAAACTTAAGATAAAAAGTCATAGGAGCCGCTTGATAAACAGCATAAGTGGCTGAACTGAATAACCTATTATTGTCTTTTAGTGCGTAAAATTATCATATAATAGAATATTTCAGGTCACTAATCCAATGTGCCATTCAGCCAATGAGGAGCTCAAAACCAACTTAACAACTTATTTACTGAAAGACAAAGGAATAAGTCGGTCATTCTGTGCAGCCCCTTCAGCTATTATTTAACAGCCCCATGGTCATATGCCTAATATAACCCCTTGTATAAGGATAGTTTTTAAATGAAAAAAGTTACAGGGACAATATGATCAGTCCTTCACAAGGCACATGGAAGACCTCTTTTTCTATTTTGTAAAACAGAATAGCAAAAGAGTATTTGAAGAGTATAGAAATGAGAATATATATATATATAAGGCCAATTTTGTAACTCAATTCTTTTTATTGTTAAATTGTAACTCAAATTATGAGGAGAATGATTTTTTTGGAAATTAGAGAATAAATAGTATAGTAACAAATAAGGTAATATTTCATATACTATTTTCTTGAGTAAAGGTTTTAAGAAGAATCAATATATATACTACTACAATAGATGGCCAAATTTGTCCCTCATAAACCAGGACGTAACTAGTTGTCTCTTGCTACTTTTGTTACAAGGTAATTATATCAAGGCCATTACCCAATGTTGGCCCCACTTATCTGGGGTCTTGGGAGGGGAAGACTAGGTACAGTCCAAACCTTCGGCATTTTTTGCACAAAGTGGCTGCCCTCAGAGTCTAACCTGCGCTCTCATGCTTGCCAGCCCAAGGTTTTACCATAATACAAGTAATGACCAGTATCATGCACAAACTACCTACTTCTGGCATGTTAGGGATCCTGTAGCCGATCTAACATCCATCAGATAGGAGAACCATTGAATTGACCACATGTCCCATCTTCTATTGGCGATTTTTCACAATTAAGATTAGCTGTTAAAAAAATATTTTTCAATATTAAATCTAATCTAGTAATCTTTGAAAAAGAGTTTGTTTTGCACATGTGGCAAGGAATTCTAGGCCCAAACCTTTTCATGAATAAGTAGGTAAAGAAACTTGGAGGATCCTTTGACTTTGGAGTTTTGAGCTCCAAGTTAATTAAATACATGGAAGATCCTAAATTTGCTAAATGACTACTAGTAACCCATGTTCACACGCACACAGAGTGAGAAAGGTTATCAACTTACAGTTCATATCTACGACAGGCCTCCTTTCGTCTAGCTAAATATAGGTCATTATCCTTTGACTGATTGGATGAAGGATTACCTGAAAAAGAAGACATTATAGGGTTAAATTTAAATCCTACCAAGCCCCAAGGTAGGCTAGCCAGAAGGCTAATGACTTCACATCAGGTGAACTTTAGTACTGCTTGATTTCCCAAAAATATCCAATAATTCAACAGTAGTTTCTTTGATTTAACTAAACAATAACTGAGAACTTCCACAATGTCATTTCAATCAAATATATGGCATTGGTTTAAAGTTGGTCAAACCCAAACAGTAACTCTAAATTTATATTTTGTTCAGAAAGCACAGGAGAAATACAAATAGTAGGAATATTTTTCTTCTTTCCTGTAATGACAAGGACAAGCCCATGTACAAAAGGCCTCTATCACTACTATTAACAACAGTCACAGAGTGTGTTCCTTTGAATTCAAGCACAAAATTTTAACAAAAAATCAATACAGAGCTTGAAGGAAACAGTTCATATTTGTCCTCATTTCCGTTTATGCCTATACTACCATAAACAGTAAAATAAAAAGTATTCTTTAGTGTGCCTAGTGTAAGAACCCTGAGCACATGCAGGCATCTGAGTACTATATGTTCCAACACCCCTAGGAGAGAGATGTTTCAAATTGCCATGTTGATTAGTTCCATCTCATCTTTAATGAGCAACTTCCTAGAAACAGGTCAACAGACTACAGGTGGAACTAAGTACATGCCAAAAGGCGTGTATTAGGAAGAGAATGAACAGGTAGAAGGCCACATAAAGCCAAGGTTCACAAGTCTGGATAACAACAAGGTCTTAGCTGCTTGAAGACTGGAAAATATTCAAGAATGCCCCCTCATGTCCTCAAACACAGATGTGAAATATGCAAAAGGTATTGCCATAGTTATTTGAGAAAAGAATGATCAAAAGAAACTACCATCAATCTGTTCAATTTTAAGAAAAATATCCCATACTTAAAAGAAAGTAATACTCAACTACTGATTCAGCAAAGAAATAATTGATGAAGTGATGATATTCCACACCTCATGACTCCAAGCCAAAATCATGTCCAGTAATTGTTTCAAAGCATTACAATCTTAATTTCCAGAAAAATAATCTAAGTTGTGAGTCTTCTGGCCAAACAACAATGGAAAGTGTGGCTACAAGAATGAAAAAGTATCAGAACACTAACACTACTTTTGGTTGAGATCTTCAAGAGTGAAAAAAAAAAACAAATAAAAACAACAGAGGGAGTGGGGCCAGTTTTGCTTCCTCTCATTCTCTACTGTAGTACTGTTTTCCTCTGCTTTCTCTACCTCTTACAAGAAAAAAAAAATAAGAGATCAAAGAGAAATTTTACCTTGCTATTTGTCTTAGCTTCCTTTTCTCCTTTGGTTTCCCTTATAAACCAAACTAGTAATATAACTTACTTTTAGATTTTCTCTTCCATTCTTTCATTTTCTTTGCAACCAAGTGCACAGTGAGAAATAAGGAAATAAAAGAAAAGATTATAACTATTATCACTATGCAAGAAGGGGTAAAGAAGCAAAGTTGATCAGATCTCAGGAACCCAATCCCTGCAAAAGTTGAAATCTTTATATGGACAATTGTCCCTGACAATAAGCTTACCACTGATTACCTGATTCTCGTAAGGTAGTGGAAACCAGGGTCCAAGTAAGCAAGGCTTTAGGGATTTCAGTATTAAGAGGGGAAAATATGATGAGGAAATTGTTCTGGGAGTTGGAAAAGAGATATTCTTTTGAATGAAGAAAGTTCCAAAAGGTATACCTGATTGATGTTTTCTACCAAGTTTTGTGTTTGGGTTGGGAACCTTTAAGGGGTTTGTTGGGTTCTGTTTTGGTATGAAGTCTAGGAGTTGAGTTAGGTACAGTATTGTCTTTTAATTTGTGTAATTTATGAGAAAAGAATCATGTATTTAAGTCTTTTAAGAAGGGTAAAGGGTTGTATTGTTTGGGTCCTCATTGGTTATTTTGGGGGGTGATATCTTATCACCTGTTTGTACTCTAATAAAATTTTTTCTTTTATTTATTACCAAAAAAATTGCTATAAGCATGCAGATCTCTAAAACTTAATTGATGTATAACATGTATGGAAGATGAAGAGGATGTCCACAACCTTGTCATGCATGGTCATATTACTATTACTCTCCCTTTTCCATATGTTTTACAATAGCCAAGGGAGAAAATAGGAGGTTTTTGCTTATCAAAAAAAGGAGATTTTTGCTGACAGGCCTTAGGGCCTAGGGAACAGGTTTAAAGGAAATTCTTACCTCCAACTTGCCATAGGTATATGGACAGAACATAAGAGAATGATATCCAAATATGAAGAAAGATCCACTGCCAAAATATGTATGTGCCAGATGCCCTTAAAAAGTTCAAGAAGATGACAAGGAAGACTAAATGATTGGAGATGGATCCTATTTTAAATACTCTGTCCTTGTTTATTAGGACATCCATGGATTGTGGTGTCAGTTTCATAAGGAATTTTTTTATCAGCAAGTTTCATTAAGAAACCACAATGTGCAAATAGGAAAATTCCATAAATTTCAAACAGAAATTTGAAGAATTTGAGGAAATTCAAACTTATCTATAAAACTTCAGGAAATGTTAAAAGAGGTGCAATTTTTTTTATCAATAACACCAGCTTCATTAAATTAAAAGAAAAGAGGGAATATGGATACATCCAGCCTATTCCACTCCTTTAATTGTGATTTTAAGTTTCTTGTGGAACCTCATTCCCTCCCAATCAACTACTGGATTAGCTTGCTCCCACCACTCTCTGATCTTCTCAATGAAACCTGGATGAATCAACCACATGTTTTCAAACCTGAAAGGGGTAGGCCCAACTCCTCTTATTTCCTCCTTGACCAACACTATAGGCCAGTGGTCTGAAATAAGTTTTGGGAGAGCCCTAGAAGTAATATTGCCCCAATGTTCCTCCCAATCTGTTGAGAACAAAAATCTGTCCAACTTAAAGCAAATTGGCCTTGATTGAAGGTTGGACCAAGTGAAGTTATTATTTAGGAAAGGAAGTTCTTTAAGTTCAAAAGAGTCCACAAATTGGTTGAACTTCCTCATACTTGTTGTCACTCTCTGTCTGGGGTTGTTGGTTTCCTCTGTAAATCTCACTATATTAAAATCCCCTCCCACACACCAAGGCAGAGGCCTCTAATGTCACTCAAATCTTCCCATAATTTCTCCCTCTGCCTATAGTCATTGGGGCCATACACATTTGTTAGTACCCATTCATACCCATTGTCCACCTGTTTGAACTTTAGGGAGACGGAATGATCTCCAATTAGCTCATCCACACCTATGAGTAAATCTTCTTTCCACAAGGTCACAATCCCTCCTAAGGAACCCCACAAGGGAGCAGCCACCCACTTTATACCCCTACTCCTTGCCCATCTGCAATCAAAATCCATTCTTTTGGACTCCTGAAGCATTACCACATCCGGATTAAACTTCTTAAATTAAAAGAGGTGCAATTACACACTCAAGATCCAAAAAATAACAAAATAACCATGTACAACAAATAACAAAAGATAAAAATTCTTAAATTGACATCAATTGAAACATCTTTGCAAAATGACCACTTTTGCTTGAGGTGATTTTAATCATCCTACCTTGATTTGTGCACCCATATTATTGCTACCTAATACGAGTACACTTGCATGTGCAACTCAACATGATAGGAAATAAGTGCATGTTTTTATCAAACAGATCTCTAGTACTTGTGGAAATGCTATAATTATCATACACTAACTGAAATTTTAATTAAGACTTCTAGTCTATGATTTAAATTAACAATCTATTACATAGATATATTTTGGGGTTGTTTGGCAAGTATTTTCTAGGTAGATCTTTCAACAGCCCAGTAGACGAGAAGATGCACTTGGGGTCTTGTCTTTAAAGACCAAGACTGCTTGGTTCGCGTCATGGTCTACTAGGCTGTTAAAAACAGCTGAGAAGGTTGTTTTCAGTGCGGAAAGACCAAAAGCTTCATTTGAAGTTTCCTGATTTTCAGCTTCTTCAGTCTTTCCATACACTCGTCTTCAGGTTTTTCAGCCTATGCAATACCAAACAGGAAAAGACCATTTTTTGGCCTTTTGAGCTTCCCGCAGACTGAAAGACGTGCTGAAAATGTGGCAAACACCACCTTTGTTATTGTATGGTTATTATAAAGAACCAATTATCTTTAAATTAATTATAAATTTTAATAAGTTCAATATTCTGAAAAAATTTAGGGACCGTTTGGCAAGTCTTTTTGAGAAGATCTTCTTGTAGCTCTGACAGTCAAAAGACGCATTGAGCTTTTGACATAAGATCTGGGCAGCTCGAAGACCGTCTGGCAGACGCGTGTCTTTCCGTGCATCGTTTCAGGTCTTACTGCACAAGATTAAAACACGAAAGATGCGGGAAGCTTCATTTGGAGCTTCCTGAAATCAGCCCAAAATGGGCTTCGCATGTATTTTCGGCGTCCCATCTTTTGGTGGCTAGATCTTCCACGTGCCAAACGGAAATACACGATTTTCAGTCTTCCAGGCTTGTAAACAGCCGAAAGACCACATGGAAAGACGTGCCAAATGGGCCCTTAGTTAGAGGTGTTGATACTTATATTGTTATTTTATGCAAATAGTTGTAGGTAGGGCATTCTCTAGCTCTGTTACTCATGATTGTTCTCAACTGATTTGGGTAAAATTGGTGATTCTTCACAATATTTCACCAAAACTTGGAACATATGCAAATGACAAGGAAACTTCACTATGTTTCAGAGAAATTGTGAACCGTGAGGATACCTTTTTCATTCTCTCCTTATCCTTTTACACCATCAAAAAATTAATTATCTATCCAGTAAACATGTAAATTGATATCATAAATATAGTTGGACACAGTAAAGATATTATCAAAAACAGACATACACGGTACTGCTGCCGCTGTTACACCATTATTGTGATCCTTAGTACGAGCTCTTGCAGTAGAGTATGGAACTCCCTGTTCAAGTAAGCAACTAGTGTTATAAAATTAATGTCTGATAAAAGATCAACATCATTTGACTAGAGTCTAGAAACTTAGATACACCAGTTATTGACTAAGAAACAAGAATTATAAAATGGCCATCCTCTAACTAAGACTATCAAGTGATGCTGAGATTGGTGTTATCCAGTGATGCTGAGATCTACATGCAGTTTTATGGTCCTATTGGTGTGCAAAACTTTGTAAAGCTGGCACTATGTCTATTCTTTAGGATCTCAAGCTTGCTCTTTCCATTGAAGCCAGAAACATTGAAAGGTGACTTCTATGTGATGAATGATAGCTCCACCTTAAGTGCATTAAGGTGAAGGCTGACTCTCAGGCACTCATTGAATGGATGAGCAATAGCTCTAATGACCCTCAAGCTTGAGAATCCTAACAGTGAGATGAGAGCTTGGCATCCAGAATGACCATCTTTTTCAAATAAACTCCAAAAACTACCAACTCAATGGCCAGTAGTCCTGTTCGGAGGGATTAGGACTTATGAATGACTTACATTTGTCATCTTCACTGATTTGTTAGTTTTTCTTATATAATCTTGTTTTTATATTAGGTTTTGTTGCTCATTCTCTTCTTTTCTGTTGGCACTAACCATGTTATTCTCTGTTTTCTCTTCCTATTCTATGAATTCATAAATTCTTACCAAATAAAAGAGAAAATTCACTGTCTGGATAGGAAGGATGACATCTTTCTTGCTTCTTAGAGGTGAGGAAAGGAGAAAATATACCCCTTCCAATCAAATATCATGCCCTTAAGTTCAATCCCTTAAATTCATTGCATGAAATCCCCAAAACAACACCAAAGCAAGGCTGTAAACTTCCAATACCACACTGTTCAAGATAGCATGTTTTCTATTGACAGGTTAACTCATTCTTTATTCTCAAACTGCTAATATCACAGCTGTAAATACTTTGTAAGTATTTTTCTCCATTGCCAAGGGGAATCCACCCCATTGCAATGCAAGATGCATGGTATCATGGGGGGAGCCCAAGAGAATTGAAAGATTAAAAGCATGATACAATGCAGTCTTGGTCATGTTCCAATGAATGAAAATGTGGTTGTTGTTCCTATACAAACACAAGGAAATAAGCAGGTATGGTCCTTTCTTCTCCTCAGACGCATAGCACAAGTATTATGGACCCTGGTGGACCATCAACCATTTGAAGGTTTTACCCCCAAAAGGGCCCAGGGGCAAATTGCTTGGTGCATGGATAAAATCTCTGGCCAACAATTGTGAAACCTCATGTTCAAGTCTGACAGCAGACAAGTCATGTAGAAGAAATGCAAGATGGTAGGTCTGCATCTAGTTCACCCCTCCCAAGACCTCAGATGGCTGAGATTAGGAGTGCATGTCAGGTACCCAATATGAAGAATCTAAACTACAGATGTTCAACCCAAGCCCGCCCACCCAAGTTTCATCTCTAACTAGGATCAGCATTGGATAATGGCCTTTTTAACCCCAGAAAAGGCATAACATCCCTTGTACTACCACCTTGTGGGAGAAAATATCACGAGAATGAGAGGAAAAGCTTCATAGGACTTGCAAGAGAGTGGTCCACCAAATTGATTACTATGTTCTAACATCCAGGCCATGAGGAGAGAAGCATACATATTTAAGAGTCAAGAAGGTTGTCATTAATTCCAACTCAATGCATCCAGTATTTCTATGGTAGTTGAGATTTCAAGAAATCCAAATTGGTAAGTTGACAATATCCCTAGAAGGAAGAGTTACAGAGACAGGGGAAGAAAGTAGGTCGAGAGGGGACCGTCTCACTCTCCTACCATAAATTGATTCAGAACATGCCACATTGTATACTGTCCATGTTTCAGACTAAATCCAATCAATCAGATGGTGAGGAAAAACTCTGCTTAATGGATTTCCCAAGATTATGGGGGTTGGATCATGAATCACCATTGGAGTAAGAAAATTCCTATATTTAATTTTCAATAAACTGTTTGACCCATGGAATAAACTGTCTTAAAGCTGTGCAAGTGGATACTATGATGTTGAGTAGGTCATCCAGAATTTTTCAAGAAAGAGAAATGCAGCATCTGTGTACCTTGTGCAACTACAATAACTTGAATATTTTCCAATAAAATGTAAATGACAATGAAGTGAAAATCAATGATGTTATACCTTCTGTTTCTCCCGCCTCCTCAATATCTTTAAATGGCACTTCTGAACGTAATGCATCAAATTATAACGAGAATGTTTTGCATACAACTGCTCTTTGACCTTAGGGTTCTCAGATAGCCATTCAGAAATTTCTTTAGATTTAACTACTTCATTCTTGTCCAATGTTTCTAACCATGAATATACTGGCAGCCATTGATCAGTGCGTTGAAAGCGAGCTCGTGGGGCTTCAACCTGATTAATTTCTTCTGCCTGCCATAAAGAAAATTAACTGATGAAAATATGGCACTGCTTTCAAAGAAATGCAATTAGTCAACTTCTGTAAGTTATGACAATGTAAAGCTTCTTCCTACCAATGACAAGGATCTGATCAAGCCCATAGAAAGTAAGATCAGAATATAGAACAAAGGGCTGAGTAAAACAGGGGAAGCTGGTAGCCAATGGATAAAGGGGCATTATCCAAAAAGGGGTGTGGCTCTACTGGATATTTGACAGGCATGCTGCTATCTTACAGGACAAGGGCACTGCTCCTCTACACATATGCCTTAAAGGGATCAAGAAGGTGAGCTTAGTTCTTTTTGATTGGATTGAAATTTGAAATGTGTAGGAAGGCCTCACTCGGGAGCATTGCTACCAGGGTTGTTTCTAGACAGTGTTAGACATGGACGCTTTTAGTTTTTGGACTTCACTTGTGACCATTTTCAAAAGGGGGAAGGAGCTGTCATTTTATTTGTCTGACTTTAAACCCTTCTCCCTTCCTTTTGTATTTTTCATGTTTTTCTTTTCATGCACCTCATATCTTCTTATTTCTCAGCATTGCTAACTGGGTTGTTTCTAGACAGTTTTGGACGTCGCTTTTAGTTTTTGGACTTCACTTATGCTCATTTTCAAAAAGGGAGAGGAGCTGTCACTTCACTTGTCTGACTTTAAACCCCTCCCCCTTTCTTTTGTATTTTTCATGCTTTTCAGGCACCTCATATCTTCTTATTTCTTTTCTCCGTAACGGATGGGGTTTCCATTACCTATCCAAAAAGATGTTGATACCTGCAATGCTATTTTTTGATACATCTCAAACACAGCTAGAACACTAAAAGTTTCTAATGTCAACAACACCCTGAAACTCGTACATGATAATCACATTATCCACAAACCGTGATGAGAAAAACATTTTGCTATCCCTGCCCATCTAAAGCCTCTAAACACCTTTTTACATCACTCGCTCTTCTCAATAATCTACTCAATGCCTCTAAACACCTTTTTATTCCTGCATCCTTTTTTACGATATGTATAGGGGCAGATAGAAAAATCTAGAGTACTGGATCACTTCCTTCCGTTCCTATACTAAAGGAAGCCAACAGATCGGCTGCTTCATTTGTCTCCTTCCGTGCACTCCTGACTCTACCGTGAAAGAGGTTGAGGAAAAGACCCGAATTTTATAATAACAGGTCCCGATTCAACCAACTTGATTTCAACTGCACAAAACATCTATTTATCTTTTACATGTTAAACCATGGACCATGTGGATAATTACTATGAGGCAAAGGCCGAAACGTCTAAGAATCTTCAGCTACTAACCCAACAATGCCATGATGTATACAGAAAACACCCTGTGTCGGGGTGTAAAAACGCGGCCAAGGAAATTGACTATCGCCAGAACATACAAGGAACTAGAAACCAGAATTCTGTTCAGATTGTCAAACACTGGATTTCGCTTGCCATATCACCAAGGGAACATAGCAGTAATCAATGAATCAGCGTATTTCTCTAAGTCGGGGGATATAATTTCTCAAACCCCAGACATGCATCTATGAAGTGCTATCGAATTAGCTAACCTAAATCCAATAATGCCCGAAAAAAAATGAATTCAGTAAAAATGAAACGATCGCTCAACCTGATTACACCGTCGAACGGGTTTGTGAATGGAGAGAAACCGCTGATATAGCTGTGATCGAGGCAACGACTTGAGGTCATTTGGTAGAGAAGCCTGGTTTAAGCTAATCCAAGCCTCTATCTCGCTCATCATCACGTTCCTTCGCTTCGGTAGGGTAGAAAGCCAGGTTCGAGCTCTGATCTCCCATTCCTGTGCCTGAGGATTAGAAGAACTCGGATTTTGGTCCATGGCCTGGTCTTGGATCGCCTGCGATTCAATAGGCTTTTTTTCTTCGCGAGTTTCGCTTGGAGGGAGAACCTCCGACATTTTTTACAGAGAAAGAATAGTCTCGGCTCTGACGTTACACTTTCTCCCTATATTTACGATATAAAAAACTAATAGTTAACCGAACCGACCGATATATATATATATATATATATATCTATATATATTTATTTATTTATATCTATATTTTATATATATTTTTAATATATATATCATGTATTTGTTATGTATTTTATATAAATATATACTTATATTATATTTATAATCATTTATTTACAAATATTTTATATATTTATAATATATTATATATCATTTATTATTTATAATATAATACTATACATATATTTATATAATATATTATAAATATAAAAAACTGAAAAACCGAAGAACTGAATCGATCAAAAACTAAAATCGGTGGATCGGTTAATCGATGGTACCGATTCAGTTTTAGTTTAGTGAAATAAAAAAATCGATACTATCGGTTCGGTTTACAAAAAGGGGCCATGGTTCGGTTAACCGAACCGTGGACACCCCTAGCTCTAGCTGCCTAGTTGGGGTTTTTGTATTGTAGCACTCTAGCCGGATTGGCTCGGGTTGAGATCAACCCTAGACCAACCCAAACATTTTAAGACCTTACCCTAACCCTAACACTATATTCAACCAAGCATCCGTTTGAGCAATTCAGATTAGCTGAATGCTAACCAATGATGATAATAAATTCATGGGCTCCATTATAAAAGATACAGGCCCATGTATTTAATAATGACGTTAAACCTTATCATTGATTCCACAGCTTGTTGAACAGCTAAGTGTTTAGCTAAACCTTACTCCCCTTTGAGAGGGTTTCAACTTTGATTGAGATGTTTTGAATGGAACAACTTTGAATAAGCTACTCAAGAGCCTGTTTGGGAGAAGCTTTGGTTGAGCTGCCTTGATTGGATCCACTTTGAAAAGGCTATTAGAATTCATTTGGGAGGGCTTTTGTGTTGAATGAGCGACATTGGTTTAACATATTTGGAGAAACTACCAAAATAAATCAATTGGACAGTTGATTTCTCGGCCCAACAGTAGTGCTTTCTGGCTTTACGGGGATTTCACCGAAAATAGCTCTATGGCAATTAGACATATTCATTGGTCGGACTGGGTTCGGCTTGGGCTATGCCTCTTTTGGGGCGTTTTTTTTTTGGATTTTGAAAGGGGAGAAAGTTGGTAATAATGGATTTTTATGGCTAAAATGGTCATTACCTTGTTTACCTATGAAATAAAAGAACATGGGTAAATGCACTTACCCAGGTAAGGAAACACTTACCTAGGTGATTGCATTTACCTGAATAAGTAACTTACCGAAAAATGAACGGGACATTTATAAAAAGAAAATCACCAAGCCCATGCCCAATTTTAAAGGTATTTTATAACATATTATTCTATATAGTCAATATATAGAATTTTTTTTGCTATTAATTTTATTATTATATAATATATATTATACATTATTAACATGTGTATTATATTTATATTATATATAATATTATCAGACTAGACTTATTTGGGAAAATCCCAAACCCGAGCTCAGGGGCTTAAAACTTTATTCAAGCCCAGTTTGGGATGGGTCAGGCCAAGCCAACTCGTCAGACTATCTGGCCCATGAACATGTCTAATGGCAATCCACATGGACCTACCTAAATCGATACAAGAAAACCCTCTCAAATGGGCATAGAAGCTAGCTTCTAGAATGCCGATTAAGATGTTGTTGAGTGCCCATCTATGTATGGGTGGATTTGAGTAAAATATAGCTACTAAAATCTGGCTTTGCAGGGGGAGAAAAAACAAAAACATGAGGCTTAAGTTTAGGTTCAAGCTTGATTCAATTTAGAATCATGAGCTTGAATTCTTCCTGACTCAAAAGATCATATATTTTAGTTTGATTCGGCTTGAACTTGATTTAGCAAACCACATATATTTGGCTCGAAGCTTGGTTTAGTTTAAGCCAAATTGAGCATTTTACGGGTCAGGCTCAAATAACTTGTTAAAAGCTCAACTTGTGTTCACCACTACATCCAAGAGAACTTTCATGTATCATCTAATGGCCTTGCAAGTTGGACCCCTTACAGAAATGCCTGTAAATTATGTATGGTGAAAAACGTGAGGGAATAGACTTACATTACGCTAAAATATCACTATGAATTAGCCATGTTAACAAAACCATAGGTTTCAAGTAGTACTCGCCTAAGAAAGACCATGGATTTTCCATTCAGAGGCCAATTGCAAATGTTCTTCACCTTAAACCTAAACCGTGGACAACTTTTATGAGGCATGAGACAAAGCAAAATGACAACTTAGGGAACAATATAATTGAAGAGTTTATCGCATGACCCTGAGATAACATGTACCAGGAGCTTGTAGGCGTGGGAATTAGAGCAAACATGTCCCCCAGTATCGTAGCATGACACATGTCCTCATCCAAAAAAACCTAATGACTCGAGCTCTTAACTACATGTCCCCCAGTATTCTTAGAGAGTCCTTAATCGCCTTAAGAATCTTCTATAATTCTCATCCATACACGAATTGAGCCATTCCCTCATTTATAAATAACAGGGTTCATGATGCGGACAGGCCCATGGATTCATTCACTGGCTTCCATTCATCCTATTGTTGTTTGTCCATTAATTCCTAACGCTTAACCATTCTCTAAGCATTTAAACCCTAACATCGTTTTGTCTTTCATTCTTTGAAATTCCAATATTTCTAAACCTAAACCAATCCATTCTCGTGTCATTATTCTTCCCAGCATCTTACTCGTTATCTCCGCAACTTATACTATCTATTTAGTGCCACACCTACAAAATGAGGGAAAAAAAACTAGAAAATCCAAATATACTCTCCAATTAACAATGAAAGACGACTTTTCGATGAAGTTGGCTTTTAGTTATTTATTTAAAGAGGTTTTGTGAAAGCAACTTAATCAAATCTAATCCTTCCATGGTGGGTCTTATCTTGTACATCCAAAAGCAAATCCATCATGATTATGCATTAAAACAATATTCACTAGATGTCCATTTTATTCTCTTGGTATACTGGGCCTTTTGAAAAATTCATCAAGTATTTTGCTTATTGGACGTTCGGATTGGGTCCAACTCACAAAGGCAAAAAGATGTCAAAAAACCCATTTACACTCCATCGAGGTGGGGCCTATTTCATACCAGTTTTGTGAGAATAAAAATTGGTCCATTTGGTTCGTAGTTGGAATCGGAATTGGAATTGGAATTATAATCAAAATCGGAATAGTCTATTCCATAGTCTGTTTGGTTCAGACATAAATGAGAATTAAAGTCGACAAGAATGGGATTTCATTCCCAAGGGAAGGGTAGGAAATGGCCATTCCCTCAAATGGGGGAATGCCATTCCAGCATGAATGGGAATAGGATTCTAATTTCGTCCAACCAAACAGTTGGAATCAGAAGACCCCATTCCGATCCCAATTCCAGACCCCTATTCCTGCAAATTATACCTGTTCATGGGTCGGGCCAGGTTGGGCTCGGGACGAGCTTTCACTCTGTATTAATAGATTTTTTTAAGGCCCGAGCCTGAGCCCGGCCCCACCATCGGGCCTACAACTTGGGCCCGAGCCCGGCCCAAATAAAAAGCCCGAGCCCGAAATTTGGCCCATACTATTACTACTACTAAAGTGGTTGAATAGAGAGAGAGAGAGAGAATATAAATAAAAGAATAAAAAATGTATATATTAAATTATAAATACATATTATATTATTTATATATTTTATATAATATATAAAATACATATCATATATTTTATAAAATATATAATGCTAAGTTAGGCCGGGCCGTGCTTTTTTGACAAATCCCGAGCCCGGCCCAAAACACAGTCGGGCTTACTGTGTTAGGCCCGAGGTCAAGCCTGTGGGCCTAATTACATGACCAAGCCCAACTGGGGTGCAGGCCGGGCCATCAGGCTACCCGGCCCATGAACAGGTCTACTGCAAACCATCAATCCTAACATCAACCTTACACCCTCACAGCCTGATATCCGCTGGGAACATCTCCCTACTTGTATGATTTTATTTAGGGTAAACTACAAAGACCCCCTTGTATTTTGGGGTTAGTGACAAAACCTCTTATACTTAATTTTTGACAAAAATCCCCTTAAACTTTAACTATTAGACAAAGATCCCCTCAGTTAACTTCAAAAAAGATTCTCACATTACTGTTTAGAGTGTTATACCATTTTTAATAAACGAGATCATTCCCAAGGTATTTTGGTATTTTAAAGGCTTCCATCATCTTACCATGGTTTAAAGTTTTGATATGATAGGCCAAAATGCTTGTTTCTAGGTGTTTGGGACCCCCAATTTCTTTAATAATAAAAAACATGTTTTAAGCTTCTCAGAAAACCAAACTTAAAAAAAAAAAACTAACAAAATGGTGTTTCGATCGTTTCTAAGTACTAATATGATACGACCGAAATGCGTATCGTATGATACTTTGAATTTTGTATCTTTCTAAGTACTAATATGACATTATGGGGTATTTTCCATAATGTAAAAGTTGGGAGGGGGGTCTTTGTAATTTATGGAAAACATTTTTAATAGTTGCAAGGGCTATAAGGACGGTGTAAAAGTACACCGATGACGTTTTTCACTAAACTGTAAAAGTGGCCGTTGCTTTTTAAAAAATGTGATGGGTGAAGAATGTAAAGTTTTACATCAATAAAATTGATATAGTATTTATGTCGATAATTGATGTAAAACTTTATGTTTTATAGGTTTTACGTCGATTATCGACATAACACTCCATTCCATCCAAATGCACACAAAACTGAACCAAAGTGGAGTTTTATGATGATCATGATTACACTATCATTTCAAACGTGGATAAAATCGAACCGGTGTGAAGTTTTACACCGTTATTGATTTACAACGATTCCAAGCGTAGCTACAAGGACAAAATCAAATTCGGGTTGGTGTGAGGAGCGCCACATGAGAGCTAAGAAGCAAATATGTTTTTTTCTCATGCAACTAAAAGAATAATTCAGAAAAGCCATCCCAAACGGGCACTAAAACACATTGGCTAAACGGGCTTCATTGGTAGACCTGTTCATGGGCCGGGTAGCCTAACGGATTGGCCCAGCCCGACCTGTTATTAAGTTGGGCTTGGGCTCGGGCCTAAAGCACCAAGCCCAATTTTTTTGGGGCCAAGCTCGGGCTTTCTCAAAAAATCTCAGCCTAAACTTGACTTGATACAATATATTAAATCATAAAAATATATTTTATTTAATAATAATATATATAACATTTTATCTTTATTATTCTTCATTTTTTTTTAAGTAATAGTGAGATGTTTATTATAAATAAAACACTTTTTTATTGAATAAAAAAAGAAAAGAATATTTATTTTCAAATTTCTGGCCGGGTTCAGGCTTGGGCCCGAGCTTTGGGCTTTATATGAGAGTCAAACTCAGGCTCAAGAATTAGGCCCGATAGTCGAACCGGGCTCGAGCTCGGGCCTAAATGTATTCTGTTGATACATATACAAAGCCCGGCCCGGCCGATGAACAGTTCTATTAACCGCGTAGCCATTATCTCTTGTTGGCCAAACATTTTGCTTATTGGCTGCTCGGGTGGGGTCCAGCTCACAAAGCCCAAAGCTGCCGTCCGAAAGCCATTCCAAACATTGCTTATGGGCGCGAGGTATCTGTAATTTATCGGGCCTTTAAAGAAGGGTCGCGAGGGAAATAAGCAAAGCAAGGGAGCAGAGCTCGAGCGTTTGGAATTTTGGAGCATTCAGAGTTTAGAGGGAGGAAGTAAAAGATGATGAAGATCGAAGAGGTTCAGTCCACGACAAAGAAGCAGAGAATAGCTACTCACACCCACATCAAAGGCCTTGGTCTTGATGTACGTATGCTTTCCCATTCTCTCAACTGACAGAAATTATTTAATTTTCTTGCATTTCCTCCTGAAATCTGTGGTTCGATGGAAGTGAGCTTGTTGTTGTTAAGGTTTTAGGGGTTTGGGGTTTTAGTGTTTAATCAATGTATAGTTTTCTCACCATTCCTGGTAAAACTTATCCGCGAGATTTGATTTATTTTCCTTTCATTTATTTTCTTTTCTCGAGTAGACAACATCATAGCTATAATTTCTGTTATTTACATAAAACCTGTTGCAGTCGAGTGGCAGAGCGATTCCCATGGCTGGTGGATTCGTGGGTCAGCTTGGGGCTCGAGAAGCGGCAGGTCTTGTTGTTGATATGATAAGGCAGAAGAAGATGGCAGGCCGGGCACTTTTGCTGGCCGGGCCTCCTGGAACAGGGAAGACTGCATTGGCCCTTGGAATATCCCAGGAGCTTGGAAGCAAGGTACACAGCGCTTGAATTTTCCATGCTTATTTCATGTACAACTTGTTTATTTGACACCAAAATGGGTTTGAACTCAAATTTTGGGATATTTTGATGCACAGTGTTCAAGACACATTCTATTTCTATGTAAATGTAGGTACCCTTCTGCCCAATGGTTGGGTCGGAAGTATACTCGGCAGAAGTAAAGAAAACCGAAGTTTTAATGGAAAACTTCCGAAGGGCTATTGGTCTACGTATCAAGGAAAATAAGGAGGTCTTTGAAGGAGAGGTGAGCTTTTCTTTATTTGTTTCTCTGGATTATTATTTATCAGAGCTGTAGCCGGGGTGCTCTCATATCCTCACTCTCTGACTTGTACAATCTCTAGATTTCCATACGATACTTTTTCTCGTGGATTTGCATTCTGATTTCTGGTCTTTTGGTGAACTTGTTTTAGGTGACTGAACTCTCCCCTGAAGAAACTGAGAGCATTACAGGTGGCTATGGAAAAAGCATTAGCCATGTAATTATCGGGCTAAAAACTGTCAAAGGAACCAAGCAGCTGAAGTTGGACCCGACCATTTATGATGCTTTAATTAAGGAGAAGGTTAGGCGATATTTTATTTTTTTGAGTATATGATGGACCTTGATCAGGACTTCTTGGTGTTGAACTGTTGATGCAAAAAATGAGGCTATTGAACTTGTGATCTCTGGTTGGATCTTTAAGCTAATTGTTCTTTTTTTAGTTATGCATGGAATAATGATCATATGACTTAAGAATATTTTGAAGTTCCATGTTTTTTTGAAAGGATAAAACAAGAGTTATTTATATAAGAAAGCAAAAAGTGTACAACTATGGCCCATGCATAGTGGTAGAATCATCCCATCATAGAAAAATATGAAAATAAATTAGCTCATCTTTGCACAACAAGCGTATAACAAGATAAAAAGGAAATGGGAGCTAAACCTGTGAAACTATTGTGCTTACTGCACATATATTCAAGAGTTTGTTCTCTACTGTCTTTTGTGTACCTCTTCCTCAGGTGTTTTTTTTTTTTTTTTTTTTTTTTTATCAGTAAAGACAGCATTTATTAGGGATAAGAAACTTTAATTACAAGAGAGGGGGAGGTAAACTTTCTTAACTCTCCCATTATAGGAAAACAAAGGATACAGAATTAGAAATGAGCCCAAAAGAAAGATCCCCTATTCACCCCTTGCTTGGCTAACCCATCAACAAGTGAGTTAGCAGTTCTCTTTAACCTACTGTATTCCACCTCAATGTCCCTAGTCAACCACTTAAATTTTTTCTTTTCATTGCTGTAGTTCTAGGTACTAGAGTTATCTTCCTTTAGTCATCTCACCACCACCTCTGAGTCGCCTTCAACAACCACTTTTCTTAGGTTCAACTCCATTGCTCTTTGGGCACCTTCCAGAGCCGCAAGGATCTCAGCCCTAAGAGAGTCTCCTTTTCCAATAGGGCCTGAGAACATGGCTATAATAAGCCCTTCTTTATTCATGAACACTCCCCTTCTACCAGAGAGCCCTAGGTTCCTTAAACTATTGCCATCAAAATTCAGCTTTATGAATCCAGGGGGGAGAGGTCCAAGAGGGAGAAGAAACCTTATTAACCTGGGCAGAATTAGCTATCTCTAACCAATTTCTCAACAAGTCATCCAAGGAGAAAACTGTGAATAGGTTTAGGGATTTCAGCCAGTGAGCCACCCTTAAGTGTATTAACTCCATTACATTCTCAATGGTTCTTTCCTTTTCTGAGGTACGTGAGTTTCTTTCTTCCCAGATAGGCCAGCAGATTGCAGCCCTAATACATCTCCACATAATTCTCCCTCTTTTTAAAGGCCAACTAAAGTAAGAAGGAGAGAAGAGGCTTTGCAGTTTGCACATTCAAGGGAGGGGTCCAGCTGCACCCAAAAAGGGAGAAAATCCATTCCCAAATAGTTATAGCAAACAGGCAAGAAATCAATAGGTGGTAACCAGTTTCCCCTTCAACTTTGCAAAGAATACACCTATATGGGGATAGACAAGAATTAGGTCTCTTTCTTTGAAGCAGGTCACCTATATTAATTCTTTCCAGGAATGTTTCCCAACAAAAACTACCAACCCAAGGAGGAATGGGCTTGCTCCAAACCTCTTTAACAGGGAAAGATAGACCACTAGAGGTAGAAGGCTAAGATAAGGTTTCAAAGAAGGAAGCACAGGAGAAAGTACCAGAGGAGGACGGGGTCCAAATTCTGATATCTTCATTAGAGGGGTCCAAGAAAACATTTTCAAGAATTGTTAACAAGTTCGAAGTACTCCCAAGGTATGTGTCCCTGACAGCCCTTCTCAGGCCCAGGTTCTACCCAAACCCAGAAGACTCTTCCTTAGGTGTTCTCAGGCGTTTGAGGTTCTCCCATTCCATTTGATGATATTGTCCATATGGTTGTTAGAAGATTATTTGATACTTATTTGCCTCATCATATTTATAAGCCTTTAATTTGTCAGTCTGATAGAACACTGAGGATGGACCTCAAAAATCACCAACTGGAATGGAGGAACTGAAGAAACTGTGCCCAAATCATAGAGATAGATGGGCAATGGAGTGATAGGCATTCTACCATTTCTGAATTGCAGTGATACAATCCACTGGTAGATAGAATTCCATTGCTTCATCTTAACAGTTTGTTCTCTGTGTAGTATTTGACAAATGTGGCAATGCTGCTGTCCTTACAATAAACGACAACTTAGTAGGGTCAGGAGGGTTACACTGCCGTTTATGGAGAAGGAGCCACTATCCATAAATAGGGATGCAAACGGATTGAATCGGATTAGAATCAGGGTATATTCGGATCCGATCTGACACTGTTCATGCCTGATCTGATTCAATCCGAAGATCTGATTGGATCTGATAGGACTCAATCTGAATTCGAATCTTATCGGATCTGATTTGATCCGACTTGTTTTCTTTAAAATTTAATAAATTATTAAACGAAAAAAATAAAATATACCAAATTAAATAAAGAAAAAAAATACAAGTATTTTTTAATTATTTTCATCATATATATACATACATGTTTTTTATAAAAAATAATATAACAAATTTATAAAAATGCAATACAAATAATATATTTATGAATAAATAACATATATATATGTATTATATATATTTATATTTATATATAAATATATAACACATCAGATCCAATCCGAAGATCCGACCAGGGGTGACCCGAATTCGACCAAATAGGATTGGATCTTGGATCGGATTGGATCATGATCCAATCCATTTGCACCCCTACCCATAAATCTCAGTTGATTGGATAAAGACTTCACCTAGGTCAGAGATATCCCACACACACACACATACACGCACACGCACACCCATACACACACACACACATATATATATTCTAGAATTAGGAGAACCTGGGATTGATGAACAAATCTAAAGGAGGGTTACAAACTGTTTATGGGGAAGGAGCCATTATCTCATGATCTTAGTTGATTGAATAAAGGTTTTACCTAGAACATTTCAGAGATATCCTACATCCATATTCCAAATAAGGAGGACCTGGCATCTGGTGAACAGATCTAAATTATTTGCAGCAACTTGGCCATGTCATCTTCCTCCCAGTCACTTAGAGCATTCCCACTCTGAATTCTCATGTTTTTTATTTCTTTTTTTTTATCTTTTTTATTTTTCACATAAGGATTAAGTTGTATTAAAGCATGGAAAGGGGACGAAAACAAGGATTACATGGTGAGTGTATATATCAAAATTCAGGATATGTACATTGTCCCTCTTGTCATAATAAATCAAACTGGTATAATATCTTTTGGGCATTTAACACCTTTTCTTTACCTTTGCCTTTACTGGTTCTCATGAAATTCCTAATTCAACTGCAGGTTGCTGTTGGTGATGTTATATATATTGAGGCAAATAGTGGAGCAGTTAAAAGAGTGGGTAGATGTGATGCATTTGCTACAGAGTTTGACCTTGAGGCTGAAGAGTATGTTCCACTTCCTAAAGGAGAGGTTCACAAGAAGAAAGAGATAGTTCAGGTTTGTTTAAGTGCTTGTTAGCATCTTTATCTATATTCTATCATATACTAGGTTTTAATGCTGAAAATGTTAGTTTTCGCAGTAGTCAAGGTTTAAAGATTTAATGCCTTGTGACTTTTGTGTTGATTATTCCAACAAAATCTGATATTCTTGGCATTTTGAAACCCATAGAGATTCAGTTTATTGTACACAACTTATATTGTTTTGATGGAAGTTTAATGAAAATCAAAACTTCAGATGTTTCAACCTTGGTAGAATTGTTGAAGCTAATTCTAATCCTTATCTTGGTGGTATTGTATATGATTTGTCTTGTTTTATCTCATAGTCTAGCAACTGAGATCAAAATACACTCACTTCTATTGACTCTCTAATGTAGAACAGATGTCAGTATGTCACCCAAGGCCGGACTGGTAACAAATTTGAGGGAAAACTGAAATACAAACAATGATTTCTAGGGTTTAAGTCCAAGGTTTGATTTTTTAAAGCTAGGGGCAGGTCGAAGGAAGGTGGGTAAATGTTTGCTTGGGGCTATTAATGTGTGAAATGGTTAGGCATATAATTTAGTGTTGAATCTCTTGCAACACGCAGGGATTTCTAAAGAGAGAAAAACAAAAATTCATCACGTTTTGAGATTGGAATGGAATTTCTTCAAATTGTTTCAAAGAAGTGTTTAGTATGTTAAACTAAGGGTATTGAATTTAGAGGGCTTTGTTTTTTTGGAGAAAAGGCAACTATTATACTCAAAAGGGGGAAAAAAGGGGGAGGGGGATGTACATGAGAGGATATACAAACAAAACAGACAATGAGACAGAATTTGGAGGACTTTTGAGATGGTTCATGGTTTGGCACAAAATGATGAGAATTCATGGAATTAGTAATTTTAAAAACTATAGTTTCTAGTAGGAACTTTTAAGCTATTTCAATGGGATGAAAAAAATCTGATACGGGTGGTGGGTGAAGAGAACTTGGTTTTCACCAACATTCTATAGGGATCATTTAGAGAGAAAATTCTCTCTAGAGAAAATGTGTTAAATTTGATAGTCGAAGGGAACTGAGATAAAGCATACCTGAAATCAATTTATTCCATTAGTTGATGTTGAATGGTGACATTTGATTGCTTGTCTTCAGGCCTTTGATGACTGAACCTGAAAAAAAAAACAAATGAAATTAGGGCTGACAATCTTGACCCCAACCCATTTGACCCACCCAACCCACCCATACCCACCCAATCTATTGGCGGGTCAATATGGGTCAAGTAACCCATTAGGGTCAGTGGAAAAGGGTCAGGGTGGGTTGGGTCAAGGGTACCCATTAGGGTCAGGATGGTTTGGGTCACAGTCAGTTCTATCTATACTCGCCATATCTAAAAAAAAAAATAAAATAAAACTGCAGTTGAAGTGACTCGAACTCAGACCTCCTAACGCATCTATATCTCATTACAATTCCAAACCACCATGCCACATTTCATTTTGAGATTAAAAGTGAAATAAAATAGATTTTATTAACTTTCGTGTTCACATGCAATTTTACACAAAAGCACTTCTACAAAAACAATTTTATAAAGTAATTTTATGAAAATGACTTTTATGAAAGCACTTTTACAAAAGTACTTTTACACGAAAGCACTTTTATAAAAGTACTTTTACATGAAAGCACTTTTACGGAAGTACTTTTACGAAAGTACTTTTACAAAGCACTTTTACACGAAAACACTTTATGAAAGTACTTTTACGAAAACACTTTTATGAAAGCATAAAAACACTTTTATAAAAGTACTTTTACACGAAAGCAATTTTTTTTTGATAAATGAATGGTAATTTATTCAGAGATAATAAAGTGATGTTACTAAATAGACTGCCCGAGGAGTGGCACGAGCTAGTTTCCTCTCCTCAACAGCAACAAAGTATTACATTAGGCTCAGAAAAAAAGATTACAGAGCTGCCCAGAATAGAAATTCCCTTGATACCCCTGCTTAGCTAACCCATCCGCTATGGCATTAGCTGTTTTAGCTGTTCTACCCACCCACTGAGAATTAACAATCATGTTCCTTGAATACCACTTAACTTTTCTCATAATGTCCCTGTAGCACCGAATAACTGAATCTGGATTTTTTAACCAACCCACAACAAGTTTGGAATCTCCTTCAATAAGCAAATTCTGAACTCCAAACTGATATGCAATCTGAATACCTTGTACCACAGTTAGAAGCTCAGCTCTAATAGAGTCTCCTATACCCACAGAGCCAGAGAATAAAGCTAAGATATTGCTGTCTTTATCTCTCAGCACCCCTCCTATTCCTGAAGGGCCTGGATTTCCTTGGCTGCTACCATCAAAATTCAGCTTTGTCCAGCCTTCAGGAGGAGGCACCCACACTGCTGGTACCTTGCTCTTCCTTGTACTACTACTAGCCACAACTATCCAATTCCTCCATATGTCATCAAAGGAGTATATTTAAAGGATTCCAAAGATCTGAGCCAATGGATTGTCCTGTTCAAAGTGCAGTCCTTTATGTTCTGAATATTTCTCTCATTCTCTTGGAAAATCCTCGCATTTCTTTCTTCCCAAATTGTCCACAGAGCAGCAGCTCTACTGCATCTCCACATTGTTTTACCAATCTTTGTGGGCCGCACAAAGGAGGGGTCAAAGAGCTGATCTACAGTTGTAGCCAAATTCCACCTGCACCCAAGCAAGGCAAAGATCCAGCTCCAAATAGCAACAGAAAAGGAACAGGTTAAAAGTGAGAGCAATCCTCACCATTAGCCCTACAAAGTACACACCAGTTAGGAGACAAGCACATGGAAGGCCTTCTCTTTTGCAGTAGGTCTGAAGTGTTGATTTTCCTATAGGACACCTCCCAGCAGAAAATTATTATTTTAATAAAAGTACTTTTATAAAAGTATGCATTTTTTTTGCATTTTCTGCAAAATTTCTATATTTTTTTGGTATTTTCTGCATTTTTTGCAACTTTCTGGTATTTTTCTACATTTTCTGAAAATTTCTGGTATTTTTCTGCATTTCTACAATTTTTTGGTGCTTTAATGCATAATTGTTGCATTTTCTGGTGTTTTTCATGCATTTTCTGTAATTTTCTGATTTTGTCTACAAAAGTTATGAATTTTCTGCAATTTTTAGTATTTTTCATAATTTTCTGGTATTTTTTTGTATTTTTTCTGAAATTTTTAGTATTTTTTGCATTTTCTGCATTTATCTACAATTTTTGCATTTTCGGGTATACGGGTTGACCTGACTTGTTTTTGTCACGTGACAATCTTGAAAGAGATCATTCTTTCAAAAGTTATTATTTCGGGTATACGGGCCATCCCGATCCATTTTTGTATTTATAGGTGAGGGTAGGTGGTTAGTATGGGTGAGGGTGGTTAAGGGTCAATATGGGTGGGTCAGGGTGGGTTATGGTTAGGGTGGGTTATGATCCTTTAACAAGGATTGATGATGGGTCATGGTGGGTTGGTGGGTCAATATGGGTGGGTTGGTATTCAACCCTTACCCATCCCAACCCACCCATTTGCCACCCCTATTTGGAATCACACACCAAAAGTCACACAAGTTGAAAATAATCTGCAAAGTTTTTTAGCTATGTCTTTCCTTTTTCCAATTTTCTACATATATATTGACACCATTGAGATGCTTATCTTGTTAGAATTAGAAACTCAAAACCTATAGAATTGAGATTATCATAAGAAAAAATAGTAGTTCTCAAACTAATTAACCAATGACTGAAACTGTAGACAAAATTAAACTATGATTAGATAATTCAAACTCCTAGGCTGGACCCAGAGACAACATTTAAAATGACCAAAATATCCCTATTGTCTAAAAATACAAAAACATACAAATTCAGAAAATTTCAAAATTTGACTCTGTTGGCTCCTGCATTATTCCCCCTCAAATCAAAGAGTTAGCAAACTTTGATGCTTGGATGCCTGAACCACACGATCCACATGTCGAACATATCCTTGTCTGACACAACATGGTAACTGGATATTGCATGGTTACTTCTAGAGTATACTTTATAGTGTTAGAAACTTTTGGCATGTTTAATAAATATACTATAAAGAATCTGTTGGTGTTAGAACTTCAATTAAATTTGGCATGGTAAAAGTAATATTTAAAAGTACCGAAAAATGATAACTTAGCTTGTATAATTAATATAAAAGAATTATATAAGCATATTAAATATGATACCCATACCATAGTTTTCAAGGCACCAAGGCGAGGCTAGGCGATGGGGGGGGCACCTAGTCGCCTAGGTGATGGATTTTTTTTAAGTAAAAGCCACATATCCTAGGGTAGTTCCCTAGGTTCCATAACCATATTTCCTTGATAACTATCCATAATTTTCATAAGAAAATTATAAACTTCACGTTTATGTCTGGAAAATCAACATATTTATGAAAGAAAAAGAAGAAAGAAAAGAAAATTCAAAAAATATAGGGACTGAATCCCTATTTTTGTTATAGGAAAAGAAGAAAAGGTGGAAGAAGAAATGTGTTGATTAGACAAAATTTAAGTTCTTCCCTTACTTATTGGTTCAGATTTTGAAGTCTTTGAGGGTTCAATACAGCAGTTAGCAATGTTTGTGTTGATTAAACCCTAACAAATAAGAAAATAATAAAAAGAAATTAGTTTATAAACACACAAAATGGATATTTTTGTTTAATAATGTCTATTTTATAATTATAATCTCAAAAAAATAATAATATAGAAGTATTTTATAAGACAGTATACAAAACTGCTTGGCGATTGGGCAAGGCGAGCCTCCAAGGGCGCCTTGTTGCCTAGGCGTCGCCTTGACAACTATGACCCATACCCATATCTCTGTCCAGGATATTAGGAAATGGAGTTATATGTTTGTTTCCCATATCCCATCGACACCTGTATCTGGGCATCATAGTGAACAAGTGAGTTAGCCGATCTTTGTCTCCAATGGAACTAAGTGTTCAAAGTGGCAACAAGAGATCTAGCTTCCCAGATGTACTACTAGAGTAGCCATTGAACTCTCAGCCCAATTATCATCCATCTTATCACGACTTGCGAGTTCTCCTCCCCCTCTACCAACTAGAACTAGACAATTCATTAACCTTAATCCTTAAAGAAGCAATGATAACTTTTCTTTTTTTCTGATCAATAACACCAGCTTCATTAAATTAAGAGAAAAGAGGGAGAATGTATACAAGAGGGGAGATAAAATATCTTCGCTCCCCAAATACAGAATACAAAGAGAATACATAGAGAAAAAAATTAAAAACTAGCCCAAAAAACAGACTCCCTATTCACCTCTTGCTTGGCCAACCCATCCGCAAATGAGTTGGCACTCCTCTTCACCCAGCTGTATTGGATCTCAATGCCCCTACACATCCATAAGAACTGCTTCTTTTCATTGTTAAAGTTCCACAAACCACTGTCCTCTTTCTTCAACCAGTTAACCACCACCTTCGAATCACTTTCCAGGATCAATCGGCTGACATTTAACTTCTTTGCTCTTCGAATTCCTTATTCCTTCAAGCGCTGCAAAGATCTCAGCCCTAAGAGAGTCACCTTCTCCAATAGGGCCAGAAAATAGAGCAATAACAACCCCTTCCTCATTCCTGAAAACTCCTCCAATCCCAGAGGGTCCTGGATTCCTTACACTGCTGCCGTCAAAGTTCAACTTAATGAAACCCAAAGGGGGAGGGGACCAAGAGGGACAAAGAGTCCTCTTGCATCTAGCAGTGGAAGCAATCTCTTTCCAGTTTCTTAGCAAGTCATCCACAGGAAAGTCTGAGAACAACTCCGAAGATTTCAGCCAGTGGGCAGCCCTTAAAAGGATTAGGTCTAACAGTTCTTCCAGGGTTCTTTCCTTGTCTGAAAAAATACATGAATTTCTTTCTTCCCACAATGACCAGCACATTGCTGCCGTTATACTCCTCCACATAGTCTTCCCTCGCTTCTTAGGCCATCTGAAGAAAGAATCAACAAAATGGGGCTGTAATGAATCAACAAAATGTTTCCTTTGTGGTGCAGGTGCCTAACCCCCCTCATCTGACCTTCTTGGCTTAAACCATTATCTACCCACATCATCCACTAATAAGTGTCTACGTTCCTCTCTCATGCAAATCCAATGAGCTATTCTAATAATGACAAGATCAATGGATCTGCTTGCTTCTACTCAAGAAGATGATTTGTCTATTCCTCCCAAGTCGTTCAAAATAGTCACTCTTGAGCATCACCACATGATCTTTAATGAGGCAAAATGTGGATGTGGTTTTTCTATGCATGTAAGAGCAAGCTTCCAAATCTAACATTTTCCTTAGATCCTCAATGTTCACAAAAATTGTTTTTTTTTTCATAAAAAAAAGAAACAATTAAATTAAATACTTGAAGTGTTTGTTTCTATAAAAATGCACTACTTGTGTCTATACTAAAAGAAATCATATTTAGCAATTTAGCCATGAAAGGAGACTTGGCACACAATTTAGGTGATGTCTATAGGTGGGGAATGATGGATGGTGCCTTGCAAAGAAATATATATTGTGGTCTTGGCAAAAAGAAACAAGAGGAAGAAGAAATAATATTCAATTTCATTGAAATATTTTGAGTAGGGAGTCTCTCAGTCAAAGCTCTCCAAGTTATGAAACTTTGTATAGGAATTTTGTCAGGAAGCTGAATTAAACTACTCCAAGGAACAATCTGGCCCATCTCCCTTATTATTTTATTTCTTGCTTTACTTTGTTATTAATGAAACTATTTTGATTTGTTACTGAGAAAAAATCGTTCATATTGACGTATTAGTTCTTGGTTTACTCCTTATCAGGATGTAACACTACATGACCTGGATGCGGCAAATGCTCGACCACAAGGAGGACAAGATATATTATCCCTAATGGGCCAGATGATGAAACCTAAGAAAACTGAAATCACTGATAAGTTGCGACAGGAGATTAACAAGGTTCTGCTCTATGGTCATTCAGCATATTACAACTCATCCATCTGAACATGATATCTTTGGATTTCCCCTGTTAATATGGCTCTTTTTTTTTTAGCTGACTGGCTTTGTTGATGGCAGGTTGTTAACCGCTATATTGATGAAGGGGTGGCAGAGCTTGTCCCAGGAGTCCTATTTATTGATGAGGTTCTTTTTTCTTTCAAGCATTGTGTGCTCTCTGGTTCTGAGGCTGTTTTTGGATCAAGCTTCAGAAATGGAAATGAATTCCATCACTTACTGGATCTCACCTTAGATGGGAGTTTCAAAATGACTACTCCTTCCTATTTAAATATGCTAAAATGGAAGGAATATGTCCCTTACTTTACCTATTTCCAACTTATTATTTCATCTAACCAAGGTTCAAAGTATCGACACAGGCCGATACGCCGGTAGGGCGTATCGGCCCGTATTGGTGTTTTTTTAATGCTTTATTTATTTATTTTTTCAAAACCGGTTCAGAGGGGTCGGTTTAAGTCCCAGCTACCCTCTGAACCATGGTTTGACCCAATACAACCCCTGTAGGGGCATATCGGGAAGCCACCAGCACGATACGCATCAATACTTTGAACCTTGCATCTAACCAAAAAAAAAGTGTAAATTGATCATACATGGAACAAATGTCATCCCCTTCACTCCCCCCCAAAAAGTAAACTTTCACCAATCCAGCGCAGCCTAATGAAGTTAGCCTTGATATTTTCTCTGAATTCTCCAATTGCAATTTGCAGGTTCATATGCTGGATATGGAATGCTTTTCCTACTTGAATCGTGCTTTAGAGAGTTCCTTGTCACCAATAGTAATTTTTGCAACAAACAGAGGTATATGCAATGTAAGGTATGATTAATAGTTCCTTGTGGCAATACTAAAAAATTTAGAGTTAACTAAGAGTTTACTAGAATTTACACCCAACTGTTCAGTATTATCTTTTCTTTTATGATGGACATAAAAATCACAAATCTAAGGTATATCCTTTTCTTTTATTGTTCTCATAATTATCACCAAAGCCTTATTCCATCTATTTAAGTATTGTATAAATTCTACTTGATCGTTTTAATTTTAGTCATTTCTCCATATATATATATATATGAATCAAATGTCACATGTTTCAATTTCAATGTTGAGTGTGCTGATATGTGTTTAGGAGCTTGATCTTTATCACTCCAAAATCTTGGTTCATGGAGGAGATTCAACTAAGATGGGTCCATAATAGGCAAAACGGGAAACGTGAATCTGACAAGCATTCCATGAACCATTAACTTCTTCATATTTGGGTGATACAAAGGTTCTAGATTTTCACACCTCAATTGACATAATTTTTGGGCTTTTACGGTTTCAACCCACCCTTAAAGCCTCCAGTCTTGTCTTAAATGGCTCCTATGACAATTGACAAGTATTCCACGAACCATTAACTTCATATTTTGGTGATACAAAGGTTCTAGATTTCACAAATTAATTGATGTAATTTTTGGGATTTTACAGTTTCTGCCCACCCTTAGAGCCTTCAGCTTGCCTTAAATGGCTCCTTGGTTACTCCTGTGACCTTAATTGCACATGATCAATCATCTCAAAGTGATTTTATTTCATCCCCTACTGTAAAAGTTCCATCAAATTATAATCAAAATTTGTGAACTACTAAGTGAAGACAAAAAGGATATTTTTTATGAACAAAACAAAAAGGGTATTTTTAATAAAATAAAGAAAATATAAATTGATAATAAATCACAACAAAAAAGAGTAATGACAGCATCCCAATCGACGTTCAAAATTTTGTCATGTATCAGGGTTGGGGTGTATCGGGTGTATTGTATTGTATAAATACAAGGTATTTTGGATTTTGATGATTTTCATGGGGTAGTTAGGCCTAAGACCAACCCCCCATGTGAAATTAAAAAAAAAAGGGTTAAAAAAAGAATGAGTGATGGAAACACTCTAGTGTATCGATACTTTGAACCATGATCTCAACCATAACGAACTTCTACCAAAAAGATACTTCCTGTACATCCAAATGGCAGGTTAATAGAATTTTTGTTGATAATTTTACAAGAGAAGACAAATGTTGAGAGAACACTCAATACAAAATGAAAAAAAAAGGTATCTAATATTGGAGACTGTAGAAATGATTATTATGCTAATACATTCTCTAACCAATGAAATGATTATTGGAGACTATAGAGAACCCGACTTTCCTTCATATTCTTCTTATCCTCTTTGTTAGGGGTGCAAATGGATCGGATCATGATTCGATCCGATCCTATTTGGTTGAATTTGGATCACCACTATCCGATCCGATGTATGTTATATATTTATAAATATAAATATATCGAATACATATATATATATGTTATTTATTTATTTATAAATATATTATTTATATTGTATTTTTATAAATTTGTTATATTATTTATTTTTTATAAAAAACATGTATATATATGATGAAAATAATTTAAAAATACTTTTATTTTCTGTTTTTCTTTATTTAAATTGCTATATTTTATTTTTCTTTTAATAATTTATTATTTTTTAAAGAAAACAAGTTGGACCGGATCAGATCTGAAGATCCAACTTATTGATAGGATTCGAGTTCAAATCGAGGCCTATCAAATCCGGTCGGATTGGATCTAACATGATCAATGTCGGATTGGATTCAGATATATCCTTATTCAAATCCGATCAGATCCGTTTGCATCCCTATTCTTTGTCCAGCTGTTGCATGAAATGACATAGGAGATAGTGCTCCAAATACTTGATTCGTTCCTTCTTTTACCCCACCCTAAGGCCAAAAAGCAATAAATCATTTCCAATCAGATTCAACAGGCCAAAGACTATACCCTCCCTACTCAACTAATTTGATCTTTTCCCCTTTCTCTAGACTTGGGCGGTGTTCGGAACCGCGTAAATCTCGTGGACGGGACCATTTACGGGGTTTGGTCGTGTTCGGCTGGGTGTGGATGGGACCGGTCCTGTCCACACCCCAATATAGCGTGGACAGATCCCGTCCACACCCCAATTTCTCATCCACGGTAAAATCTCGTGGTTAGGAACCACCCACACTTGATTTTTGATCCCCTACTTCACACTTTCCCTAAAAGGCTACCCTATTGTTTGTTTCACATTTTAATATTTTTGTCAATAAAATATTAATTATTTTACTTAATTTTTTTATTTTTTTTATTTTAATGTTTTATCAATAAAATTATATTTTAAATATATATTTTTTTAATTTTAATTATTTTACCATTGCTTTTATAAAAAAATTAATGCTTATTGGTTAATATTAATTCATTGATGCATTTTTCAATATATTTATCATATAAAATGCAAAAAATAGATATTTATGATTAACTATGTAGATCAAGGTTTTTGAACCGTCGTTGACTCGGACAGTCAAACCGTTCAGCCTGGGAACCCTCCAAGCAAGCGGTTCTGTTTTACCCCATGTAGGCAAGGTAAGGCTTGGTTGGGGAGCGGTCTCTTTGAAAGACTGAGGAAGGCCCGTGAGAAGGGAAAAATGAGGTTCTCTCGATTAGGGATGCACAATGGGAGAGTTAGGGCGTACTTAGGAGCATTGGGTGACGAATTCTTAGGTTTGGATGAATTCCAATACGAGGAGGATCCTATTTATGGAGGAGATCCCGAGACCCTAAAAGGTAGGAGATGAGGATACTCGCTCCGTATCGGGAAAGGGGATATTTGATTCGCTGTTAATTATTGGGTGCACTACTGGGGTTTCGCCATGCGTCCCATGAGGATCTCCGCAAAGATTGACTTTCCTTATCCTTAAGATCCCTCATCATTCACGTGTGCTACTCCCTTTTGCACACTACAACTAATCCTATGTGCCATCTGTGACGTCACCGTTCGGTGGGTGGTGCCCTGCCAACTCCACGTGGCGGCTCGCTATATCCTTTGTTGTTGTGGGTTCCACGTGCCTTCGGGTATACGCGGGCCTCATCATGGGCTCGGCTAGCGTCCCTTTTGACCCGTCATTGCGATTGAGTTCGCGGGTTGCGGGTTCATCGCACACCTTAGCGGGTGTAGCTTCATCGCACATTCAAGTGGGCTCAGGACCCACGGATGGGTACGGTTGTGGTTTTTTTAGGTTTGGGCGCTGACTAGACTCGGTGAACCGCGAGTTTATCGCGATTATTGTGATGCGTATTGCGAGTTCATTACAAGGATGCTAGTGTGTTGTGGGTTCATCGCAGCGTGTGAGCTGCTCGCGTGCACTTTTGTGGTGTTAATCTTGATGTTTGGCGTTCTGAGGGTTTGAGTGAGTGCCACATACCTACACCCCAAACCCGTTTTTTGGCCAAAAACCGTTGAAAAAGTCAACCTGTTGACTTGAGCGGTCAAACCGTCGACCCATTCAACGGTTTTTTACCGTCTTTATTTTTTAATTTGTTTGTCAGAACAGGTCGTCAGTTCGAATCAGACGGTCGAACCGTCGACCCGGAAACTAGTGGCTAGAATGGTTTCATTTTCGGGTCATTTTTTAAAATGTTGGTGTAGATCATTCATAAATGTATATGAGATACATGGAATAAAAAAGTGTGGTGTGGACGTCCACACCACGCCTACAGAACGCCACTGTGGGTGTGGACTGGTCCAGTCCACACAATTTGTCCACAGTTCAGAACAGCTGTGGACTGTGGTGTGGTGTGGATTGGTCCCTACCACAGGGTGTGGTGTGGAGCAGTCCATACCCACCAATTTCTCATCCACACTACAAAACACCCCCTTGGTTTTCCTCCCAGCATCCATTGCTCTTCCATCTGAGCCCCTCTGATGGCCTTACCATTGTCTTTCTCACTTGGCTCGTATAGGTTTTCATTTTCTTCCAGCTCATTAAATATTTCTTGACCAAATTCATTGCCTCGAAGGAAAACAAAGTCAGCAGACCTCATGGCTTACCAAATACCAATTTTGGCTTCCATATCAACAGCTTTTTCCAATTGAATCTTTTATCCAATCTTAAACATTTTGTCAAATTGAATTTCCCCATCAGCCCATCCTCCATAGTTTCAGACCAAGGATCATCTCCATCCCCTGCTCATGATTTCTCTCTCTTCATCCTCTTCCATTTCTTCCTTCAGGGCATTTTCTTCCTTTTTTTGTTTATATCATCAACTTCATCTTCAACAAGGTCAGGTTTTGTTTTCTTTTAGCGTTTATTTGGAACCTTTTAGGGATGTGATCTCTAGCTGTGCCATGTGCAAAAAGGTGGATGCTCTTTACTCATTATCCATCTGTCAAGGCAATGCCTAGGTGGGTGCTAGGTGACAAGGTGCCTACGGAGTGTTTTGTGTCGCTTAAGTGCCTAGATTTTTTTTAATAGAAGGTTCTGTATACTATTCTTATTTTTTTTCTGAGATTATAATAAATAGACTATTACACTAAACTATTCATTTTGTGGGTTTATATGCTAGTTTCTTTTTCTTTATTATTTGCTAGGTTTCGATCAACACACATGTTGGTGCATGCTGTGTTGAACCCTCGAAGACTTCAAAACCTGAACTGGTAGGCAAGGAAGGACTGAAAATATTATCCAATCAACACATTCTTTCTCTTCTTTCTCTTCCACCTTTACTTTTTTTTTTCCTAGGACAAAAATAGGGGCTCAGCCCCTATATTTTCTGAAATTTCTTTTCTTCCCTTTCTTCTCATGAATATGTTGATTTTCTATATTTTGATGTGAAGTTTGTACTTATTGATGAGAAATATTCACAATTACAAGTGAACGATGTTTGCTGGTTGCTATGGGTCCTAGGGAATTACCCTAGAATTTGGGGTTCTTATTTAAAAAAAAAAAAAAAAAAACATTTGTTAGGTGACAAGGTGCCCCCTGTTGCCTAGCCTCACTTTGGCGCCCTAAAAAACTATGTCATTATTGGATAGTCACTTGTTTACTAGCCTTGTATGGGGCTAATAGTTTTCATTTCCCAAAAAATGAACTCTTTACCCTTACCTCTACCTTTCTCTAGGGGTATTTTAGTGATGAATTTTTTTATCCAGAAGATTGTAGACGTACTTGGTAATGCATTTTAATCTCCTATATCATTTCCATTACAAATTTACAACAACAAATGAAGTCATATTGTGCCATCAATATTGATTATACATGCATGCACAAAAAAAAAAAATCGTCTGTAAAATGCAACTAAATGTGTTGATCAGTCTTTTCATGTGTGATTGCAGAGGGACAGATATCAGCAGTCCTCATGGCATACCTGTTGACTTGTTAGATCGTCTGGTGATTATACGGACAGAAACTTATGGACCTGCTGACATGATACAGGTTCTTGTTCTATTATATACACCTCTCGGTGAAAGATTTTGCACTTTCATGGTCCATTCTTTCTTTCTTTCTTTCTTTTTTGGGTGTTATAAAATTCTCATTTTGGCCTGTTTATCAATTTGTCTGTTGGCCAGATTTTAGCGACCCGGGCACAGGTGGAGGAACTGGAAATTGATGATGAAAGTTTGGCCTACCTAGGAGAGATTGGGCAACAGACATCTCTAAGGTCCTCTTTTAATTTGAGAATTGTTGTTGTGGTTTTCTGCACATGGGTTTCTCTTTCTATAACAAAATATAAAAATAGTAAAGTACTATAAATAATTACAATTTATCCAAAAAATGCTTGAAATTTGAAAATTTTTATCAAGAGCCAGGGAGTTTGAAATTACCAAAACTTCTGAAATTTAAAGCCTTGCTCGTTCCTACAAATGTAGTGTTTTCTTCAAGTACTGCTTAGTTTTTACACCTTCAATCTGATCTGTTCAGGCATGCAGTTCAACTCTTATCTCCTGCCAGTGTTGTGGCTAGAATGAATGGTCGAGATAAAATTTGCAAGGTACCTACCTATTCAGTAAACCAAAAGACAAAGTCCTTACAAACATTGGTGATATTCTCTATGTGCTGACCTTATCTTTGTTTCTCACAACGCAGGCGGATCTCGATGAAGTGAGTGCTCTATATCTGGACGCAAAATCTTCTGCAAGGCTCCTTCAAGAACAGCAGGAAAGATACATATCCTGATTGTAGCTTTTGCTTAAATGGTTGGCTACTCTCAAATGATGAAGCAAACAAGTGCGGAAACTGACTTAGTCACAGTTAACATTCATGCAAATTTGGTTGCGGAATGTAGCTGCTCATTCAACATTTTAGCCCTTATTTTCTGACGCTTTATCAATGCCAGCATATGCACAGCTTGCGGTGGTTTGCTGCTGTTTCACTTTCACCGTTAACTGTTCCATGGCTTTGGCATACCGCATACTGTATTTGCGTTGTCTTCTTTCACCATTGAGTAATATGGATACTTATCCGGAGGGATTTTCCAAGGACACATTGAGGAATTGTTACTTTAAAGGCATTTTTCAGACATTGTATTTGATGTAATATGATTAATTGGTTAATAACCAATGATTTTAGTACCGAGTTGAGAAATCCGGACACATGGTGTCGTGAAGCTTTCCCTTGTGTTTGGTTTGATAGATAATAAGAAAGATTTTGTCCTTAGGCTCAGTTTGGAAGGGGTACAAATACAAATATGTAGAGTACAAAACCTTGTAACTTGTATTATTTGATATATATTTGTATTTGTACTCTTTCCAAACTGAACCTTAAGTCTGAGTTTGAAATAGGTGTACATATAACTTTTACACCATTGGAGTTATACACCAATTGGTTTAAAAGTGTAAATGAGATTTTGACGTAAACTTTTACATCGTTTTTATCGAAGTTAAAGTTTTTCTCAATTATCAATGTAAAATTCAAATCTGAGTAGAGTTTTACATTGATTTTCAGTGAGTGTTTAATTACACTCCATCCAAACGGCTATAAAATATATAACACTGATCTGATATTTACACCCAAACAAATGCAGCATAAAGAACTTTTCCTCAACATAAAGGTGTAATCTTGCTATTCAGATGGCCCTTGTCCCTTGGAGGTCTGTATACATGTATAACCTTTTTCAGATCCAATTGGAAAATAAATGTATAAAATTTTCATGTAATCGTCTGGACGTGAAGGCAATTAACTAAGGCAACTATTGACATTATATTAGTGGAGTCCATAGATGTGATACTAATCATCCCGTTCATCTAATAAGATTATAATTTTTCAATTAGGTCCATTCGATCGGGGAATTTTCATGATCTTTTCATGTGGTGTTACATGACCTACACACTGGGGGAATCTGAGACTGATCTCCCAATTCTCTTCTTACCAATGGTGTTGGCCCAAACCCAAAAAACATTGGTGCCCTGTGGATTATTTGGTTTAAAAGCCAGCTACTTCACCACTGGAGTGGATATGGGCTACAAGCGTAAATCACAGCCCTTTATATATTGCTGTAAGGTGGGTCATAACAATGCATGAAAGGCCTTGATTTCATGATTTTAGCCTAGCACTGCTTCAAGGTTCCAATTTTTTGTTTTATTTTATTTTCCGGTAAGAATTAATAACCTCCTCGACTATTTGGATCTTTGTATATTGATTGCAATGAATTGCACTATAAAACACGGGTTTGGATTCCGGATCCAATCATAAATGGGTAATGATATTTGGGTTTATAGTTTTACTAGATATTTCCGATCTCAGTGCTGACTGGGTGCCTGAGTGGATAGTCGGCGTTAAGTTTTAGAGGTGTTGAAAATTTTCGATGTCAAAAGTATTTAGAGAACTGATTTGCAAATTATCAGTACTACCGGAGATGGCAGACCTACTCTCACTCTCGTCTCCACTCGCACTCAGAATTTGATTATCTCCCGCGAACATACACGACGTTAACAAGAGAAAAGAAAATGTGAGGTTTCTTGCGTTTTTATGCTGTCAAAAGCAATTTTAGAAGTCAGAGATTGATCTCTTTATAACTTTTATTCTTTCCCCTGCTACTCTACTGTTTTTTTATTAATTTACTATTTGGTAGGAGGTCTTCAATCAATCGTCCACCAACACCAGATGCAGAGGAAGATCAAGGAAAAGAGCCCACTCTTCAAGAAATTATCAACATTAAGGTTCGTTTATCCCTTTGCTTACCTCTTTTATTAAATCCTACTACTGGGGGATATTCACAAGTTAGTTATTACTATTTTTTTTTTTCTGTTTGGCTGGCCACTTTTGTTTTCTTTGTCAATTTAGATTTTCTTGGTGGATTGGATGTGCCTCTATGTGTGTGTGTGTGTGTTTTGTAATTTTCTATCTTTCCGATATGTTACGTTCGGATCATTTAGTATTTGAATAATGGGTGGAATAAGGAGAAGCGGAGGAGAAGTGGATAGAAGATTTTAGTTTTACGATAAATTGATAATGAAACTACTTCTGCATTTAACATGCTTACTATGGATGCGTTTCTGAATAAGTTCCGTATTTACTTTCTTTTTCTTAGCTTACATTGTGTTGTTATAATATTTATGTGTTCTGGCCATTTGTTTTAGTTGATTGAGAGTGGAGAGAAAGAACGATTAAAGGAACTTTTGAGGGAAAGACTTATAGAATGTGGCTGGAGGGATGAAATGAAGGCTTTATGCAGGTTTCTTCTTTTAATCAACCTTTGTACAATTCTCAGTTGCAGCTGCATTTTAATCATTAACTGGATTTTAGTGCAGTTTTTTTTTTTATATCTCATTGGTGTTTCAATATATACAGCATATGCATCTTGTACTCCTAAGTTTTTCGTTACTTAAGACCATCAATACAGTAGTTTTGATGGATGCAGATCAAACAATATGTTGACACAGAGGGCGGAGGATTTAGAACTAAAATATAACCGAAAGCAGATAAATGGTTCCCGTACAAATAATGATAATAGTAAGAAGTAATTTTGCAAAAACTATCCCCACACGAAAAGACTGTAATTGGGTGCTTGTTTGTATCTCTTCATGTAGTGTAGCTTCTCTTGCCTCCTATTTTCAAGCTTATTCAAGTTTACAGAGAATTGTTTTTTCATGACTTGGCCACAAATCTCTTAAATTGCATTTTTGGTGTCTTTTAACAACCTCTTAAGGTAAATGTACAGAGGTTTCTGTAGACACTTTTTCTTTTTTCATCTTGATTTAGAAGCTTTTTCCTTGGGACTTTTATTGTCACTTTCAGATGTCTTATAGTCCAGGAGAGAGAAAATTTTGTGGTTTTGTAACTCTTGTTTTGTCATTCTTTTGTATGTAGCTTCTTCACTCGCTTGAGAATGAAGTAAAAAAGAAGAAAGGAAAATAATTATATTTTGGAAAAAAAAAACAAAGAACAAAAACAAATGCTGATAACCTATCCTTCTGTTCTCAAAAGAAAAAAAGTTATTTAGCAACCAAAGAAACCAGAGTCTTGAGAATATTGTAAGCATTTTCAAATGGAGCTAACCTTCTAGTATTCATAATGCCATATTGAAATACTTTTAACCACAAACATCCATTTTAGAATTTGCAAGATTTTTGCTGTTTATGATGTAATTGCCTTTTATTGGGTATTGGTACTTTGTACAATATATCATTTTTTAATAGGGCGAATGTTAGGTTAGGTAACCAAACTACAATTAGAAATTAGAGAGTCTTCAATAAGATTCATACTTACTGGAATGATGCATAACATTTTCAAAAGTAGAATTTTGAGTCTGGCATTATATTATCTTTTTTTTTTTCTGAAGCTTCTATCCATCCTTGATTTTGTTAGTACATCTGGAATTTGAATAGATGGAATTTATCTTGACATACCTATTGATTAATTGTGATTTCCTTCATTCTTTCTATATTGCAATCTAGAGATTGTAGATTAGTTTTATCTTAAAGCTTTTACCTTTCTATAGGAGGAAGTTTTTTTATATCTTGCAAAGTATCTTTTTTTGCTTCTCGAGATGAAAACAAAACACGTCTTTCTTATTTTAGAGCCACCCCACCCCCGGTTTTCTTAATGTGACCTAAGCATGCAAAGGAACCCAATCATTTCATGCTACTGGCTGGAGAAATATTAGGTTATCTCTCTGCAACTGATAGTTGATTTAACTGTTCTCGAGAAAACATGTTTCTGCTTATTGTCAAGCACGTGAATGGATCATTTCATGCTACTGATAATTATTCTACAGAAATATTATAGTGGTGGATGAAAAATTATTAGATTGCATCTATAAAATTGAAATTTGAGCTAACCTGTTTCTGATAACTTTACTTTTGTACATGTATTGATTTTCTTGGAATTATAGCTTTACTTGTAATATATTAATTCATAATTTTTGTATGCAGGCATCATGTAGAGTATAAGGTTTACTTTCCATGTTTAACTAACAGAGTAATGTTTCTTAAGTTTCACTTGCAGTTAATAAATTTATTTGCATTTTTTTGGGGGCTGGGTCTTTGATATCATATGTCCACCTTGTAAAGCATAAGACTAATTTTGCATTTCTAATGATATGGATGGGTATTATTTATTTTTTATTTTTAGCAGCGAATTACTATTTCTTATTGCTTTTTGTACTAGGGCATTTACAAGGAAGAAGGGAAGGCACAATGTTACTGTAGATGACCTTGTACATGTAATCACCCCAAAGGGCCGAGGTGGGGTCTTCTTTCTTATCCTTTCTTTTCTCCAATGACTATTGAATTTTTACTTCCCCCTCTTTAGGGGAATATTTTGCTGTGACATTATCTGTTTTTTATTTATCAACTTATATGGTAATGCACCTGACAATGCACACTATCTTAGCACCGACTTTGAAGCTGTAGAAGTACACAGTTTTTGTACATTAATTTACTATCTGTTAGATCTATATTACCTTCATGGAATGGAGTTAAATTCATTTCTAAACCATGGTAATTTGCATTTTAGATAAAGTGAGGTTCTTGGTAATGAAATGGTTGAGTAATTGGGAAATTAATCTTCTGTATTCTAACCTTGAAATTAAACAATTATTTTCAGTAACAGAAACTTCATTAATATGGAAAATTGAAGCAATGTTTTCAAAACCTACCTAGAGGCTGAACCGTTTTTTGCAGGTCAGCAGTTCAACCATCCATGTGTCAGCCCGTGATGTCATAATTAAAATTATAAAAATAATATATATAACACTATGTGTACATGCATATATACAGGAAAAGGAAAAATTTTCTGTTCCTCCTCAAAGCTACAAGCTCTTTGGTTTTTCACATTTGTGTATCAAGTGATGACTGATTATACAGAGGAGATTCAGTCCACCTGGGTTCAGCCATTCAGGGAGCAAAGGCAAAAGCCTTATTCAATCAGAAGATTCAGAACAGAGATAAAAAAAAAGGGTATGAAGAAACAAAGAGTAATGATCTAGCTGAGAGATTAGATGAAAATAAAAGTAACACCTTAGGTCTGGACCATCCGATTAAGGGATCGAATGAATGGTTAACAAAAAAATGGTATGGAGAAGAGTTACTTGATGGAATGACTTAAAAATATCAAAAAAGATTGAAAGCGCCCCAAAAATAAAGATTGAATCGCCCCAAAAACAAAGAGATTCACCCATTCACCACATTGCAGATTGCTGGCATTAAGAAATACACCACTGGAGTCGCCAACATTAAGAGACTCCACTACCTGAAAGCCTTCTTGAACGGTGGTTGAGAGCCTTATTCAATGATTATTGCTGCTTTTTGAAGTTTAAACCCTCAAAAGCTCAAATTCCTTGCATCTGTGTGTCAAACCCTAAGAAAAAAGAAAAACTAAAAGAGGGTTAGATTGGGCAAAGAAAAGGCGGTTGGGACTTGGGGATACATGGATTTTAACTTTTTCAAAGCCATAAATAAAGCATTTGAAGTGTGACCAGTCACCCGCTAACCAGGTCATCTGGTTTGATGGTTCAAAACCACCCAGGTTATGGGTCTCTGACCAAGTCAACAGTTTTATTTTTCAAATTCCAGGTTTTAGTGAAACCGAATCTGGAAATAAGACCAGGTGACGGTTCAAACAGTCCAACTGTCTGTCAATGGCAGGTTGAAAACATTGAATTGAAGGGTCTTGTGTATTTATGGGATAATAATTTGACCTGTATATTGATTATTTAGTATTGTTGGATGCTATGACTTTTCAGTTACTTTTTTCCTATAGTTCCATTTTCTCTTTCTAATTTTAAGCATGCATTTTTAGATAAAGGACAAATAAGTTTTCCATTGATTGGCAACTTCAACACCAAAACTGAGAAGGAATAGGTATAATCTTTCAGCGATCAACTGTACATAATCCATTTATTAATACTAGGTTCTTGCCCTGGACTACAAGGGGATGTGCATCAAGGACAATACAAGTTTGTGTTGGCAACAAAATGTCCTTCATATTTGGAAATAATCCCACCATATGCCCAAAAGGCATTCGTTCCATGGTTTCAGACTCAGTCATTCTCATTCCTAATCCTTCAAACTAATCTGTCTACTCATCCACTTTGATGTTAGATTTCTGGCATAATGAAAATAGATCCTTGTATCCTTGTGGATAACCTTTCCAATGTCACCAGGTAATAAGCTCTCATGAATCTCTCTGCTTAATATTTCCCAGTTGCTGATCTCTCCTTAACCAGAATATGAGTGATTCTTTTCCATTGATTGGCAACTTCAACACCAAAACTGTGAAGGAATAGGTATAATCTTTCAGCGATCAACTGTACATAATCCATTTATTAATACTAGGTTCTTGCCCTGGACTACAAGGGGATGTGCATCAAGGACAATACAAGTTTGTGTTGGCAACAAAATGTCCTTCATATTTGGAAATAATCCCACCATATGCCCAAAAGGCATTCGTTCCATGGTTTCAGACTGTCATTCTCATTCCTAATCCTTCAAACTAATCTGTCTACTCATCCACTTTGATGTTAGATTTCTGGCATAATGAGAATAGATCCTTGTATCCTTGTGGATAACCTTTCCAATGTCACCAGGTAATAAGCTCTCATGAATCTCTCTGCTTAATATTTCCCAGTTGCTGATCTCTCCTTAACCAGAATATGAGTGATTCTTTTCATTCTTGCTTTCACAAGTAGTTGTTGCGCCATGCATATTTTTTCCTCCTTGGATAAATGGTCGGGGAAGGGAGGAGAGCCTGTCGAGCCAATAGGGTGTAATAGTTTAGGCTCAAGGGTCACATCAAAGCATTCTCTAGGTTGTAGGCAGAATTTGGTCCCAGGTCTTGGGGACAAAAGACCTTGCTAGCATGCTAACTGGCACCTTCACCATGCATCTTAGCCTGGACAACTTCAACCTTTGCAATGCTGAGACAGTTTAAGAACACTTCCAGCTATTTACTTCTCATCAACTAAAGGTAATGTAAGAAATGCAAGGTGATAGCTGAAACCCTCTACCCGAAACCATATTTGCGTACCAAAACAGGTAATTTAAAATGATTATACCATTCTTGAACCTTCTGCCCATCATCTTGATGGATATGTAATGTTTAGCTACCCTTATTAGGGTGACAGTCTGTATCCACTTGATTGTCCCTTGTGCATGTAATTAAAAAGGTGTCAATTGATTTATAATCCCCTTGAAAATAAGCATGGTATAGTTGGTTATCTTCTTTTTCAATCTTTTTTATCATTTTCATGGTTAGTTTACAGTTGAGTTCTGACAGTCTGTGACCATCCCAATATGTTACAATGTGGCTCTGTTAGCTTAATAACATGATCCACTACATCAGTCTATCCATCATTTCCAGTTCAATCACGTGAGTACCATCCCTTCTGTGGCTATACCTCCTTTCATGTTAACAAATTAAAAATGCAGCTAGAACTGAAAATTGCTAGAAGCCCTGATACAAAAGTGATCACTCTAGATGCTCCTCTTGTAAGATAATGATATATCAGTAAACAAGTTAGGAAATTGACCATGTCCAAGGTCATTTCCTTTATACTAGTCCAGATATTAATTAATATTTTTATGTTATATTCTGAACATAGTGATTCTGTTTGCATATATGTTTCATTTGCTCTTCCATCTGGAAAGTTCTTTGTGTCATCTTAAAAGATTGTGTTCACATTATCATTTGTTCTGTTTCAGGAAGGCCTTCCATAATCAATGTGGTAGGTCTCTGCCTTGACTACTACGTATCTCCAATGACATATTGGCTCTTGAACATATAGGCCAGGCAACCCCAGATTGCAGTCTTTACCCAAAAACCATGTTTTAGTAGGAAGAGAAAAAGTGAATCATTTTGGTATTGCTAATTAACAAGTTATCCTCACTTTCTCCTCCAAACTGTTGTTCATTACCGGAAAATATTAAAAAATTACTAGCAGAAAAGGGAAATAAAAACTTCCAGTAGTATGCTTACAATAATACAATGAACCAATGTTGTAAGGCCCAATTTTTAGATCATTAACTCTCAATCCACCAACAAAACCAGATCTGAAATGGTTGAGGTTTTACATTTTTTCTTTCTATGTATTCTAAACATATAGAAATATTTTGTTCACATCTCTAAATGTTAAGTACTTAAGTCAGTTATGTGTGTAGAAAATTTTTATAGGCTGATTTTGGTCCTGGCTTATCCAAGAAGTGGCCCACCTACTTTGGTTGCAGTTTTACATGTCCCCTCCAAAATGAATGCGCTTTTTTTTTTTTACACTAAAACTGACGTTGTATTTGTGGTTTGGATTTTTTCGAGTTTATGCAGCCTCAGTTCCTGATTCTGTGAAAGCTGAACTTTTACAGCGTATACGAGCTTTTCTTGTCTCAGCTTCTCTTTGAACGGAGACGACGCCTCCACCCTCCAGCTTGGTTTGGCAGTTTCTCCTAGAAGGGTTTCTAAAATCCAGAAAGGAATTATTAGAGTTTCAGTGGATATGGCCTGTTGTTGAATTAAGGTCGTGATGGAAGATGACTCCCTACCATTGGTTAGAACTGCATTGCATGTTTCTTGGTTGGGTGAAAAATGAAACTGTTATTTTCTGTTCATCATCTCTGTTCTCTAAAGAGCTGTATGTTGTTAAACGTCTGCATGACCTAGGAAAACCCATATGAACATAACCAAGGGGGTGTTCGCCAATGTCTAAATCTGATTTTGTTTTCTATAAACAATATAGTTTTTCATATTTTGCTGACTAGGCAGTTGTTTTTATTTTAAAAAATGAAATTATCTATTTTGGTGCTACCTGGCACCGGCTGGGGGAATGTAAGTAATTCCGAAAATACACATCTGCACGACTGCACCCATGTGATTTTATCTTGTTAAAATAGGTTTCACACTTTCACTTTCCAATAAAGGGTGATGTGATTTTTTTCATATAACCATAAACCCACATGGGTACGGGCATGGGCACGGGTTAAATGAATAGTTGATAGTTGATACGGATCAACACTCGTGGAATTTGAGGCTATACTGGTAAAGTGCCGCATCAACCAGACACAAGAATAAAGAAAAAATAATTAATGAAATTTCTATTGATATTCGTGTATCCTTTTCAAAATTCATAAGGAGTATTAAAATATGTATTTATCATGTTCAATCCTAGATTTAGCGTTACTGGTGCATTTGTGAGATTAAAATAAATTTTCGTATCATTATATTAAATACCTCATCAAGCTTTTTTTTCAGGAAGTTATCAATTTTCTTTTTCAAGCAACCCGTCCCCGTGGGATACTGACACTACTGAATCTTGCAATTTGAACCCTGGCAAATACGAGTGCCTTTCTCCTTTTTCTTTTGGTCAGACTCAGAACACGAGATTCTTGATAAGAGTTTCTTGGAAAAATCGATACTTTTTGTCCTCCATTTTATACACTGCCAAAATACAGGTCAAGCATGGTTATACTTGTACATTGGGGCTGTATGCCTGTACAAGGCTGCACAGGCCGGGACGTATTTATTTTAAGTCGCACTAATTACATTTGCATTGAATCAGGGAACTAGGCAAGAGAAGCTAAAAATGGTGAACGAGAACTTAATAGAGGGCATATCTTTCTCTTTATCTGTAAGAAGTAAGAACATAGCAGTCAAAACATAGAAAGGTCCACGTACAAAATAAACACCAACTGGTAAATGATAAACACATCAAAGCCTTTTCTTTTCTTTTTTTTGAACTCCATCTCCTCTTGGGCCTTGAAATTACACACTCAAAGGGTACTTTTTCGACTTTCTGCTCTGTTTACAACATAACATTATAATATAACAAAAGATGTACCTACATTCTGAGGTACCTTCCCAATACATCCAACTGAACCCAACAGACTCACCTCCTAAGCTTACGCTTATTGGAAAATCTGAGAAAGCACAGATGCGGAATACACTACAGACCAAATACATGTGTCCAAGTTGATATGCTAGTCCTTGCATTTCCAAGACATGGAAAATCAATAGTACCCACGACAAATTCATATGCTTCCCTGTTCGCACAAATCTAGCAAGGCCAATGTCTGCATCGGTGGAAAATAGAAAGAAACAGCACATGTAAGGCATAGCGGTATAGCAATTTAAGTATGAATGAGCACCGGTCACACACACACTGAATCTTACCTCCGGAACAGAGAGCTCAAGACGAAACTTGGGGCCATCATAGTGATGCAAAACCGGCCTGAAAGCATCTTCTTCCAATGCCTTGCAAAGCTTCCTAACACGAATTCGCACCTGTTTTTTTGGGGTGGGGGGGGGCACAGTTGCTCACATGAAAAACAATTGGGAAAAGGAAATAAGTTTTTTTTTATAAATAACAAAATTTCCAATTCCCTAGTCCAAATTCAATTTACCTGAGCAGGAAACCTTGATTCTCCTTTACATTTTTTATCTTCCCAAGCAGTTGGATCAATGTTAGATCCCCCAAAACTTGCTGCCTGTAGGAAAGCAGAGATAGAACATGAAGACTGTACACTAGAAAAAATATAATACAAATTAAAAGAATGCTTAAATGGGTACGACTCTTCACAGTTCACACAACTGGCTTCTCAATAATATAAAATGAAACGCTATCAAGAGTCAAGACATAAAATTGTGAATGGATTCATCAGGTTCCAGACACAGCCTCAATCATTACTGAATGAACAAGAAGTGAAACAAATAACAAGAGTAAACCTCAAATATCCCATGTAGTTGATGAGTAGTGTAGTTGTAGAGAAAGAGGGGTAATCCAGGTGTTATTGCTCGAACAGAATCTCTGTACCTCGGTGGTAGGCCTGCCACGTGAAGAAAACAAACATCACGGGATATAACTAACCTAACAAAAAATGTTCTCCTGATCATATACTACATGCCCAAAAGTGGATTGATTCACATATCTAAGCAATTCATCAAGAGGATAAGAGGAAAGCAAATAACGAGGATAGTATTTGATGTTACCAAATAGTTGCCGCTTCAGATCTTCCTGCATTGTGTCGTTGTTACACACAAATATGTATCCTCCAAGGACCTCATTCCGTGGAAGTGTTTCTGTTGAAGGCAAGGTCTTGAATCTTTTGTCGACAGCATTATTATTGTTATTGTTGTTGTCATTGTTGTTGCTGTTATTGTTGTTGAGCTCTTTGTTGGTAGGATTATTGTTGCCATACTTGCTATTGCCAACTGTCAAGTTCATGTTTCCAATATTGTTTCCATTGCTCTTCTGGTACACGGCGTTCAAATTATAAATGCCACTCCGAAAAGAACTCTTGTTCAGGGTTTCGTTCATTTTGGAGTCCAAACTGAGCATGCTAAAATTAAAGTTGTCAAACTTGTTGTCTTCCTGAAACCCGCTTCTCTCTCTTGGCCTTGTTTCCACAGAGGATTTTGAAAGATCAAGATTGTTCATCCTTTCGCCCTTTGACCTCATCTGCTCAGCGAGTTTAGTCGCAGCCATAAACCACTGGTGATCCTCTGAAGCCTTAGATATTCCACGAAGCTCGTCCCCCAGTTGCCAAAAACTGTGCTGGTTGTCCATCATTCAGAACCCTAGCCATTATGGACATAATTATATGCTTCAGCAAAGGAGAAAGAACACTAATATACACGAGGAAACGAAGTATAACAGAGATGATGATTTTTTTGAACAGTAAAATAGCCAGCTTTGCATCAGATTAAATCAACGAGGATGAGCATAGTTATGAAATTGAGATTTCAAGATTGCCAGGTCCAAATGTTTAGGTAGGTCAAAATGGATCCTGTAAACACATTATTATCGCATCGTTTTATAGTTTATAATGAAACATAAATCATTTAAATAATTGAAAAAAAAATAAAAGACAAGCTTTATCCTCTTCTGTATCATAAAGTCTCTATTACATTTATAGTTCAAAAAATCATAAAATGAACCGAAATTCTACAAAATCCGGGTCCAGAATGAACTAAGTAGCTTGAAAAAAACAAGTAAAACACACAGAAAAAGACCAGAGGAAAACAATGATCAGTGAAACATTTTGGTAAAAAAATATAACGAAATCGAAGACGTAAAACATAAGAGAAGATGCTCATGGAGTCCATTCAACTGACCTGAACAGCTCAAAAAATGGAGAGACTCGACGGTCGATCTACTAGATCTGCAAATCTAAAAGAGCGAACGAACCCTAGATTTGGGGATCCAAAGGGAGGAAGAAACCCTCCTTTTTTTCCCTCCGCTCAGCAAGGGAAGACACGACAAGGGAGAAAATGTAGGCAGATTTTGCTATTTATATTAATATTGATACGCAAATGCCCTTTCTGCTCAGAAGAATTACATTCATACCCTGCATTTTTTAAATCCTGTTTGAGCGTGCCTGACAAGTGACAAATATCGCTTCGAAACAGAGCTGATAAGCTTCGCCTTCGTAGCTCTACGAAATGGTCAGTTGTCTGCGTGCAGGGGAGCAGCTTTATAATTAGCTGATGCGAGCAGGAGTCACTCAGGGAGGCGCATTATCATATATAGCGCATCTAGACAGCTGAAATATTCTAAAATATTTCATCTACAGTTGGATTGGAATATCTTGTACTCAGGATAACGTTAAGAAAAATTCCTCTCCAGCTGTATAGAGTACAACTTAGATGGCTCATGGCTTTCTGACTTTCTCCGTAGCATAGACGTAAGCATTATTTTGGCCTTCCTGAGCGTGAATCCTCTCCATTGATCATCTCGACGATTTATTTGAGAGGATGGTTCCAGTTCCAGGGATCCATTTACTGCAACCTGAACATGGATACGCTGTGTATGAGATAGATATTTAATATTTGAATTAAAATAATTACCGGTGCATCAATATTTTATTTTTTCGGCAAGAATATCAAATTTGTTATTGGGGTTCGAACGCTAAAAGACATGTAAGCCCGTTTGGAAGAGCTTCATCAAAGATGAGCTGCATTGACTGAATCCCTTTGAAAAAGCTATCAAAAGTAGCTTCATTGTAAAGTTGATTTATATTTTTTAGTAGGACAACACTGGCTTTCGGTTTTTATTTATGGAAGCCGGAATTGCCGTGTTCGTTTACTCTGAGGCTGTGTTTCGCTTGAAGAAAAATGTAGGAAAAGACAGAAAATTTTATACAAATTTTTTACATGTTTTCCTTCAAACCAAACATAGCCTAAAAGCTGCACGTATGATACTTATTTCCCCCAAGAATCGGATTCTTTTAATTATCCATTTTAAAACGTAACTCTTAGTATCATTTGTATTCGGTATGTTTTCAGATAATCAATCATGGAAATTTTTATCTTGCGATAATCATTGCAATTTAAGTATTTTATTCGAAATTCCCTGGAAAATTAACTATTTTTAATCATAAATTTTCGACCTTTTCTCAGAACACATTATTCAGATAATAATTCTTTAGAACGGAATTTTAACCAACCATAGCCTTACGTAGTCTGTTCATGTTTGGTGTATAAATTTAAGTCAGACGCATTGTTAAGTAATAATAATACAATATATCATTTCCTTTTCTTAGTTTGTTGATATGTCAATCTCACATGAACAGAGAATATTCTCCCTCCAATTTTAAACTATAAGGTTATGTTTGGTTTGAAGGAAAAGGTAAAAAAATGAAGAAAAAGACAGAAAAACCAATATAAAGTTTATAAAGGTTTCCCTACTTTTCCTTTGCTTTCTTTACATTTTCTTTCAAACCAAACATAGCTTAAGAGTGGGCCCATCAAGATTATCCCTTTTAGGCTGTGTTTGGTTGCAGTGCAATTTTATTTGCATTTGCACTAACACAAATGCATGGGAGTGCAAATGAAACAAAAATGCAAATTTTGGTTTAATTTTGCTTTGAGTTTTACTTTATTCTGCTTCATGTCTTAATTTACTTTATTTGTAATGCAATCAAGCAAAAAAGTTAAATTTGAAAAAAAAGTAAGTCAGAATTTACACTCAAATCATTTGTACCACCATAATTTTGTATCTGTACAAATTTATTTGCATCACAACCAAACACAGCCTTAGCTACATTCTCTCCCCCTTGGGTTGAAGCCATGGCATTTTTCCACAGGTCCACCACCACCAGCTAAAAGACCTCTGCATTTGATAGCTGAACATACCCTTATTTGTAATAGATCAATTGTTTGGCCAATCATCTTGTCCAGCCTTCTTCGTGTCAGCTATTCATGCTGATATGTATGACCAAAATTGATTTATTTTTAATGCAGTGATTTGAATTAACCAACCATTTATGTGGATCTTATATTTTTATAGGCTTCTGTTTCTAGACATCTCACTTTAAAATACAGGCTTAAATCGTGAGCAGGGGACATAGTCAAATATGAAAATTTTTCCTTAAGGCCCTTTCTATTTTTGGTTATTTATCTGGATAAGTATATTTTCGAGTATTAACAATTTTCTCCCATGTGGAGAAGTTATTTATCTACCCAAGAGTATACCTAGGAAAGTAAATTTTCCCTGTTTCCCCCCTCCCCCCCCCCCCCCCCCCACACACACAAAACCAAAATCCCATTGACTAATTTTTCCTTAATAATTATATTTATTATGGGATAGTTTATGTTAAGATAGGTCACAATGTAACGTTTTTATTCCATTTTGCTCATCCCATGAGCTATCTGACCAAGTGATTGAGTATTCATAATTGGTCTGGGCTTAGATTCACTAACTTGGACTTAAACTTAGGCCTAGGTTGTGCCCTCGGGCTCAAGGTGCAACCCTTAAGTGGCATTTGATAAATTTTAAATTTCAAATCTGAAAAGTTGAAAATATCTGTTTAAAATCAAAAAATAAACATGTACTTTTCTACTTTTTAGAGGCTTTAAATCTATAAGTTTGTTTGTGTTGGATCAACCCTTTACCATCTAAAATTCATTAATTTTACTATTTTACCCCTATAACATACTACTTGGAAAATGTTGAGTGCAATTTGCATTATCTCATAAAAAAATAATTTTCAACCTCAAAATAATATTGAAACAATACAAATAAAAATAATAAATTAATAATTAAAAATTACTAGTTAATAAATGAAATGATTAAAATTAAAAAAATAATAATTAATGACTACAAAAATATTATAATAATTAATAATTTACAAACTAAAAATTAAAATAATTTTTAAAAAATAACAAATAATTAAAAATACTAGTTAATAAAAATAATTAATAATTAATAGATAACACAAATATAATTAATGTTTAATAAAAATAATTAATAATTAGTACAATTTATTTATAATTAATAATAATTATTATTATTATTATTGTAGCGATGGTGACAATGGCAGGAATATGGGGGGAGGGAGAGGGAGAGAGAGAGAGAGAGAGATCGAATGGAGTAGGGGTATTTTTGACTTTAGGCAACGTCTGAAACGCGTTTGCACACGTTAAGTGACATGGCCTGAGATTTGGATTTTGAAAAACAACATCTTCATATTTAGATGTCTATAAAGTTCTATCAGGTGCCACCTTGGATTTGAATTTGGGTTACTCTTATTAGATGTGGCCTTTGGTTCATGAATGCAAAAAGGTTCATAAATCCATTTTATTCTCTATTGTTTCTCTCCCTCTCTCTCTCTCTCTCTCTCAACTAAATAAAGGAAGTCTACTTACATCGAGATCCGAAGAATACAAGCTTGTATCCATTGAATGGATACATTAATGCACTCTTCTCACGATACAAAAAGTGTTAGGAAAAAAATACATTTTTATCCTATTAATTGTTTCACTTTTGTATGGCAAACAAATGCTTAAAAACAAGGTTCAAAGTATCGATGCGTATTGGCCAATACGTATCATTTCGGGACCCCTCCAATACACCCCTACAATGGGTGTATCAAAGGTCTGACTAGTTTAGGGGGTAGAGGAGCCCTAAACCGGCCCCCCTGAGCCAATTGCGGAAAAAAAAAACAATAAAAATGTGTATCAATTTGCCCGATATGCCCCTATCGGCGTATCGATATTTTGAATCTTGCTCAAAAATCTGAACTGGGTACATAAATAATATGGTTCAACGTTTGTATCGCTAAAAACGCAGCCCCAAGTTGCAATTCTAATTAGTGATAACTTGGGCCCAACTCGAGACCAAAGTGATCAAATCTAAAATTTTACATGGTTTTAGTCACATGCATCGCCTTTAGATAGCCCATGTTGAACCCAACCCTAATTCTAATTAAACTTGAACTAGGTTCAACCATACATTGTTATTATTATCATTGTTGTTGTTATTATTATTGCTATTATTTGATGCTTAGAACTTAGATTGTCAATGCCAAATATTAATATGTTGGACCCAATAGGTCCGTTTAAACCAAACTGAATAAACCAAATCCGGTCCAATCCTAAGCCGATACCAAATGTGTCTAAATTTTTAATATGTTTTGGGTATGGGCTTGGTAGAATAGATCAATAGACGTTATTTAAGGTCTTTTTTTTTTTTTCTTTTTGGTACTTGGTGCCATGCACCACTGTCCATTAATAACTTCCCCTTGACCAAACCAGCTAACACACCAACGAGCCAGCTCTCAGTTGGTAATGTTGTTTAAGGTTCGGGCCAAGTTTTAAGATGTGGGCCACGATGGGATCACCTGCCAATAAAATAGGTTCCAATACCCTCTCAACGAGACTGGATCTGCTCCTCACAAAGTGTGCCTCACACCAACCTCAAAAGCACATTCCGCCGTGCATTGGGAACATCTCCCATTAATAATAACATATAAGTATGAGAGATGTTCTTGATACATGGTGGGATGTGCCTGTAAGGTCGGTGTGAGGCACGCTATGTGAAAAGCATATATGGTCTCCCTCTCAACGTGATTTGACATCGCACATTGGAACCTACCATAAAAGAGGGACCCACCATGTATTAGATGTGTTGTGTCAGATCATGTTGGGAGGGCAATGTTTTAAAAACCGGCCTGGAGGCCGAACCAATTTTGCCTTCAGGTTGTGGGTCATCGATTCGATTGGTTGGGTCAAACGGTTCAAATTGTGCCACATCATCATGTATATAAATATATATTTTAGCAATAAATAATGTATAACTATGTTTAAGATATGTTTTCAATTCAATTTTTATTTTTTATTTATAAAAAATTACAAATTGAGGCCTTTTTTTTACAAAAATAGCAAGGTGGTGCACAAATCTCAAAAAGTTATCCAAAATAAAAAAAATACCCAATCAGACATCATAGTGCAAAGTTATAACCTCTGAAAATTTTATATGCATCAAGTGTGCAACCCGCAACTCGGTCACTGAGTCGAATGGGTCAATGATTGAACTAGTTTGGTCGAATGGTTTTTGACTAAGCTAACTTCTTTTAACCGTTTAATGGATCTTGATTGAACCAGACCCAAAATCCTAGCCGGATGACGGTTCGATCGGTTCGACCGGCTGGATCAACGGCAGGTTGAAAACACTGTGGGAGGGTATTGGAGGGCATTTGCATTAGGGTTGACCTTGCTAGCGTGTCGTGCACATGAAGCTGGGCTATTTGGCTGTTTTTTAAACAGCCAAGCCACGAAGCTATAAAAGCCAATTCTGTATTTTTCTCATTTTCCCTCTTCACTCGTAAAGCCGCTACAACACCTTCTTGCAAGCCCTAGCGCAAGGAGCAGGGAAAAAAACAGGCAGACTTGAGACTCCATTAAAGAATTTTGATCAAACCACCGCAGTAGCAGTCATGGACGTGCCCCAGAGCGATTTCGACCGCCTCGTGTTCTTCGAGCACGCTCGAAAGACTGCCGAGGCCAATTACGCTAAGAATCCACTCGATGCAGATGTTCGTACATTCTGACCTTGTCACTTGTTATTTCATATTCCTTTTACTTCTGTTTTATTCTTTTTGATTCAGCTTCACATTGTTGGATACCGTTGTCTGATGATCTTCGGTACTTGTTCAACATTGAAATGCTACTTCAATGGATTAACAGCTTTACCAGAAGCTCACTCAGGATGAAAAGAAAATATATATTCCTTATAGTTTGCCGGTTTATCATCACTATTATTGTTATCTTAGAGCTCCAAGAACCACGAACAGACTATCTTTTGTTCTAATGTTCTTTTAAGTATATTCATCTATCTTGCTTATTTAGTCCATTTTGCTTAATTTCGGCAGAACCTTACGAGATGGGGAGGAGCGCTTCTTGAATTGTCACAATTCCAAAGCGTCGCAGACTCTAAGAACATGATAAAAGGTTTTGATGGTTATCTGCATCCTCATCTGCTGAGTTCTAATTAGGGTTGTGGATGATGTCAATTCTTATGCTTCTATTTTGTAATGTAATTCCACAGATGCCATTTCGAAGCTGGAGGAGGCGTTGTCAGTTAACCCAAGAAAGCATGACACACTTTGGTGCTTAGGAAATGCACACACATCTAATGCCTTTCTAACTCCTGAGCATGAGGAAGCCCAGACTTACTTTGAAAAAGCTTCTCAGTACTTCCAGCAAGCAGTAGACGAAGTAACTTTAGCAATCAAGCTCCATGATATATATATATATATATATTTTCTCGTTTGAAATGTGATACACCTTAAATATGCTAATGGAACTTATGGTTACTCCTGTTTCTTGTAGGATCCAGGAAATGAGCTTTACCTCAAGTCTTTAGAGGTTACTGCTAAGGTACCTTATTAGTCTTCGTGCCACTTGGTAGACAGCTATAACTAATTCTGGGTTGCTCATGTTTGCTTCTTTGTCTTTGAACTGCGTTTTCAGCACCTACTAAGAGGCTATTTTGTACTATGGTGTTTTAATTTACAATGTTTGAATTTAAATCATGCCATTGGGAATCGAGAAAGTGAGATGTTCTGGCACAAAACACACTGCAAAATAGTTTGTTATTGACTAAAACATGCAGGCTCTATAACTCTATTAGGCGTCACACAAGACGACTGGAACCATTTGAAGTTAAATCTGCCCAACCAAATATGTTTAAGGTCAAATTGTCTATGTGGTGTTTACATAGAATCAAAACAGGAACACAATACCAAGGTGCCAAAGAGATTCAGAGAACCTAAGATGGTAGGGAGGTGAGCATAAATTTGACATTATGTTAAAGAGCAAATTGTAACAAATGATAATGGGAACTACACAAAACAGGTAGAGTTAGTTGATGGCAGCAGTCTTTCTAAGGGTTGAAAGTTTTGAAAAGCTGAGTACAACTTGGTTTTAGGTTATTCTACGAGCTATCTGTCATAAGAAACTGAAATAAGGTTTCTTATTTCGTACTTATAAAAAAAGAGTTTTTTTTAACCTCATAGTTATAAAAAGAGGTTTCTTATTTCATGATAAAATAATTTTGAAACCTGATTATTTTTCCTTTCCTTTTTCTTCTGTTATTTTTCATTGACTGAATAGATCTGCCAATAAGTATATGGAATTCATTCTGGTACTCAGTTTGGCACTAATAGAGATTTAGATTCATTTTCTGGTGCTTGGATCTTGGTGGTGTAGCTCGAATTCAATATCCGAAAGATCTGGACAATGACATAGATGTTAGACCTTGCTATGGTGTTAGCTAATCCAGGTGAAGTTTCTTTACTAGCTGTGTACTGGGGATTTCTAGAGGGCTATATACATGTAGGGCATGCACCTCTAGGTGTTGAATTGATAATTTCAGGTAATATTAGAGTTCAGATCAGAAATAAGAACACCAGTTTCTGCTACATCTGGTAACAGTCCATATTGGCTGACTTGTTTACTTATAATTTGGTGTGCCATCAAATGTTACAAATTTTCTTTCTTCCATTTTTCATGAATATGTTGATTTTTTATGTTTCAAATGAAGCTTATACATTTTTTCATGAAGATTGTAGACAATTAATAGCAAAGATGGTTGTTGCTTTCTATGTAACACCCATCGCCTAGCCTTTCCTTGACACCTTGAAAACTATGCCTCTAGGGTCCATTACCTTACTTTGACAATAAAAAAAATACAAATATAGATTAACATGCGGAGCAGTGAGTTCACATGCTCACAACACTTTGTTTTGACCCTTCAGTAAAGCACAGCATGCCTTACCGATCCCTTAAAAGTATGCCTGTAGGGTTGACTCCCTTACTTTGACAATCAAGAAATACAAGGACAGCTTAACATGTGGAGCAATGAATTCACATGGTCACAAAACATTCTTTTGACCCTCCAATAAAACATGACACAATATCAGCCAAATCACCCAGTGAATGCTTGCCTGAGTGATTTGGTTTCAATGTGTTCACATGGTCAAAACACTTGCAACCCTCTAATAAAACACAAATATGCTATTAATCAAATGAAAAATCATATTATCTAAAGAGTTATCTTGTTGTTGCTATCCCAAATGACACTAACAAAAACAACCCACTAGCATATGAAAAAAAGAGGTTGTCTCTAGGGTCTACTACCTTACTATAACAATTTAGAAATATCACAGTAGCCTAACATGTTGAATGATGCAAGGTTCAAAGTATTGATACGTATTGGTCGATACCCGATACGCCCCTACAGAGGGTGTATTGGGGTTTTGACTGGTTCAGGGGGTGGACGGAAACCGGCCCCTCTGAACAGGATTTGAAAAAAAAAAAACTACCTATACTGCTTGATACGCCTCTACCAGCGTATCGGGTGTATCCATATTTTGAACCTAGGAATGATGAGTTCACACAACCACATCACTTGCACATGACCCTCCAATGAAACACAAGCATGCTATCAATCAAATGAAAAACCAAAGTCACTGAATAAGTGTATGCTTGGGTGATTTGGTTTCAATGAGTTCACATGGTCACAACACTTTCTTGTAACCCTACAATAAAACACAGACATGCTAACAATCAGATCATCCAATGAGTGCATTCCTTTTTTCTACTCTAAATGATACAGAAATAACCCACTAACATATGAAAAAAACAGAGACTTCTAAACTACTACCTTACTATGTCAATAAAGAAATGCTAAGGTAGCCTAACATGTTTTGTGATGTGTTCACATGGTCATAATACTTTCTTGTGACCTTCTAATAAAACACTAGCATGCTATCAATCAAAAGCAAAATCCATTCATCCAGTGAGTGTTGGGTGGTTTAATTTCAATAAGTTCACGTGGTCACAACACTTTCTTGTGACCCTCCAATAAGTCATAGACATGCTAATAATCAAATTTAAAACCAAATCAGCTTGTGAGTATTGGCTAGGTGATTTGGTTTTGATTAATACACATGGTCACAACACTTTTTTGCAACCCTCCAATAAAACATAGACATTCTATCAATCAAACGAAAGACGAAATTACCTAGTGCATGCATGCTTGTTGGCATGTTGCTACCCCAAGTAATACATGAAGTCATGAACTACTTATAATCATATGATAAAATGGATCCTACCTCTAGGATCCACTACCTTACTAAGCATGTCAAGAAATACAAAGTTATCCTAACATGTGAAGTGATGAGTTCACATAATCATAGCACTTTCTTTTGGCCTCTAGAAAAAAACATGATATACTATAAGTCAGAGGATAAACCAAATCACATGGTGAGTGCATGCCTGGGTCATTTAGTTTTCATGAGTTCACATAGTCACAACAATTTCTTGCAGCCACCCAATAAAACACAAAAGTGCTGCTATCAATCAAATGAGAAGCCAAACAATCCAGTGAAGGCGTGTCTGCTATTACTACACAAAATAGCACAAGAACAACCCACTATCATAATAAAGACTATCTCTAAGATGTACAGCCTAACTATGACAATGGAGTAATACCAAAGTTGCTTAACATGTATTGTGATGCCTTGGTGGTAAGGCACTCATGGAGGGCCACCTGCCCACCTCACTTAATCACCAAGATATTTTTTACGTGGTATTCTTAACTTTCTAAGATTATAATAATGAGACAGACATTATTGAACTACATTGTTGAGTTTGAGTTAAAATACTAGTTTCTTTTTATTATTTTTCTTATCTTTTAAGGTTCAATCAAGATGTATACTATCTTGAACGCTCGAAGACTTCAAAACCTGAACTAATATAAGCATTGAAGAACTCAAAATTTTGTCCAATCAACACTTATTGATTTTCTTTATAGGACAACAATAAAGGCTCAGACCCTCTATATTTTCTGAATTTTCTTTTCTTTCTTCCATTTTTCATCAACATGTTATTTTTCTATGTTCCAAATGAAGTTTATACATTTTTATGAAGATTATAGACTATATAGTGAAAGATGGTTGTTGTTTTCCATGAAACTTGGGGAATTACCGTAGGATTCATGGTTTTTATTCAAAAAAAAAAAATCCCATTGCCTAGGTGATGCTTATGTGCCTGCCTAGGCAACTAGGAGACAAGGTGCCCCCATATCGCTTAGCCTTGCCTCAGCGCTTTGAAAACTATGCACTAGAGTTGCACTGCATGTTAAACGCTTGCCATCCTTGGCCTGCAAAGAAGCTAGAGATGCTATTCAACAACTAAATTGTGTTTGCAGTGTTTACCTAGACAGTTAGCTGGGTGACCAGGGTTCAAATCTTGGAAACAGCTTCTCTGTATGTGCAGGGATAAGGCTGTGTACATCTGTCCCTCCCAAGACTCTGCATTGGGGGAGCCTCGTGCACTGGGCTGCCCCTTTTTTTACCTAGACAGTGAGCTATGATACCCAGATGCATGTAGGTGCCGCATCATGTTGGATACTTAAATGTTTAGTGTAAATCCATATACAGCAGTTCATTGATCAAAAAAAAAAAAAATCCCAGCCATGCCCTTGCTAGCTTGGTAACATGGTAAGTTCTCTTTACCTACTCCTCTTGGCTGCTTGACACTGGTCACTTTGTTCTCATTTCTGCTGTCCTATTTCATTTCCTTTTTTGATTGATGTTGGTATCATTTCCAAATCAAAGTTTGTTTTTTGTGGTGAGTCACCATGAATCGCTATTTGATGACACTGTGGTCTTCCTTTTAGAGCCGGAATTTGCCCTTCAGGTGGTAGAATTGATTGCCTTAGAGTTGTGGAAACACGATCTCTTATTGAATTTTGGGAGAATAGACAAGGACAAAATATCTTGTTGATTAATCCTCATGGGGTTTCTATTGAATTGGTTTGTGGGGCTTCTGCATGTGTCACCCACCCAATGGTAGCTTTCTCTAAGTTTCTGTTGCTCATCAAAAAAACTGTAGCTTGTTCTAAGTTGCACATAAATCCCTTGCTTGTAGCCTTTTTTTGATAAGTAATAAAAAAATTATTATTTTGATTTAAATGTAAAGATGTACAAAGACCAAGATCAAAAGAACTGAAATCCTTGATCTCAAGTGCCCAATTGTTTCTCGTACTTAGTGCAGCTCTTTTTATGTGATTGTTATTGTTGAGCCTTAATTACAATTATATTTCTGACTTTCACCTTGGTTAATGTTTGCCTCATTACCTTAGGCTCCTGAACTGCATATGGAAATCCACAAGCATGGGCTTAGTCAACAGGCAACAGGAACAAGTGGAGGATCTTCAACTTCTTCAAGTGCAAAGGTGAGTTCCTAAACTTTTTTTTTTCACTTGCAATAAGCATGGAACTATGTATGCATAAGATACATTTTACTGGGGCATGTGCGTATTTTGATTGGATCCAAGTAAGTTGGGTTTGGGTATCCATTAAGTTCCTAGAAATGGAATGGGTTTAAAAACAGTATTATTGAATTGAATAATCCAGTAACCACAATAACCATCCATTCGATCATATACAACAATAAAGAGAAGGATCTCATGGATGGTGTTTTTTGTTATTAAAATAAAGTAACAAATACAATTCTAAAAAATAAAATTTGCTTCAATTGTTCTATTCTGGTAATAATTACCTGGCTTGCTGATGTCACCTTGGTACTAAACTGAATCCTACCATATTGGATGGTTTGTTTTTAATGGATATCCGATAATGTAAGAAATTGGATTGGATTGGATTTTCTGATAAGAAATTTTGTCCAATCCATTGACATCCCACGGTGCCTCAGGAGTTATGTATATATTTCCAAATACAATGATGTCTCAACTTGTATTTTTGGTTTTGAATACTCCTAGCTCAGCCACCAAATCTTGACACATATCTACTTAGAGCATGCTAAATAATGTCTTACATTTAATTTCCTATTTCATATTTGAAGTGAGGGTTTTACCTGATTGGTTGTGTGTACTTTCTCCTTTCTCTTGATTCTTTTTCCAATTTAAGTTTCCATTTATGCGAATAAGCGCTTTTCATTTTTTCCCTCTCCAACTCTTTTCTCAATATCAAAAGGAAAAAAAAAGAACTGATGTGTATTATTGATAACCCAATTGTAAAAAGGTAAGAGTGGCACAATGGTACTTCTCCACCAGTAGGCGAATATGTAAGCAAGACTGCCAGTGAACCAAATGAATACTTTCTTGATTTGCATCCCGGTTCTTGATTTCTGCTTTTGCCCCTTCTAGCCACATGAAATAGTACTATATTTGCATGTTTATTTTGGAATATTTGTGTATTTACGTTTTGTAGTTGTGGAGCATTACTTGGATATCATAAGCTGCGCAACAATGCATGTACCTAGTATCAGCATTAGTGTAATTTTTTGGTGCCATTGCCTTTTGTTGTCAATATGTATTCTCTTGGAACACATTATTATGTCCTTTTTTTGGTAATAAAATAAAAAGAAGAAATACAGGGAAGGTGACCAGAAGTCACCTGAGAGAGAAAAAAACTCCAAAACCACCTAATTATCAACTCACAACCCAACCATACAAATAAACAAGTCCCACGTACCCACCTCCCCAAGCAAGGCAAACAAACCAACAAAACAAAACACCAAAAACAAACCTGACAGCAACAAAGAAACCCCATAAGCTGATCTCGAACTTACAGAAGTACATAACTGCGTAAGTGTTGATTTCCAATTTTCTAATCCATCTTAAGAATCCATAGCTTTGATATTTTTTTGGGTTTCTTTTTTCCCAGAAGAATGGTGAGTAAGGATTATCTACTGAAAGAAATATAGAAACATGAATATGAGAGGTTTCGTTTTGGTAAGTTCTACGATGAGGGATTGGTATTAACTTGAGTACTGTTTGTGTTTCAGAGCTCAAAGAAAAAGAAAAGCAGTGACCTCAAGTATGATATTTTTGGATGGATAATCCTTGCAGTTGGCATTGTTGCATGGGTGGGTATGGCAAAATCTCATGTTCCTCCACCACCTCCAAGATAAGAACAGCAAATATTTTGGGCATCTCTGGAGGCAAGCCTACTGCTGTTTGGAATGTTTACACTGAGGTTTGATTTTGGTCAAAAGTTTTCCAAGATAAGCTCTGTAGAAAATTTAGCAGTATGTGGTCAACTATCTGTATGTTGTTTTTAAATTCAAAGAGATTACTTGGTGATTGACAGATTTCTGTTACAAAATATTAATTTCCTCTTTTTTTTTTAATTTTTTATTTGAGAAGTTTCTCTTACACCCATTATCTGTTTTAGAATTCGAATTTGTTATTTTTCGTTATCTGTTAGAAGGATCCAATTGAGAACTAACTTCTGGGTTTCGTACAAAAATGGATCCACTCATTACCCTACTGGCACATGCCAATACCGTGCAATGTGATGATCTACACTGCTCATTTCTTAAAGTAGTTTCAGTGTAGCCTTTTGGCATGCTATATTCATTCATGCATGTAGAAATCCATTAGCATCATCCAGCTCGAATCGTCTATAAACTAAAGCGTTGTACAAGTGGTCTGCAATTGGCAGTGTGGCGCTGGGGGCAAAGTTGTTAATTGACCTTACATCACCTTAAAGGGACAAATCGACTCGGCTGAGCTAACCCTTGGTCAAGTTGATTTAATCGAGCTCACTTAAGCTTGGTTGAGATGACTTGATCTGACCAAGCTGACCTGACACGAGCTTATGGCAAATACATCTAGTCAACTGAGGAAACAATATGTGAACATTCATGTAAATCATACATGTGGATGAGTTAATCAAAACATCAACGTCAGCCCATTTAACGTAGGCACGTGCATACAACTTGTCAATTAAGGGCATGATAAGTGGATCGAACTCCCCGATCGTGTGGTAGTGACCCATTCTTGGATGAAACTCCTATAAATAGGTGAGTTTTTCATTTGTTCAAGGACATTACATCGGATACTTACGACACATCATATACTTTGGCACATTTCACTTCACCTCACCTTATTTTATATTCATCGATATTTTCAATTTTTTTTTTCTACTTCTAACATTACTGATTTGATTATACACTCCCGAGATATCACCCCGAAGCCTCTGATGTTTCTTTGTAATTACAAGTGAGTCCATGTATGAGATAATACTTCAAGGCCAAGGTAACACCCCATAAGCTGAGATCAACAACTTTCTATTTTTAACCCATATTGCAAAATTTGGTAGCAACATGCTTCAATAGGGGTGGCCACAAGCCGAGCTTCTCATGAGTTATTCGAATTCAGTTCGGCTCAGTTTAAATCGAGCTTCGAGTCAATTTATTCGAATTCACTGAGCTCGAGCTCGGCTCATAAGGCTCACGAGCCTAGAATAATAAATAAATATTTTTATAATTATTTATAAAAATACATACATACATATATGAATAAATATTTTTATATAAATATGTAAATATATCTAATAAATAATTTTTATTATATAATAATTTGTATATAATGTTTTTATTTTTTATGTATAATGGTAAATAATTTTTATAATTCTTATTTTTTGTATGTAAAATAAAAACATTATTTATATGTATATTTTTTTTTATATTTTATATGTATAATAATAAATTATTTTTATAATTCTTAAATTTTTGTATATAAAATAAAAAATATTTGTATATGTATATTTTTTATGTTTAGAAAAAAACTTGGGTTGCAGTCGGAGCTCAAACTGAGCCAAGCTTGAACTTACGAGCTTTGAATCGAGCTGAGCTCGAGCTCAAGCCTAACACTATTTCAACGAGACGAGCTCGAATAGCCAAGTATTCGGCTCGGCTTGGCTCGACTCGAATCCACCCCTATGCTTCAATAACAAAGGAGGGTCGAATAGGGATATCTGATTTGTTTTGCTTTTACACGGTACCTCCTACTCTTTGCAAAATTCTGGTTTACTTTGGGGCTTGGCAGACATTCGTTACTTGGAAAATGAGTGGACCTTGAGGTTATTTAGCACATCTCTCGCCTCACAAGTCTAAAATTACCTAGATTTTCTTTGGGAGGTTTCATTCCTGTAGGTTTAGATCTTTCCTTCTTCGACCCTATTGAGCCAACTAATTATGAACGAAGAGAAATCTCCTAAAAGGTTTAAAACTTTGGGTTGTTTGTATTAACACGAGGCTAAGGCTTTATATGGTAAAGATGGAGTCATTAACATGGTAGGGCTCGAATCTCTCACATTATCTCTCCAGCATTCATGTGACGTGGGTCTCATGTGTATCGAAGATTGATATACTCATTAGTAAAATATTGAATTGTTGCCAAATGTCAATGTTGACACAAATTTCGTGTATTTTGATAAACACAAAATATGAAGACAAATTACAAAAATAAATTTGTAATAAAGAAAATACAAGGGAATGAACTCTTTGAGTTTTGCTTGATGGTGTTAGCAACCTTTGATTAACGTTCGAATTCAATGAAGACGAGGGCCACTAACGTGTTTCTTGCACTTCTTGAAGTGTTGATGTAGGTTTCTTTGATTTGGTGCTTCTGAAGAATTGATGTAAATTTCTTTACTTCAGGCTTTGCAATTGATCAATGTGAAGGATGTTTCTCTAAGAAGGGCCCTTTTTAGTGGCTTAATCTTCTTTGGAGAGTTTGAATCCAAGAGTGTTGTAGAGAACTAAGAAGCATTTTTCTTATTTTTTCTCTCTTGATCTTGAAGTAGTTGGACTTTGCAAGAGCTTGTGGTTGCTTGCAATCCTCAAGTGTTGATGTGTAAGAGCTTTTTGCAATGTGAGTGTGTAAAAAAAAGACTCCTCTCTAGGCAAGGCTATTTATAGCAAAGGATTAGGACTGCCACTCAACCCACTTTGCCAATTAATCCCATGTGAGTGGGGCATTGGATTAATATTAACTCATATACATGTAACATTATGTGGGAGTTAGTGGTTTTGCCAATGGGACCACTCTATTACAATAGGATATGGGCCCAATTAAACTTAATAAAATTGGATCATTGGACAATTAAGTCATATTTATGTAGACTTGGGCTAATGCCCATGAAGGCCCATACCATGTAAATTAAGCTCAGTTGTTTGGCTTAAGAAAATTTTAATGTATACAATCATCAACTGCCATTCAAAATCAAATGGAGACAACCAGACAAGCTTAGGAACATGCACACATGTTTGTTGATACGTGTCATGCCAAAAAACATGCAATATCATTGACAAAGATCCACCACGATAGGTCTCTTTAGGATTTGCTTTTTGTCCTCCTCTCCTTAAGTATGCTAGCAATTGAAAGTCCCATTTACATACGAGGTACCACTTCATAGTCTAACTCTTCATCGTTGGAAAGGTTGTTTAATGGGCTGTTTATATAATCATGAGTGAACACGTCATCAGGCTTGTTTTTTAAGTTTCACCCTTCATAATCCCATTTGCTTTTACACGTAAGATATTCTAAGTTTACTTTCTGTCCAGAAGTCCTCTCATAACCATGGATAGCCTCCAAGATGGTGTCCCCTTCTTTAAGATCAGCTCTAGTGAATAGGTAGCTATTGTCTGCAAAAAGAGATGTGAGATGGTAGGACAATTTCGATTGAGCTTAATTTCACTTATTTGCTTTTCAATAACTAGATTGTTTATTTTTGCAGATAAAGCTTCAAAGGCAAAAATAAATAAATAAGGTGATAGTGGATTACCCTGTCTTAATCCTCTTTTTGGTTTTATTACAACCCTCGGAGTTCCATTCACAAGGATCTTATAAGTCACCGTTGTCACATATTCTATCATCCAAAAAATCTACTTTTTCCCAAATCCCAAATTTTCCAATACCCCCTTAAGGAAGGGTCATTATACTCTGTCATATGCTTTACTCATATCAAGTTTGTTTGCCATCCAGTTCTTCTTTTCTTGTGACTTGTTTATGAAATCTATCACTTCATGAGCAATGAGAATGTTGTCCTGTATTTGCCTTCCAAAGGTAAAAGCACTTAGACTTACTCTTACTATCTTGTTCAACATAGGCTTTAACCTATTCACCATGAATTTTGATATTATTTGGAGATGATATTGTACGGACTTATAAGTCTAAAGTGTATGGGAGACTCTGGCTTTTCACTTTATGGATTAGTGCTATAAGTGTATTATTTAATTCTTTTAGCAAAAAACCATCATTAAAAAATATGGTGACTACCTTGACTACATCCTCTCCAACTATCCCTTAGTACTTTTGAAAGAAAAAATTTGGTAGACCATTTGGGCCTAGGGCTTTCCTCGGGATCATTTGGAAAAGTGCTTCCTTTATCTCTTCCGGGGTGACTTCCCTTTCTAGTTGAATTCTGTCATCTTCTTGAATCTTCCTTTGAATATTGCCAAAGACTTCTCTGTTTCATTTTTTAAAATTTTTCCTGATTTCCTTTCCTTTTTGGCATAATTTAAATTGTTCAGAACTATAATGCTCTATACTCCAACCCTCTTTTACCAGAGCTTCACATTGATCATGACAAGTCCACATCTCTTCAAACCTAAAAGGTCTTCTCTTCCAAGTTTTTTTTTTTTTTTTTCTTTTAGTTTCCACAATAATTGGATAGTGATCATAATCTAAAGACACAATATTCCTCACAAATGCTTCACCAAATAATTGTCGCCACCCAATATTGCAAAGCGCTCTATCCAGCTTAGGCCTTATTAAGAGTGGACCTTTCTCTTCTATTAAACCAAGTAAATCTAGGTCCTACACTCTCCAGCTCAATTAATTCACATTGTTGTAAAAACTCTCAGTTTCTCTGAAAGTAATTAAAACTTTTCACTCTACCTCCTTTTCCATTCCTTTGAAAAGTAAGATTTAAATCCCCCATGCAAAGCCAAGGTTTTAGGGTCAAGTCAGCCAAGCATTTACATTTTGACAAAAAATAAGCTCTATTTTCTCTTTTTGGTTCTCCATAGATGAATGAGCAAACCCAGCTACCAATATCATCATTTAGAATTCTGACATGAATGAAATTATAGTCTGCATAAAGAACTTTTAGGTTTATGTCAGTAGTCTAGAACAAAGTTCAAAGTATCGATATGTAACGACCTGTATTGGCTGATACATATCGTGCCGATGGCTTACCAATACGCCCCTTTAGGGGTTGTATCGGGTCAGACATTGGTTCAGAGGGTGGCTGGGCCTTAAACCGATCCCTCTAAACTGGTTTCTGAAAAAAAAAATAAAACTTAAAAAAAAAGTACCAACATATCAGCATGTGTCGATACTTTGAACCTTGGTCCAGAATAAGGCTAAGCCCCCACTCAGCCCCAAAGCATCTACACCCCAGCAGCCAGCACTCCCATCGTTTTAGAAAGGCTAATTTTTTCCAGCAATTTAATAGACTTTATTTTGTTTCCATAAAAAAATTAAGTCAGGTTTTTCCTTTATTTGGATCTCTTTTAGGGCACAAATTGTCAAAGAGGACCCTAATCCTTGACAATTCCACCCCATGATCCTCATTTGGCACTCGGGTTCTATTTTGGGACAAAATCCCCAACCCACTCATTTGAGTAAGGAATAACATTAAGAGTACAATAATACATCAAATCCTCTACAAACTTTAACATCTGTATTTTTTATTGGTTTTTACCTCCCTTCCATGATCATTTGTTCATTTCCTAAGGCACTTGAACACCCAACCAAACTTTCCCCAAAAAGCATTTATCTTTGTTTTCAACCCTCTCCTTATTATACCCATTTTTTAAAACCTCTCTTCCCCGATTAATATTAGGTTCTATTACTTTTCCTTTTTTATCTGCTCTTTTCTTAATTTCAGCTTCTTTCTTCCTTTCCATAGTTTTGTCTTTTCACAATAACTAAGCACAGACACAACTTAATTTTTACAATAAATACTATTTTTGGGAAGCAAAACCTTAGGTAAAAAATTAAATAGATTAAGACAAAAACATACCTCTTCCTGCATCGATTCCTCATTCCTCTCCTCCCAATCCATTCCATCCTTGCTCGCGCATCCATTCTGCTTTCTTTCCCAACCTCACTTCTACTTTGGTAAGACTCCTTATCTATGTCGGCCTTATCACACATTGCACAACAACCCGTCAATGCCTAAAAATGGGCTTATTTCAGCATTCTAGCTTTCATGAGTAAATGGGTCCACCCCCATATTTGAAACAAAATCCAACTTTGCCCGTTTGGCTGGTCCCACAACCTCCCTCCAGTTCTCTGCACTGTCCTCTTGAATTTCTCTGATGACTAGACTCGAAGTTCACTTTCTATTTTCGAAACCCCCTGTCTCAGTACAACTATAATGCTCTGCTACCATAATATCTTTCCCTTTTGATTTTGGGAGAATAACTGTTCAGCCCACCATAGAATTCTTAGCCCCACCGTATAGGTGGGATGAATCTCGACCGTGGATCGATTCCAAACCCATGGCCATGATGCATTTTATAGGGGGCTACTAGTAGACTATGGAGAGGCTATAATTTCAGATTTCTACAGAACTTTGTCCCTAAGCCACTCTACCTCATACCTATTATTGCTCTAGAAGTTTTTCACTTTTTGCAGAACTCCGTGAACATTCATTGGCTTATCTCCTAACACTCTCTTGAAAAGCACTTTAGCACATCTACTCCATTTAGCATACAATTGAAGGAAAGATAGTCTCGGGATAGATCTTTGAACACACATTTGCAAGGTTTTTAAAACTGAACCGGTTAGGGGTCCAATTCTCGAGTCAAATGGTCCGACCGTTTGAACCGAACGATCGACCCATTCTAACAAAAATAATAAAAAATAGTCAAAACCGTTCGAACAATTAACCACCCAGGTCGGTGGTTTGCTGACTAAAATCAATGGTTTTTGAGAAAAATCCAGTTTTCTGGAAAAATAGACCGATTCCCGATTTTTCCGGTCCAACTGTCCGGTCCGATTTTGAAAACATGCACCTTTGATTTAATTAGTAAGAGACTAGTATTGAAACTAAGGGGGATCTCTTACCGTAAAAACAGAGCGAAAAAAAGCACTCCAGATCCAGTGTGTTTGGACTCGAGGGGATTTTCTCTTCAAGCCCACTAAAATTTCGACACGTTGATCGGTGCTTAACTGGCCATCACCTGCAACCGGTTGAAGCTTTACGACTAATAAAATATTTTTAAATAATAAATTGAGGAAGAAAGAGTACTTGTGGTCCACTATGAGCTCTACTCCGATATGTGAGTAACACTACAACAACCACTGCGCCAACCGGTGAATCAACTCCGACACATGCTCGTTGAACAGTATACCTGAAACCTTTGGCACCGTGTCATGAATGTTCACTCCCAACCTCTCCACCCACACCTTGAAACTCACAATCTCGACTCTTAGTCCTGAGAATGAGAAAATCATCACCAGAACCGCCTGGCCGTCCTCCATCACGTTCACGCCCGTCTCTGCTATGTCATAAGCACTTAGCATCGCTAGCGTGCTACCCGGGCTGTGGCCGGTCATGTTTATGCTCAGTTCCTCATTTGGGTTTTGATGCATTAGCCGCTTGACTTCACTTAGGATCTGCTCTTGAGCTGAGTACTTGCAAAACTGACACGAAAATGTTATTGTACCATACACCAAGATACCGCTTGGTAGAATTGCCTGGGTTGAAGAAGCCTAAGGCAAAGGCACCTCCTGCGGAAGCTAAAATCTGGTTCTTGCTTATCATTTCCCTTGATTTAATCCCATTGTTGTCGGTGATTCAAGTTAGCAAAATCGATGAGGAAAATGAAACAATAATAGAACAAAGCACCCCTGAACGGTTCTTTTGATACTGAGATCTTATCTGTTTTTTAGTTATCTTTATTTCATTTTGCCATTCGGCTTGCCAAAACAGGGATAAACTACAGTTGTTATTGATTGAGGGAGCAAGGTCTAAGTCTGAGAATAGAGAAGAGAACGTGAGGGCTTTAGATTTTTTTTTGTCCGTATAAAGAAGAACATTTGCATGGAAGAAGAAGACAGCCTCGTGTCTTGGGTTTGTCTTGTAGATCCAAAGTCACAACCGCAAGAAGACTTTATCTTCCCATTAATGGTTGGAGTTTTTTGAACACCGAATACAGGTTAATTCAAACAACAAATGTAAAATAGCACAAAAAAACCAAAAAGAAATACTCAATAGATACAGAGGAAAGGAATTTCAAACATTCATACAACATTACTATTTGCTGGAATTAAAAAGAAAATAAAAAAATGATTCTATCATCGGCATTCAAGAAGAAAAGATGAAAAACCCTAGACATAGATATCAGCTTTCCTCTGAATATTCTTGATGTTTGAAACTTTTCGCTAACACTGTTGCTGCTACCGTTAAAATCCACAATCGCCGTGTTGCCCGTCGCCATTCTTTTGTAGGTTGAACACCGTTGACAAATGCTTGTTGCTGTTAATGGTGCGGTTGGGTGAAAAAGGTTCGAGTCTGAATGACGTGTCAATTTTTATTTAACATTATTTTTGTCACTCGTAAAATTTCAGCCGGTTGTAAGTAATGGTTAGTAGAGCACTGAATGACGTGTCAAAACTTTAATGGGCTCGAAGAGAAAATCCCTTCGAGTCCAAACGCACTGAATCCGGAGTGGAAAAAAAGATACCAACCCTCGAGCTACAGGCTTGGTAAGTAAAGTGGTAGAGAAGCAAAGAGCACAGAGCGCATTCTCTCTCATTCATGATAGTCGATCGGTTTCCCTGCAGGCAGGTTCAATCATCTTGGAAGTTACTCACCCACAGACCACAGCGGTGGCCGGCGACAAGCACCTCACAGTCACCACTTACCACCAGTCACCATTTCTTGTCTAACCCTGTCTCTGTTCAGATGCGGCAGCAGCTCACAGTCTCCACCGCACCACTCACAACCACATACCCAACATCCATATTGGGGATTTCTTTACAGTCATATAAAGTTACATTCATCAACGTTCCATGGCATCAATGTTTCACGGTCATTGCAGCACTCCCTTTTCACTCTGATTTTTTTTTTTGAAATTTGATTTTCTTTAATTAGTAATCAACGTTTGATTTCTCTGACCTGTTTACTCTATGCTTCTCAACTACTCAAATAAAAAATTAATCTTGTAATTCAATCTTTGAAATTTGATCCCTAATTATGGGAAATATAATTTTATCAACCCTATACGAGAAAATATATTTTATCATAAATTTATCTTATTTAATTTGGAGCTCAAAATATATTTGTTCACTCCTCTCTCTCTCTGTCTCTCTCTTTTCTTATTTACAATACGGATTTCTTTTACTGCTTATTGGGTCAGATCATAGAAGAGAGTAGAAAAGACGGGGACTCCAAAGAAAAAAATTACTTGGTTCATTTTTGTTTCAATTCTCATTCTTTTTATCTAATTTGGGCGGGTTCAAATTGGGTTTTTGTTAAAATTTGAGTGGATCCAACCAAAAGCCCATGCTAATGTAGTGTAAAATGTTTCAAATCAAATATTCAACTTGCACCCGTATGACCTAATCCTCCAAGTTTCCTTAAGAGAAGGAAGAAAGAAAAAATCTCTTATGTTGCAATTGGATCAATTACTTCAGCTGGATTGGTTTAATGCTGTTTGATAACTGTTGAATTGGCTGATCTTCACATTATCTTTCATCGAATAAATGCTTGTTTATGAGGATTAAAGTGTAGCATCTTCTCTAATTTAAGTTCATTTATTGAGTTATCCACTTCCGTATCTTTAAAGAGTTTATGGGAAGCATCTCAGAGCAGCTGAAAATTAAATGTTCAACTAAGCCCAATCAGAGTGACAAACGAGAATTAAGGCTGCATTGGCATTCCTTATTTTAAAGACTTATCTCCTCTTTGTATTTAAAAATTCAGTATTCATAGGATTATTTTAAGTGAAGAAAGAAATAAATCCTTAAAATTAGTAATGGTCTATACAACATTAAACCTTTACGCGCTACAGCACGAGCAGCACCACTCGTTGAGCGACCAACAAATTTCACCCAGTGCAAACTCTTGCAAGAAGAGACCATATAGAAAGGCCATTGCCTCCGCTGAATCTGAGCAAGAAGCGTGAATGGGTAGAGCTCGAGCAAGTAACATGGTGTACCAATATGATAACGAAGCACTAAGCCCACTGCAGTCTCTGAGTTTGTTTTGGGCCTCTTGGCTGCATCTACATTTATCTTCAAGAAACCACAAGGTGGTTCGCACCTCTGAAAAGAAAGCCATTTTCTAGACTCCCAGCTTCTACAAAAAGTGAATAAATTCTCGGATGTCTTGAAATTGGATTCTTAGATTCAAACAAGATCCAAGCCATACATCCTTAGCACCAGTACAATAGAACAATGTATGCAAAATTGTTTCATACAGGCATCTTGCGCTTCACTAAACAATCCTTAGTGGGAAGAATATTATGAACACATTTCCATAGAAACAGATTCAGTGAATGGGTGAGTACTTTTACATCCCATAAATGTTTCCAGGTCATATTTTCCAGTATTAAAGTGGATGTAGATTGTATTTGGCAATCGTGTTCTTATCTCTTATTTGGACTGAGGAGCAAGTTAAACCTGCTATGTGTCGTTTTGCACCAAATCAAAGTATCTTCCATGGTAGTTTCGGGACGTGGCAGTACAATACACAAATACACGTGATATGTCTTGAGAAGATAATATAATGTGTAAGAAGTGCAATATTCCAGTCAGAAGTAGATGGGTGAAGAAAATGCGCCACACGCACGCATATGAGGAGGATCCTCGTCCAACTTCTCATAAAGCCGATTATCTACTCCACAGCAAGGATCATTAAAGAAAAATCAATTTTCCAAATCATTCCCAATAAGCCAAAAGCGCACCGGCCAGATTTAAGTACATCTTTAAGGCCTCATTTGGTTTGTAGGAATAGGGGTTTGGAATGAGTTATTTTAATTATAATTGTTTGGTTGTACAGAATTGAAATCCAATTTTCATTTATGCTGTAATGACATTCTCCCATTTGAGTGAATGGCCATTCCCTACCCTTTTTTTGGGAATGAAATCTCATTTCTCTTAATTCCAATTTTCATTTCTATTCTTGCTTGAACCAAATAAACTATAGGAATAGACCATTTAAATTCCAATTCCAATTTTGAAGGATTTCGATTCTGATTCCAACTGCAAACCAAATTGACCCTAATTTCTTGCAGTCGCCCCTCCCATGTGGTGGAAACACCATATTTAGTTTTAGTAGCCCAGAAATTTGCACTATGTAAATATTTAGCATCAAAGATTCACACCCAAAGTATATTTCTGTACTTTAAGAAACACCAATTGACTTTAGACAACATAGTTATATTTCTATGTTCAGTCTTAGGGCTTGTTCGTTTGCCCTGAAGTTTGACATCTGAATGTACAATAATTACATTAAGATATATATTGGTATTGGTGAACTTTTCTTTCCTCTTTCCTCTGAATGCAGAGAATATTATTCTGAATTCTGAAAATTTTCAAATATCCATTTTGACTCCATATATGAGAGATTTTATTTGTTTTTAAGAGGAGTCTTTTAACATTAAGAGAAAAATGGTTGTTCGTTTCCTCTTATCTCTTATTTCTTAAAGTGCAATCATACAACTTTTTGTTTTTCAATGATACCCTAAAAAAGACAAACAAAATCTTTTATATATTGAGTCAAAACAGATATTTGATAATTTTTAAAATTCAGAACAACATTCTCTATATTTAAAATTCAGAAAAAAGAAAAATTCACCAATACAAATATACCTCTTACTAATTCTTGCACTTTCAGATGTTAAACTTGAACAAACTAACAAACCCTTGGTCAAACCAAACCCACCCTCATGTTTTAATTTGAGCAATGTAAGCATTACACCCGTTTCTTCTCACTAGAATTGCCCCACCAAAAGTCACGACACAAATTATCATGTTCGCTACAATTGTCTTTTGGAAGCATTAGTGTTTGCATATAATATGTTGGAGTAGCCTCCTAGTGCTCCTTATTAACACTGTTTCGACCTGCCGGTCAAAGTAGAAATTTTCCAACCATCCAGACGCTTCTTCATTCGTTCCACCAGTAGCGACTAGCGACCAATCCTTGGCTGTAGGTCGTCCCAACTCCCAACAGAAGTGGAACACCCAAGTATGAGTCCTCCCGTCTCTTGTGCCGCACACCCCGAAAGGAAGAGATAACCGGAGTCGCGGTATTTGCACTAAAAATTATAAGCATATTTTTGATAGTTCGTACATTGACCCCATTTGCAGAAGGTATCAAGTTGATGTTTTTAGACAAGTGATTTCTCTATGTGAACATTTGACAAATAATAAAATATCATCAGCAAAGCATACGTGATTAAGATTCAAACCAGCACGTCCAAACCTGATACCATGAACTTGTCCAGTCTCCAGCATATATAGATGATAATAATCGTGAGAATACCTCTGTACAAATAATAAATAAATAGGGTGATAACGGGCAATCTTGCCTTAATCCTCTAATTAGAGTAAAATAACTTTCAGGAGGGCCACTGTGGAGAACAGCAAGATGTGGAGTGGAGATGCAATTTATGCATGATGCTTAGTTTGGAAGAATACAAATACAAATATGTATAGTGTAAATGCATATAAAATATAAGGTTTTGTATTCTACAAATTTGTATTTGTACTTTTTTCAAATTGAGTCTGAGGAACGGTCATTCGGGAGCAAAGTTTAGTTGCACACTTTGGCTGTGGAATTAAGGATAAGGTTCTGCACTAGTAATAAATCATGAGTCCCATATATTTTAATCCCAAATTTTTGTTAGGCCTTTGAAAAATCCAATTTCAATAAGAAATAGGATTCTTTATCCTTTTGCAGACACATAGTATGAATGGCCTCTTGAGCAACATTATTGGGCCTCTGGAACAGCCCAACATTTTATTCAACCGTTAAAAGAATTCACCCTTTAATTTAATCATTCAATATTTCATTCAACCGTTGGCCAAATAAGCTCTTAACTTTAAGCATGTTTTTACTTGGTCTTCACCCTTTCTTTTTTATTTCAAACTTTATTGAAAGATTGCAATTTCGAGCAGATTTGATAATGAATTTGGTCTCCATCTTTCTATTGGGAGACCTCTTGCCTTAAAAATACGAAAAAGTATGAACAGGCCCACTGTTGAATTTGAGGTCGCATTCTGTGCACCCGTGGGTGCATTGGACGAGTGCACCCATGAATGAGAGGCGAACATGTGTTAATCACAAATTAATGGAAGTTTTTTTTTTCGTTATTAATAATTTCGCTGGTTGAACCGGCTGTTGTTGACTCTCCTCCGGTTGAATCACCCATAAAGGGATTTCATTCGAACTCCCTCAGTCCCTCCCATTTCCTTCACTTCTCTGGTTCTCCTAGTCCTAGTCCTAACCCAAAAAATCATCTCATCAGCCACTCAAATACATCGATGTCCATAAAACGTGGTCCATCGGCGGTGGCAAGAATTTTGACAGTAAATATAGAAAAGTTCTCTCCAGATTAAACACCCCAAGCCCTAATGTCTGTTTCATCAATCATTGTTTTTCATTCAAAATCGAGAAACAACAGTGGAACGTGGAATGTGAGATGTTTCTGTCCGACGTGTCCTACTTGTTCGCCCTTTAGATCGGACCTACCATCGAAGAAGAAGAATAAGAAGGATTAGTTGCCACTGCTGGAGCTTTGTCGCTGTCAATTCCCCGCCGGAGCTCTATTGTCGCCAATGGACAAGGGTTACTCTGTTGTATGAGTAGGGTTCGATGGAGAGAAATGGAATAAAGAACTAAAAGAAGAATCGAAGAAATTGGAAAACAAGGGGCTTTTTGATTGGGTATTCGACCAGTTTGAATGATCTCGTTTTTGCATGAATTAGACCGGACCACGTTAACGCTCAAATGTGCATTAACGTTGGCCTGGTCAACGTATTGATCAACCATTCATGGATGCACCCACAGTTGTACAAAATGCGAGCTTATAGAATTCTGATTTTCACTACAGAATTATAACATTTCAAAATGTCAATTACCCTCACCCTATGCATCGATGCTTAGACATGAATTAGCATAAATTGCAACATAACATCTATCCAACTGCACTTTCGGCATATGAATTCTAACACCAGGCTGAACAGTCATTCTCCCGCTCAACAGACAAAAAAATCAGTCATTAAATAACTCATGTACTGATCCGCCTGCGAGCTCCAGCAATTAAAATACCAATATATGGAGCGTTGTGATATGTTGATAAATTGATACGTATAGGCTGTATATACACAGAAAATTTTAAATGCAATTGGGGAAGCACCACGTGATTCTCTCCTCCCTTTGTTTTCCCTCTCTCACGCCCGTTAATTTCAAAAATTCAAAATTTCAAGAAGATTCTTGCAACGAGGTTTCAAGTTTCAAACAAATTATTTTCACAAAAGTTGGAAAAGTAGGCGAGTGCCGAGTGGCATCTCACACTCTCGGTCTCTCGGCTCCATTTTCATCCTTTAGATTTTAAAAAATGACATCATTATCCTAAATCCATTCCCATTAGATGACATCTGTGAACTCTGGACCCACATACACAAGAATTCGTGGCAGAGGGGAGCTGGAACTGTGAAGTGGCGCAAGTGCACTTTTATTGACAAAAATCTCCCTGATGAATTGTGCTTTTTCCGTAACAAATCAGGGCATTAGACTATTAGGTTAGTGGGTCGTTTTGTCTTTTTGTCTACGTGTAGAAACGTCAATAACAAAGATCAACGTTAAAATAGAGAGATCGGCTCCAATGCTCGCTCACAGAAACTGTATTCACACCATTCGTACAATCTTTTATACCGTGAATTGGGAATATCTCTAATACTTGTATGTTTTTTATGAGGAGATATTCTCAATACAAGATTGTAAGAGGCTCTGCGAACGGTGTGAGCACGGTTTGTAAGCACTGAAGAACGGCTTTCTCAAATTTCAGTTTTCACTTTCATTTTCTATTTAAATTCCACCGCCACGCAGACCCCGCTCAAAAAGAAAAAAAAAGAAAAAGAAAAAAAGAAAAATCAAGCCACGTACCGAACACCCGCACACCACAAATAATGCTCTGATAGCGCAGTTTTCTTATCACTCCCTTTTTCTGAAAAAATGAAAATATACAATTATACATATTAATTATTCTGTCACTCTCCCGACAAAAGAAAAAAAATAAGCAAGCTTTCATTTTTCCCTCTCCCTTCCCTTCTTTGGAGGGAAAACCTTTCCACCTACAACACCATCTCCACTCTCATCGTCTATTTTTCAGTAATAATAAAAAACCTAGGGTTTTGTCCAGATGGTTCTGGATCTTTCTTACCTCCAAACTTCGTGGCTGTGATCCTGTTTCGATCGAGGCAGCGGTTCCCGTAAATTGCTCTGTTCTGTCTTTTCATTTGATCGAATTTATTTCAGGTAAGCACCTGCGGAGTTCATCCTGTTTTGGTGTTAGGATGTGATTGACTGGACTTCTAGATTGTTTGTGTTGTCTGTATTTGATGATTTTTGTTGGATGGAGTGTTAGGTACCGATGCTGATTTAATTGGTGATTTAAGTGTTCTGATAAGTGATTAGGGTTTTTCCCTTAAAATTTGCGTTTATTAGTTTTGCGTGGTTGAAAGTTCATTTGTTGTTTTTAAATCTTTTGAGCTGCGGATGCAAGTGGTCATTTGAGTGACTAGGGTTTGGTTGTACCTTTCAGTTTTTAGATTGTTAAGTTTGTGATTTTGAGAAGTTTGAGCTAAGTAACTAATTAATGAAGTGAATTCCAATTCATGCAAGTTGGATTGGTTACATTTTGGGCTACATAACTTCAACTACCCATCCACTCTCAATATAAGAAATTTACAATAGCGTGAGAATCATTTTATTGAATGTAGGATATCGGTACCAAGGGAGATTGCTCATTGAATCCCCTTTCAAACTAAAGTGTCTTCATATGTTACAAATTTGTAAATCTGAGAATGCACTTTGCCCAGTTCTTGTTGTCATTGTCAATAAACTGCATTGGTATAGGAAAAATAATAATTGGTTTAAGTTATTTAAACAACTTAGTCTAACAAATAATATTTACTATGAGTTATAATTATTCCTGTAAACATAGATTTGATGGTGTAACATAAAATTTGGCACGTTTTTCAACAAAATGTCAACCCAGATGGTTGGACTGTTGAAACAATCAAACTATTTACCAGGTTATGGTTTAATCAATTGCATTGTTGCTGTTATTATTATTATTATTATTAAACCTTAAGATCTTAGAAAAACTCAAAATCTAATGGCAAATCAAAATCTTAAAAAGTAAAAACCCTTTAAGGGTAGGGGAAACTGAGAGAGGGTTTTAGTGGGATAGCAATTCTATTGGGCTGCAAATGGTATATGTCCCGTGGAATTCAAATTCAAATCCTATCTGATCAAGGTGGTCTGAATTAATGTGGTGTTAGGTTGGAGTGCTGCAGGGAATTTGAGAAAAGGGATTTAGGTGGAATGATCTAATAGTTTGAGAGAAGGGGGAGGGGTAAGTGGGGAGGAAAAGCAGTTGAGGGAGGGAGAGGGGGGAGGGGAATCTGTTGCTGCTTGTCTCTTTACTATCTGGCAATGGGGACATTACTAGCAAGGTGATGCCAGCCTCCTCCCCCTTCAATAACCCTTATTCCCTTTGCATGTATCTGGATTTGGGGTACATTCTAGTGTAATGGAGACACCAAGGGCTAGAGGTGATCGTTTCAGCCCGCCCAGCCTGGAAATTCTGGGCTTGGGCCTAGGTTTTGTGTTCAGGCCTGGGCCTACATGAGGCCCACAAATTTCAATGCTGGGCCTGGGCCTAATGCTTCAAGCCTGGCTTGGGCTGCATATATTTAAATATATGCATTTTATATAAATATTTATAATGTGACACTTATAATATATCATATATAATGTTTTATATTATATAATGTATAAAATAAATTTATATGCATATTATATGCCATTTAATATAAAATATTATATATGACATATGTACTAATTTTATATATAAAAGATGTAGGCCAGGAATCAGGCTTGGCTCAGGTCACGCTTATGTTTCAGGCCTAGAATCGGGCTGGGCCTAGACTATAGTCCTTATCATAGGTGTAAAGCTTGATCCAAACCTGACCCATGGTCACCCCTATAAAAATTTATTCAAATCATTTGTAAAATATTCAAGGGTCAAGCCATTTGATGCAGATGACTGAGAGAAGGGGAAAATAGTTTAATTCATGGTCTAGTTTTAAAATAGTGCTCTTGACAGAGTGAAAGGATGGAACAGATTTTGGAGCTAATCCAAATATAGGAACATGCCAGAAATGTCATATGGAACTATTGTAAAAATTTTAGACATGGCGGAAACATTGTGAAATATGTGGAAATATACATGATATTTTATGTAATGGCAAAAGAAGCATAAATTCACCCTTTTAGACTATTATGTTGTTCCAAACCATCAAACAAAACAAAGAATCTAAGGTTAATAGACAGCATAGTACATTGCAAAGTTATCCCGTCAACTCCAAGAGTTAAAACTAATAAAAGTATAGGCTCAAGCAAAATTTATTCAGAATGTGCAAATGATTCTAATATACTAACCTAATAATTTATTATACAAACAAAAATTAAGGTTTAATTTCACATAGAATTGCTACACATAGAATTCATTATCTCCATTAGGTGAGCAATAATACAATTGCTACACATATGTAATACTCTTGATGTCTCATCATGTTATAATATCATGTGTACTCCTTCACATAACTCCAGTGGGTTTCCTCTGGAAAATATGTTGATTCCAGTGACATTTTGTGGCAGTACCATAAAAAACACCTTAGTGTAGTGATTTAAAAGGTGTGCCTAGGCACAGGTGAGGCACGTTTCAGGGTATGTGCCTTGCCTAGTTCCTAGATGCAACACTTTCAAAAGGTGCGTTCTTGGTGCACCTAGGCGTCTGCCCAATGCGCCTTGTGCTGCAGCCCAGGTGTTATGTGCTTTGAAAATTTGTGCGTGTTTTCTCGTGTTTTCTGTTTTTTTTTTTTTTTTTTTTTGTGCTTAGCAGTTGGGCAGAGGGCTCCGCCCCTGGACCCTGATCCCCAACCAAGCCTCTCGAGGCAAGCCCAAACAAATATTTATAGGGATTAAGAACTTATTTACTAATGTTACTCGTTCATTCGTTCTAATAAAAGAAATTTTTAGAAGACACTTAAAGTAAACCTTTTTTTATAGGGACTAAGAATTTAAAACCTTGATATGAACTTGTTCGGGTTGCCTCATGGGGCTTGGTGCAAACGCGGTTCATAGAATCAGGAATGCATAATGTTTAACATCACATTAGCCATTTGAAGTAATGCAATTGGGAAAAAATAAAGAGATCAAGAATTTATGTGCTTGAATATGTTTTATATGTTATTAAATAAAATATGTTTTATATGTTATGTTTGATTTTATTTTTAAATATGTTTTACATGTTATGTTTATGTATTTTAATTTGTGATAATAGGTTTTTTGAACATTTATTTTAAAATTAAGTTTATATTTTTAATTAACTTGTCTTTAATATTTTCAATATTTTGCATTTTCTTTTAGTTTTTTGGATTTTTGCCTTTTTTTTGCATCTTTGCACCTTGCTTAAAAAAGGCGCATGCCTCTACTTGCGCATTGTGCCTCGGGCACAAAATGGCCCTTGTGCTTTTTTTTGTGCCTCACGCTTTTAAAGCTCTGCCTTATAGTAAACTGAAAGAATTATTGGTTGCACATATCATATTCTTAGGTTTTTCCCTTCTGACCTCCAGATGCAATATATCTGATTTAGCTATTGGCTGTCACATATTGTTTTCTTGAGAAAAGATAACTGATTTCATTAAAATAAAGGGAAAGGATGTACATGAGCGGATGCACAAGGCCTTGTCAACAAAAAAAAGCCCACTAGTTACTTGGCTGGCTCATATTGCCATGGCAATGCAATTGGAGACATGATTATGATGCCTTCTAAATGATAGTATTTTGTTGCATAAAGAATTCTTTTTCAATGACTGGTAGGAAAGTTTGCAAATAATTATTTTCTCTATGTTTTGTGTTTTACTTTTACTTATGAGTTATGATTTACAACTGTCCAGAATTCCAAAATTAGTTTGCTACTTTAATCATTCTCATTTTTCATGTTAATGCCATGATTAAAGCCGGGTCAAATCAACACACAGGTGATGACTATGCTTTTTTTCCCTTTTGTAGAGGAAATCAACTACATGCTTTGAATTCTTTGTATAGTATGTTGTTTCTCTATTGCATGTATTTGCTATCCATTAACTGTGCATGATTGTTTGCTCTTGCAGAGTATTTACAAGATTTTTTGAGTTTGATTGAGTGTTTTTTTTTTTTTTCAATCATATTGGGGTTTCTGATTGTGTATCGTTTCTATTTTCTTTTCAGATATACAAGGTGATTCCAGGGCCTGCACTGGCAACCCTGTGGTTTTTCTAGATTTCTGTTGGAAAAGTTAGAAAACCCAATCCAGTTTTTAGGTGCTGAGATTCATTGTTTTAATTATTACTGTTACATGTGCCAATCTTTTGAAAGTGAGATCCTTGAGTTTGGATAAAGTTTCTATTTTTCTGCATTTCCCCTGGGGCAAATTCGTTATCAATAAATTTTCAAGATTCACCCTTCTTTATGAAGTAAGAATGCAAACCAGAAGGAAACCTTTAACAAGAAATTCTGCTCGAGAGCATGCTAGTCCCAGAGTTTGTAGACTACAGAAGAAAGCATCTGAGAATATGCAGGTTGTAGAAAAGAATGTTACAGAGCTGATCACATCTTCTGCTAGAAAGCAGAGATTAGGTAAGCAATCACATTTTTATTTTCTGGTTCTTGTCTGATCTGACACAACTCTAAAGCTGAGACTGCATATTACTGTAGCTCTGTTTTCCTGGATAGGCTACTTATAATAATGTTTACATCTCTTCTAAATTTTATGTGGTTTCATTTGCATATGCTTATGTTTAGGTAATTCTGCTTTTAGGTCCTTTGGTTTTGCATAGCAATTGACTTGATGCCAATAACTTTTCTCAAGAGATTAATATATTTTTGTTTTGTAAAAAGGAACATGCCTCCCCATCATTTTGGCATTGAATATAAAAATTGTCCAAGACATTACAGAGTTTTAGTACTTGGTCAATTTTGTATTTATTAATGAAAGGCAATTCGTGCTGCACAATTTTGCCAGATTTGTTGATATATGTATATGTTTTTTTTATCTTTATTTTGGTTGTAGACTATTTATTTGTTTTGTTTTTTGCTTCTAGACTTGTCCATGCTGCGATTGTAGATGGTAGACCCATATATTTTGTATGTTTTCTGTTGTCGATGTCCAACTATGTAAGCTAAGGTGGATATGTTACATTTGACCTACAGTTAAAGGTTTTCTTTTATTAATTTTCCTTAAAGATTGGTTATTTTACAATTAGCTGCATATTCTTTTTTAAGTATATAAATTGTGAAGTAGTTTGAAGCAACCAAAAGCTAATTCTTGTTGTCTTCTGAATTTAGAGTGTTCATCTTTGTTTTGTGTCTAGGAAAAAAGTTATGTTCTTCTAATTGTTTTAATCCATGGGCATCCATATACTTATTTATTGCATTTAAAGGAACACTTATTTATGTTCTCTTCCCAGTGCAACCTTCAGCTGGGCCAAAGAAAAGTAGAGATCCAGTGGCAGCAACAAAGTTGAATACAAATCACAGCTTGGCACATGGAGAGACCCGTGATAGATCACTTGTATATGATACAGTTGAGGAGGCTCGCATTGGTCAGAAGGTGAATGGTTATGGATTTTTTGTTCATCTTTATTATGTTTGTTTTAAAATTATTATTTTTTCCATATGCACATTCATTTTCATCTTTTTGAGTATGGATTTTTGGAATCATATCTTTTTAAAGGGAGTAAAGAAAAGGTAAAGATGCAAAGGCCCATCAAAAAGAGGGTAAATTCAAAGGCAAATCTAGTTTAGTTAAGGTTGCAAGGTGTCTTCTGTGTGTATTGATTAGCCTGGCAAGGCAAGTTGTTCCCTAGGCAACAAAAATTTAAAGAGCATGATGTTTTATTTGAATGGGCTTGGTAGTTGAATATTTAGTAAGCTTTGATAAACAAGCTAGAAATACTCAACATGACAGAGCTCAAAAGGAATCTCCATCTTCCTCTCCTCACCCTTTGTTCACAGAAAAAAAATTAGTTTCAAAGACTTGAACGTGTTTTAATATAGACCCTCCTATATGGACAATTTTTATATTAAAAATTAATTGCAATACAAGGTTAGATATTAGACTACTGTACAATTGAATACATGATATGAAGTGGGCCCCTATCTGATGGATGGTCTTTGTCATCCAGAGGATCTTTCCATGTTGCGGAAATAGGTCTAAGGAGTATTCCTACATAATGGGATCTTCCATGTGGTTACTTAGTCTGGATCTCATAAGGCGTCTCTTTATTCCTCTCCCCACTTTTCATTTATGGAAAAGGTTTTGACCCCAAGACCTTGCACTTGTTCAAATTAGATCATCTTTCGTGGATAACTTTGATACTATAAGTAAAAGTATGTCCAACTATTTTCAATTGGGCAAAACTCCAATCTGTACAGGGGATATAGGTTTGATATGGATGGAACATGTGTGTCGGTCCTTGAGTCTCGAATCTGGATTCCTAACTATTAACCTCTATATATGCAGACATATGCACACACACACACAGAAGACGTAACTGTTATCTGTCATCTTAAATGGTTCAGCTTTAATGCCTACCTTTTTGGCAAGAATAGGATTTTTTTATGTCAACCATAAAGAGGGGCTTATTCAGAATTGTCTACAGATTTTTTGGACATAGTGTCAGCAGGTCACATCTCTGATGCCTAACTTTTTAGGGCAATAAGATTTTTATCAACTCTAATGTGGCACAATTACTTGTTTCCTCCCATTGAAAAGGTCCTCCAATTTTTTCTTTGAGTTCTATGCTTAAGCTGTCACTGACTTGGCAATTGGCATCACATATGCATCCAAACAATGGTTTAGTGATCATCTAGAGATTACTCACTTGGTGACTTGCCTAGGTTATGTGCTCTTGAAATGCCTGGACAAATAAACTATTTTGTTTTTGTTATTGATATTATACCTCTAATCTCTAATTCATGAGAAAAATGGACTTGTGCTTATTATTATTTGAAAATTCCATGTGTTGGGCACAAGTGGCATAAAACTGTGATGTGCCTGGTGTTGTTTGTTACTAGCAGATATGGACTCCTTTGAGTGTTCTTTTTTAATGTTTTCTTTTTGGCTTAAATACCTTGCAGGACTGTAATAAGGGTAATGCTGAATGTGTCTTGGAGACAATATTTTCACCAGCCTTTCACATTTCTAAAGACCTAGAAGGGGGCATTGCAAATGGAGGTAGATAATTCTGTACGCGTCTTAACCACATAACCCATAAATGTTACCGTTTTGAGCTTAAGATGTTATTCCTATGATTGCGAAGCAAATGTGGAAGCTATATGTGCTAATGCAATGATTCTGGGTATGTATTTCCCTGGAGATTGATTGGGAAATATGTAATTTTCTGATGAAACTTCTTCCTAGATGTTTTTCAAATAAAAGTTGCCTTTAATTGTTTTCACCATTTTTTCATTGTTATTTATATATGTGTTGTTTTTTAAATGTTTCCAGTAAACTTCTTTAAGTTTTTTAGGAGTGAAGACCATAAAGTCCCTGAGAACTGTATAGTCAAGGAGCTACAAGAGGACATGTTGAAGAATCTTGTTACTCTAGAGACTTCTGACTTGGTTGGAAAAGAAGGTCAGAATAATTTTAATTGGAATTTCAGAATGTCTGCAGGCACTATATGTTCCGTTGATGAGATGGAGGTGGATTCAAGTGTACTATCTGACCACAAAGATGAGCCAAACTGTGGTTCTGACATGCCATCTGATGCAATGGTTGTGGATTCTCATTGTGATTTAGATGGAACCAACCTATCTTCTGAAGTTTCAGCTATCTATCTTGCCATGCAACACTCTAAGTTGGAATGTGTTGATGATCATACTCAAGTTTCCATGTCAACAGAAGTATGTGTGGATGAAGATGATATTGAAGAAATTGATGATTTTGATCCATACTTATTCATAAAGAACTTACCAGAGTTGTCTTCGGTGGTGCCAACTTTTCGGCCTATGCTCCTACCGAAACAAACACGGAGGTGCCCTCCCATTACACTTGTTTTAGACTTGGATGGTAAGTTTCTAAGTTCTGTACATTTTAATTTATTGATTGAGCTCTCTATTGCCTGAATATTGTTTTTGGGACAAGGCTTTGTTGGGTAGGCTGGATAGAATTATGACTTGGGTTCTTGTTGCTTATTCTTCGCATCTTAATTACCATTTCTCTTTTCACTTGAACCTCAAAAAGTTTTGTTTGTGTTCAACATGCTAAGAGATTCTGAGTGTCACTTCCAAACCTGATTTTCATATTAGCATGGTACAAGACTGTTGACTCTGGGGAGTGATCCTTGGTGATAAAACTTTTTGCATGTAGTATTTATGTTTTGCCAGAACGAGTAATAAAATGGCAACTAAGGTAATCTTACATTTTGCCAATAACAATATACTGCATTCTGATTGAAGGACCAAGAAAGAGGAGAAAGAAACAGAGAAAATATAGTCTTTTAAGCATAATAGGTGTTGCTTCCCATGTTCTGGTTGTGGTTTATGTTGAATCTCATTAATCAAGTACTGGATTCTGACTGTATTTTTATGTCTTAAGTCAATTTGGATGTATGTTATCCAGTGACTCATTGGAAAAACTGATTTTTGTGATTTGTCAGAGACTTTGGTGCACTCCACTCTAGAACATTGTGATGATGCAGATTTTACGTTTCCAGTAAATTTTAATCTCAAGGAGCACACAGTCTATGTCCGGTGTCGGCCCTATCTCAAGGATTTTATGGAGAGGGTTGCCAACCTCTTTGAGATCATCATCTTCACTGCAAGCCAAAGCATATATGCTGAACGGCTTCTTAATGTATTGGACCCTAAAAGGAGGATATTCCGTCACCGTGTTTATCGTGAGTCCTGTGTTTTTGTAGAGGGTAACTACCTCAAAGATCTATCAGTTCTTGGCCGTGATTTAGCACGTGTTGTCATAATTGACAACTCTCCACAGGTATTATGCCTTTGCTGCATGTGTTCTCCACTTAAAGATTCCTAAGCATTATTAGTGCTATATGCAGTCTTTCGTTTTGTTCAGCATGGAAATTTGTTTTATTTTACCCCTAAAAATCCATCCTACACGGGTAATGCAGAATTATCTGCAAGGACCCATCTGTACTGGTAGATACCCATACAAAAAAAAATCTATACTTGGAAGGGCTCTTCAGTTTCTCCTTACGGTTAAAATTTGAAGAAATTAAGTTCAGGCGTTGAAAGTAGATTCAGTGAATGGTGTACTGAGGACTAGTGGCCCACATGTAGTGTTTCCGTTTCTTGTAATGCACTTTAGATGTGGATTTGCAATGTAATTATGCATGGTTCTAAGATCAAGGAGAACAACTTTATAAGCCGGGAATTGTAGGATACAAGCATGGAAAATTTAGGCAGTTGTTAAGCAGAAATAAATTATTTGATGTATAATTTGTTTTTTTTTTTCAAATGTTAACTTAAGATCTCGTACTTTTGTCAGGCATTTGGCTTCCAAGTGGATAATGGTATCCCAATAGAGAGCTGGTTTGATGATCGCTCAGATCAAGAGTTGCTTTTGTTATTGCCCTTCCTGGAGAGTTTGGTTGGAGTTGAGGATGTTCGTCCTTCGATAGCTAAGAAGTTCAATCTTCGGGAAAAAATAGCTGCAGCAGTTTATCCTTCACTGAATTACAAAGGAGATCTCTTTGAAAGGTGAGTGTAGGAATGACCACCTCGATGTAATTTGGCCTCACCATGCACTAAGCATCAATATCTTGCTTGATTGAGAATGCAACCATGAAACCATGCCGTAGAGGAGTAATGTTGATTACACAGAGAGAAGTAGCACCGTGAGAAGACAAGTGGAAAGTGCTAGGGCAAGGTTAGCAGTAGCGTGCAAATGGTTGTTGTTCTGTGTCCAACAGTCTAAAAAAGCACGTAATTTATTTTGCTTTATGTTTAGGGAACTAGAAATTGTTTAAGATGCTCATATAAATCATTTGATTTTGTTGGGAAAGTGTTTGGAGAGGATGTTCTGTAGGTAAGGCTTAAAGTTACAACGAGATTTTATTTATGCTTTATTTTTATCATGTTGGTTCTGATAGAAATTATTTTTTGTTGATTCTCTTTCCCTTACCGGAGACTACGTAATTTCACCCTTGTGTAGTTTTGTTACTCGTTTAGATCGGATTGGCTTGCATTTCTTTAATCTGGGTCTTTTACTGAAACACCCTTTATGCTCATGGATTTATTAAATTCATTTTAACAAAATCAATAAAAATAATAATAATGGAAATGTCATTCTTACCCCTATTAAAACATGAGTAGTCAGGTAGGCACTCTTTTGAGTCGGTATAATTCTTTATTAGGGTCAATCTGGTTCACAGTTTGAATTGAAATTGGAATCTGAATCCAAGTCTGTTGGAAATCAAATTGGAAATTTGGAATGGTCTATTCCTATAGCCTGTTTAGTTCAGACAAGAATTAGATTAGAATTGAAATCAGCTGGAATAGAGGGATGTCATTCCATCAGGAATGAGAACGATAATTCAATTTTGCCCAATTAAACAGTTGGAATCAGAATGTCTCATTTTAATTAAGGTTTTAGACTCTTATTCTCACTAACCAAATGGGCCCTTAAATATAAAAGTTTGATATGAATTGTTAAGGGTAATTTTGTAATTAAAAGTCATGGTTCCATCATTCCATGTAACATCATCCACTTGGTTTATGTGGTCATGCGATCAATATGAATGTTTTGTAACAGAAAAGGGCAGCAGATTGCGATGTGTTAGTTTTACACCTCATTCCTGGCTTACTTCTTGGTTTAGTTTCGATGCAAGGTTGCGAATAAGTCATCAATCCATTATTGCATGTGTTAGTTTTACACCTCAGCCCTATCTTAACAACGAGCCTACCATGCAATGATGCAGTAGTAGGACTTAAAAGTAGTGCTTGTGTGCTGCGTGTGAGTCTTGATTTGATGGCCTTTCTTGAGTTTTAATATCAGTGACTGGATTCATCCAAGTATACGCATTTGATCAATTATATAGATATTGAGGCAGTGTTTGGTTTGGTAGGGAAAGAAAGGGAGAAGTCCTTTTCTTTCAAACCAAACACATCCTATCCTAAAGAGACGAAAACAAATATAAATAATATTGTGGAGCAATTTTGGTATATTATTTTTACGCAAAAGAGGTTACACATTTGAATCTTGTACTCGTCATTTTATGATTCGTCACAAATTAGTTACCCGATTGGCTTGTTGAAATCCGGCTAGGTTGTAGAAACCCTGATTGTCATTAGCGATGGTAATTGGGCGGGTTGGATTGGGTTTGGTTTGGGTTGAGTTTCAACCCAATCCATTAATGACCCAATTATATAAAATTAAATAGGTTGAATTCAACCCAAACCTGTTTTAACCCAATCTAACCCACTCAAACTCATTAAATAGTATAGATATAGATTATTTATTTTAACTATTTATTTTTTTAAATCAGAACTGGCAATCCACTCGAACCGGATGATTGGACTGTTTGACCTGAGAACCGATGGCCAAAACGGTTCCATGTCCGGTCTGGTTTTAAAACCTTGCTCTTCAGTTTGTCCATTCACACTTGTATTATGGACTGCAGGTGGCTTTTCCACTCGTGTGTTTTTTGACTCGGTCCTGGTTTGTCATGTCAAGAGGACTTTCAGTGGTGTTGCTCACAAATTTGTAAACTTGGCCAATGGCCAGCTGGCCTTTCTTAATTGGCCATTTCTTTTAGACGGGTGAAATTGCTCGGCTGATCTTGTCTGATATATCTTCTAGTGAGATTAAGGCCCAGTTTGGAAGGAGTATAAATACAGGTATGTACAGTATAATAGATACAAAATAATACAAAATGTAAGGCTTTGCACTCTACATATTTGTATTTGTATTCCTTCCAAATTGAGCCTAATGTAAACTAAGAAATTACATTTTTGCTGAGGCTGTGTTTGGAAACGATGTAAATGGAGTGTAAATCCCGGTTCAGGGTAAATTTGCATTCTGGTTCACTTTTGCTTATCTATGGCAACATTACATTTATGCATTGACAAATGACAGATCAATGCATATTTACATTGATAATAAGATGTAAAAGTACATCAATAAAAAAGAAGTAAATTTGCATTCAAATCGGGTTTTGATAAAAAAAAATATATGCTTTATTGAAATTCATATTTGCATCCATTGCAGCTAAAAGTCAGTTTGGTAAGAAGGTAAATTTGTCAGTACAAAACTAACACAATTTTACAATTTATATGAACTGTTTTACACTCAATATTTGCATTCACACTTATTTGCATCGTTTCCAAATGCAGCCTAAAAGAAAGCTGGCCATAAATAATGTCTTTCCTACTCAAAAATTTCACCCGATGATGCGGTGCTGTCCTTGTCTTACAACGTTTTAGCTATAGCACTATGCGTTTCACTTAACCGATTAAGCCATAGAATCAGTGCTAAAATTTTTAAACAAGTGACAAATGGGCCCATTATGCGTTTTTCAATGTTTAGAAACGTAGATCGGACCAGCTGATTGAACCGGTTAAATCATGACTCAGGCCTAATCGGTTTGACCATAACTCCAAAGCTGAAACTAATAAGAAACCGGCTGACTAGCCAGTCCAACCAGTGAACTAGTCATAATTTTGTATAATTGGCTGGTTCTTTGTCCTACTATTTTTTTTGTCAAAAAAGTTTTTTTATCTCTAACCTTAATTTTTAATATAAAAAATTAAAATTAAAATATTATAATGCAATATAATTATACATTTTAAATGTATTATTATTATTATTATTATTATTATTATTATATAATTGTACATAGGCTCAATTTGAAAAGAGTATAAATACAAATATATAAAAATGTATACAAAATATAAGGTTGTACTCCTTCCAAACTGAGTCTAATATTGCTTACCAAAAAAAAAAAAAAACTGAGTCTAATATTATTACGTGGTCACGGTTCAACCCTCTGACCATAAACCTCTTCACTTTCTTGGTCGAGATCGATGTGGTTCTCTACCATAAACCTCTTCACATCGCTGAAAAATTACAGGGTAAATGTGTAATTTCAAGTAAAAGCGCATTATGGCGTTGAGGGCTATAGCCTATATCTGTTATAAATAGCTCCCTTCATCCCTTCCCCCCCGCCAGTTTCTCGAAGTTTTGATTTCAAAGAGAGAACTCGGAGAAGACGAAGTTGGTTGAGTTGGAGTTGGAGCTTCATCCTCTAAATCAAGCGGAAGAACATGGTGAGTAGCAGAAATTCAAAATTATTCATGTCTGATTTATTCCTTGGTCTTCATTTTTCTCTCATTCTCTTTGTCTGTTTGTTTGTTTGTTTGTTTGTCTGTTTGTTTGTTTTTTTTTTTTTTCAGGTTGTAGCTCAGAAATTGAAGGAATCAGAAATCACAGAACAGGATTCTTTGCTTCTGGTAATTGACGATCGAAATATTGTTATAGCTTTTTTTTTTTTTTTTGAAAACTTTTACTTATCTTCGATTAGTTTTGAATTTAAGAGATAACGTTTCTGTTTCTCCTTCCAAAATTTTATCGATCATACTTCACGTTCACTCTCGTCTGCAAAGTGTTTTCAAAATTGTGTCGATAATCTTGAACTTCCGTTCAATTGTATGCAAAAGATTTTTAGATTCAGACCGACACGTGTAACTTACTTAAAAGTTTCAGATCGATTTCATAACTATGTTCTGTCAATTCTTCTGAGAACTGTGCAATTAATCGATCATTCTCTGAGAAACTGGACATATAGAAAGCTTCAATGTCTCCGAATTTCAACGTATCCGAACCTTATAGTGGTTCTAGCATCTTAAGGTCGTTTAACTCCTAACTATATGCTTGTTTATAAAAAAATGGTGGATCGTCGTTGTTTTGCTACACTATTACGTAAGTTCTGACAGAAACAGAGGGAGAATTGAGGCATCCAGTAATACAATAGATCTATACTTCGTATCCCTCCATTGATTATAATTTGCTTTCACTTGATAATTTCTTAAAGGAAAGGAAACTTTCTCGATAGAGGGAGAATTGATACATCCAGTAATACAATAGATCAAGGCATTGATCTAAAATCCTTTTTGGATATTTTATTTTTATTTTTTGGTAAGAGATTTTATGTTTCTGATGGTTTCGCTTTCACTTCCTCTACGAAAAGACGAGAAACCTGTTACGTATTGCAATATTCAACATCAGCTACATCAGAGGCCTTTTTCCGGAGAATTATTTCAATGATAAGTCCGTTCCTGCTCTAGGTAAGCTTGCCCTTACAGGATTTCCTTCAATTCCATTCAAAAAAACACTAATTTATTGCGTAAAATTTTCAAAATCGCTCAACATTTCTACAGAAATGAAGATCAAGAAGCTAATGCCAATGGACCACGAGTCACGTAGACTAATTGACTGGATGGAAAAAGGTAGATGTGTTTACTCAGTCAATATGAATTCACGTATGTCATGAAGGTTTTAATTTAATCCACTAATTGAAAGGAACTCAGTATCATTTGGTTGTTCTCTGTTTTGACAGGTGTTTACGATGCGTTGCAGAAAAAGTACCTGAAAACACTTCTGTTCTGTATATGTGAAACGATTGAAGGTCCAATGATTGAGGAGTATGCGTGTATGTCGTTTTAGCTGCACTCTAACAATGTTGCAATTAAAGCATTAAAATACATCTTATTATATAGTATAACAAGGTCTTAGAAGTTACCAAAAAAAAAAGGCGTTTAAAACTTGGTCTTAGAAGTTTCTCATCTTAATCGTCCTGAATATGTTATGTTATTCTCAGCACATTAAGAGGCATAAATTTTGCCTTCGCAGTTAGTTTCAATTATTCGAATTCGAATGACGAGGTTACAATGAATATCAATCGCGTCGGTGATAAAAAACAAGGAGCTTCCTTCAAGTCGAACGTCAACACTGATATTACTCCCAATCAGATGCGGTATAGAAATGTAGTTTTGTCTTTTTCTCATTTTCCCTCAATGAACTCATCTTTTTCCGCTTGATTTTAAATTTGTAGGAGTTCTGCTTGTAAAATGGTGCGAACACTAGTTCAATTGATGAGGACACTAGATCAAATGCCGGAAGAGGTCATAAACAAATCTATAATCCTAGAGATTTTTATTGAATTTCAGACCATATGAATATGTAAAAGTGAATGAAATTGCTATTATGCATTTCAGCGCACCATTGTAATGAAGCTTCTTTATTATGATGACGTGACGGTATGTAAGCATAAACACTTGAGAATTAAAGGTTTTATCATTTTTTTTTTGTCAAATAACATGGTGAAGAACCTCACAGCCAGCAGATTATGAACCACCCTTCTTCAGAAGTTGTACTGAAAAAGAGGCTAATAGTACCTGGACAAAAACTCCTTTGAAGATGGAGGTTGGTCAAGTTAACAGCAAGCATTTGGTATTAGCTCTGAAGGTTAGAAATGGAGGAATGCCTTTTCCATAGAATATATGACTAGTTCAGATTCTTCATAGGTTTGGATTTGATGAATTATTTGTTATGCAGGTTAAAAGTGTCCTTGATCCTTGTGAGGATGAGAACATTAATGGTGGTAGACATGACGAGCGGATGAGCTTGGAAGACTCTATAGGAGATGATTCATCTACCTCTGATAGCGAGGTAAGAAGCATGCCATGATTCTTTTACGGGAAATTGAATTCGATAGACCATTTCATGAAATACTCAATGCATCCCAGGTTAACTGTTCACACGAGAATCAATATGTTGTCGAACCTAGAGGTAGTCAATATCTTCTTGTGTAGTTTATGTTTCTTTGCGTTTTATCTTTCTGTAGACACGAACAGTATTTTTTTTTTATCAGGTGAGCGAGGAGAACGTGAGGACGATGCCACGACTGATGATGGTAAGTTTAGAACTCACATCTGGATCTGAAGATTCTAGTCCTCTCACCCACATCACAAGCTAGCATCGGTGCATTGGGAACATCTTCCCATTAATTAAAACATACAAATACGGAGATGTTCCCAATCCGAACTCCTAACAGCATGTAAACATGAAACACTTCCTTCATGTGGGAAAATCATGTTCTGTTTTCTGTGAAATCGTTTTTTTTTTCTTTTTGGTGTTTTCTGTTAAATAGTTGAAGCGGGTTAGTTGTACTCCTGTCTCATACGTATTTAATTATGCAGACGCTACAGAGGATGAACAGGAGGAAGAACGACAGTTGACCCGAGTAAAGGAATGGATTAATTCACGCCACATTGACAGAGTTGAACTTACTGATATTCTCTCAAACTTCCCTGACATTTCATTGGTAAAAATTACCATCATCAAAGCTTTTTGAACCCTGTTAATATCAAAGTCATTCTTTTATGCACAATTTTTTTTTTTTTTTTTGTGCTTTGTTGCATGTTAGGTTTATGTTTTATTTTTATTAATAATTTGCTATTGATGTACTTGTAGAACTAAAAGATCTATGATTATCTCTAAACAACTAAATTAGTTTGCTCTTTCAAGGATAATCACCCACCAAATTCTTGCTATGCTTTAGCCAGGAAATCATTCTAATGTTAGTGAGATACTGCAAGTCTGCAACATGATTTCTAGGCTAGAATTCTATACTTGATTTAAACCATGTGGTACCTCTCTTCTGGAACCTATATTATTTTCTTTCATGCGTAAATCTGCTTATTGGAAGAAAATGAATACGTCATAATTAGGTCGACTTTTGGCTTTTGCCCTTCACGTATGTGTGAGCTCCGGGCTGGGCCCAATAGACCTTTGCTTGTCTCTGGTCTCTGCCCGAAAGCCAAGCTTTGGCTTCAATGGAGGTAAAAAAAAAAAGAAAAAAAAAAATCAATCGTCGGACCTATTTAAGTTTGCGAGACATGTGTGTAAGCATTACTTTTAACTAGAATTATTAAACCTCACTCATGCAACAAAAAGGTAAGAATCTGCTACCAATAAAACGCTCCCAGCACTGTATCAACAAGCTACTGCAGACATTGCGAACATCTCCCTTTAGTTTTTGTTAATGGGAAGATGTTCCCAATGTACGGGTGCAGTAGCAAATAGAAAAACATCTCACTTTTGTTTATGAGAGCGTTTTGTTGGTAGCATACCTGAACTCGAATTTCGGACAAGAACAGGTTCGCTTATTTTGACCATAAATAACCTAAAATGTATGTCAATTTATATTAATCAACCCAAAACGTTTCAGGTAAAAACAAAAATGCTACCAAACACAATCTAAGACTGTCTAGTTTGAAAGAAAAAATAGGGAAAGGTTGGAAAACCTTGCAAATCTTGTATAGGTTTCCCTGTCTTTCCCTACCTTTTTCTTCAAATCAAACATAGCCTAAGTCTCACGTTTTTGAGCCAATTTGCTGTGGTTTGGGAATGTTGCGTGGAGAGGGAAAGGGGAGTCAGACTGATGTGTCCAAGAATCAGACTGACAAGATGAGAAAATATGTATACTTTGCCAATAACTCTATGAAAATGTATATGGTGCTAAGATAGTTCATGCTTTTATAATTACAATATGCTTATAAAAATTCTCATCCTCGTACCCGAGTTATCTTTGATAGGAAAAATGACATTCATATTGCACATTAGCTGTTCATTTATATCGAATTAATAGATGATCACTGGTTATTGGTTTTTGATATGGCAAAGCAAACGAAGCGTTTGTTTGTTCATAGAAAATAAAAAGAAAGAGAAAATATTCAGTCTTTTCCGGTAACTGGTATCAATGATTTGCAGGTTCTGACGGAAGGTTAGAACGAAGTTGTATTCCTGCTGAAGGCTAAAACAAGAGGACTCCGGCTGGTAGGTCCCTATCTAATATCTCTTGTCTCAATTTTTTCTGTGTTGGTTTTCAGAGATCGTGGACAAACTCGTGAAAGAAGGGGTGCTATCTCCTGCTGGAAGAGACACTTACACCATTAACATACTAAAGGTTTTCATCTCAACCACTCTAGTAATGAATTCAATGACCTATGTTTTCACTAATGCAACCTCGCCTCAGGAACCCAACCTTGACCTCAGTGCCGTGAAAGATGAAATGGAAGTAGATGCAAGACAAAGCCCGGTTGCAAGAAAAGCCAACAAGGGTTCGGAGGGACGGGAGGGTGATTACTTATACATGAAGGTCAGATCCATTGAATGTAAGAGGGTCAATCCAATAAAAGAACGTGGGTTCACATCAAGGGTGGGTTGGGCCGGACTTCCCTTGCCCCTGTACATACCTCTAGCTAATGCTGGGCCTGACAGGTCACAATTGAGTTTTGAGTGGTGGACAGTGGACTATCACTCACTAGCTAGTAGGGGTGTCAATGGAGCATTGGACAAAATCAATTTGGATGGATTAGACAGACAAGGAAGACATTGAATTGGACCAGTCCAGATTTAATGGTCCAAAATATTTATTGAACTGGATTGGACTTGATCCATTTGTAATGAATTTATATTGGAATGGTTTCATTGAGATAATATCCGATCCATTGATAGAAGATTAGAATATAGGTGACAATGGACCAAGCTTGTGTTAGAATTATTTAAATTAAAATAAAATTGAACAGTTTAAACAGTCTAAACATTAAATTGGACCAGTCCTAAATGGTTCAAAAAATTCATTAGGACCTGGTCCATTTGTAATGGACTCCCATTGGACGGGATCGGATTGGGCCAAATCCAGTCCAATTGACACCCTTACCAGCTGATAATACTTGATGCAAGGAGGGCCAGGCGAGTCGCGGACTAAGCAATTGTCATGTATCTTAACGATTACCGTTTCATTGCAGGCTCTGTATCACACTCTTCCCATGGAATATGTGACGATAGGGAAGCTTCAGAACCTCCTGGAAGGAGAAGCTAACCAAACCACCGTTCGGAAGCTTATCGACAGAATGACTAAGGAAGGTTTTGTGGAAAATCAAAGCAACCGAAAATTAGGTGAATGCTGCTTAAGAAATACTCCTCTTAAAACTTGTTATATATGATTAGGTTGAGGAGGGCATTTTAATCGACAATCATTTTCTACAGGGAAACGTGTCATCCATTCTGAATCAACTAACAGGAAGTTGGTGGAAGTAAAGAAAGCTCTAGTGAGTTCACTTGATTCTGACCAAGGAATGGGAGATAATGAACCAGTCGACAAACCCAACACCATAGACATCAAGAGAACCGGTAATATAAAAACTAAACACTTAAACCCTGGTCCTGCGCCTTGACAAGCTCTGTTTTTCACTTGAAAGAATATGATAACTACAAACACCATTTATAAATGTTCATTCCACTATTGGTCAGCGGTTTTGCAAAGGGACTCGTCTACATTCGGGGGCCTCCACTCTGTGGGATCGGATCTCACACGAACACGAGACAGATCTGATGCACAGCAAAATGATTCCGTTAGGAGTGATCGTACAACAGTCAAGACAGGGGAGCAGGGGATCACTCCCATTAGCAATAGCAAAGTGAGATTGGTTTTATTCATTTCATACATTTCTTTTCTCCTTTTCAGAGGAATAGAAAGAATAGCTTGTAAAAATAGCATGGTCAAACATTTCATAATTAATCAGTGAGAATGTTTTCAGCATCCAGTTTCTTCACGTGAAAGCGCAGTAGTACTAGGGAACGAACATAATGGAACAAATCACATTGACGATGGTGGTGCTACCTTCTGTAGTGGAGTCGCCAAGGACAAGCGAAGTATAAAAACAAGCACGGTAACGCCCTGGTTCATGTTTGTGACTTCTTTTTCCGCTGCAAGGGATCAATTACTGTGTTATTGTATTTTTTTCCCGTCACTTTTACAGGTCAAGGAGCCGATTATTCAGAATGTGAAGCGCCAGAAATTGCTACCGTAATAAATTCTGCGCCTCAAAGCAGGATGTGTCCTCACTCCATTTGTCATGGCATTGAATAACAAGACTGTTTTCCTTTGGCGCTTTACAAGACAAAAAGGAAATGGTCTAAAAGCTTGCAAAAAAGTTTTTTTCTTTTTGCTAGGTGATGCCGCATGGGTTACACTACACTAGTCTATGTATGCAGCTTGGCGTAGGTCAGCCGAAAAGTGACCAAATCTAAATTTTTGGCGTGTTGGATTGGTGTTTTTACAATTCAGGTTCAACCCAAAGAGTGAAAGATATGGGATGAAGTAGGTTAGCATTTTCTTACGGGCACCATGCATTGGGAACATCTCCCGTAAATAAGGTCGGTGTGAGACGCCATGTGTGAGGAGCAGATTTGGTCCCTATTCGAAACTGAATCCAACCCTATGTTATATATAAGTTTACATCAGCACCCCACAAGGGGTGCCCCACAGCATAATCTGATTAGGGGTAGATTCGAGTCGAGCTGAGCCAAATAATATCAGATTCGAGTTTGAGCTCGAGCTCGGTTTGAGCCAAAACCTTAAGTTTGAGTTCAATTCAAGTAAAAAATTCATAAGATCGAGTTCGATTTTGAGAAAAAATATTTTATAAAAATAAAAATTATATAAAAATTATTTTATTTTATATTTAAAAAATTAAAAATTATAATAATTATATTCAAGCTGACTCATGAGCCAAACTCTAATAGGCTCGAACTTAGTTGAAATTGAGTCGAACTGAGCTTTTCATGAGCCAAGCTCGAACAACAACTCGTAAAATGCTCAACTCATTGTCTTAACCTTGTATTGGAAACATCTCTTGATGAAGTCTCATCATTTCCCACACTATCATGTGACGAGATGGAAATAAAAAAACCAGTTCACGAGTTTCTGAATTTATTTCCATTGCTAGAGTCTTGTGTTTCATTGAGGGGTTGCAATGTAAACTATATAATGTCTGATGATGCACAATCTGGCCGGTCTTAGCTGTTGATGATCTTGCCTCTGAAATGAGTAACAGGGACCTGAAACGGGAGGAGAAGAGAAGCTCCGGGGAGAACCCGGCGTAAGGGCTCCGAAGCTCAAGTTAGAATCCTTCAAAGGCAAGAATAACCAGATAGCGCGAAAGTTAGCATACCTCATCCCTGGGGGGGTAGAAACCTTTTATAACCACCTCGCGCACTCTCTTCCAGGCCTTCGTCAGGTCGGGCATGATTACTTCTGAACTCCTGCCAGTTCGGGTGTCATTTCCTCTGGTCGGACAGAACCGCCACTGTTCCTTTTGTTGGAGCCGTCTCTGCGGCTAGTGACGACGGTTGCAGGTGGCGGTGGCAGGAAGCCGTTTGAAATGCGGCTGTCTGGCGTCAGATCCCAAATCAGTCAGGTACGCCGCCCTTGGATAAAGACGTCCTTGGTATCGGGTACGTCTGGCTGGCCTGGTGCTTTGGAAGTGAAGTGTTGGAGTGGCGAGCGAGGTGCCTTGAGTTCGGTTTGGAGTGTTCCGAGCTGCCACGGGTCAGCTTTGTGAGGCTTGGGGCCCAGTATAGTTCGTGCTCCTCGTAGGGAGCTTGGGTTCTCAGGACGGAGCTCGGGTTTAGGGAGCTCGGGTTTTAGGGAGCTCGGACCATTAACAGGGAGTTCGCTCTTAACAAGGAGCTCGGACTAAGTACAACGATCTGGAGTTCGGGCTCGGTAGTGAGTTTGGACTTGCTTCCGATGTTCACTTTGGGTGCTCTACTGTCCCGAGATGCTTGCCTTTGCCATGTGTCGGGCGATCGCGAGGTCGGGCCAAATTTCCGTTCATCAATTGCCCCCCACTCCCTGTGACAACAGTTCCGTCTTGGCGCGGGGAGTTTGCAAGGTAGTGGGAGGGTTTTGGTCCGTGCTGAGCGCGCTTGCTCTAATTTGATTTTCAAAAAGGGCGCGCGTTCGGAAGTCGTGATGGCAGTTGTTTGGGAGTTGTGCTGCAGACGCTTTTATTGCGAGGGGACGTGCGCCGTTACCCCGTCAGTTTCGGGAAGACGCGTGCCGACACCTATCCTCTGACAAGACGTGCGCGACGTTCCATCAGTCTCTGAAACACGTGCACTGATTGGTCTTGGAAGACGTGCGGCTTAGCACGGCTGTGGGTCGTTGGATTGGCTTCGATCTGGGTCGTCGCTTTCCGTACGCTGTGGATATAAATAGTGCAGGGGGGGGCGTCCTTGCTATTGTTGTATATCTTGAGCTCGCGTCCAGGCTTTTCAGCTCGCGTCCCAGGGCTTCCTGCTTGTTCGAGTTCTCACGGTCTGCTTCAGTCTTCTTCCCGGGTGAGTGTTCTTTGGAATCCCGTTCCGTTCCACGATGTCTGGTTTGGAGGGTTCAGACTGTTAAAGCGGGTCTGATGTGGGTTTACGAACCGCTTTGCGTCCCACCGTAGTTCAAGTGAGCCCGATGTAGGTCCTGAGGAAGGGGTCGGGCCTACCACCCGAGGTGCTTCGGGTAGGTCGGCATCCACCTCCCGCCGTGGCCGGGTTGTAGATCAGTTTGGCCCTTCGACTATGATGCTTGAGGAACTTCAAACCCTCGTAGACTACTATAATTTGCCCAGTGAGTACGGTTATTTTATCCCTACGGGGAGCTTTCCTTGGGAACACGGTCCTGATGAGATGGTGATTTTCCGGGAACAGCTCGCCGCGGGGCTGCGACTGTCCTTCCACCCTCTTCTTGTCGAGGTCCAAAACCACTTCGGTGTGACGGTTGGCCAGCTTCACCCGAACTCTATTAGGAACTTAGTGGGAACGATCTCTTTATTTTGCGACGAGAACTTCCCTCTGGATCTGGAGATTTTTTCTTCTATCTTAATGTTGAAAAAGCAAGTGGGTCCCCTTCCTGGGCGTAGGCGGGCATACTACCTGTCCCCTCGCCCGGGCTTCAAGCTCTTACACAGACTCCCCAATAAGGTCCCGGTGTGGAAGCGGGACTACTTCGGGGTGCGAAGTGCGATGGGGTGGCCGTTTCAGACCGGCTGGGTGGTGGCCGCTCCTGATTCCGGCATCACACTTGATGAGGAGACGGCGAAGGGCCTCCGGCAATGGGCGCGGCTTGGGCTGGATTGCCAATGGTATCTAACGGAGGCCAAGCTTATTGCTGCGGGCCTGAGTTCGGGTAGGTTCTTTCCCTAGTGATCTTGTCTTGCTCTTCGCTTACGTCTTACTGATGCCGAACTCCTTTTCGCAGGTACAATGGATTCTCAAGGGTCCCGAGGTGCGCACTTGTTCGAGGGGATGAAGAGGAGGAAGCGGGTGGCCAAGCGAGCGCGCGCCGAGCCATCCCGAGCTGCAGAGCCCGAGATGCCGGATTGTCCGGCTGAGGTGCCCGAGATGGTTCCTCCTATGCAGGGGCTGGCGGGGGCTCCTTATGCCGAAACCACACACACGGGGGCTCCCACCTATTCCGAGTCCGCTCATACGCGAGCTGGGCCGTCGGGCTCGGAGGCCCCGGGGGACTTCAGGAGCGTGCTATCGCCTGTGCATGCTCTTCAACGGAGTAAGGAGGCGATGTTTCCTAAGGAAGTTGCGGCGTGGACTGAGCTCCCTCTGCACCAAGTGGCCTGCCGTGCCGTTACTCATGCCATGGTGGTAAGTGATCCCTTCTTTAGAGCTCGGCTTCAATTTTTTCATTCGTTTCTCTGACCTCGTTTTCCTTTGATAGGTGAACTCCTCCATTCACGCCTTGGCGAACCAGGTGGAGAAATGTTTGCGGCAGGTGCGCGTTGCCAAGGAGGCTGCTCGGACTGCCGAGGAGAATGCTCGTGCTGCTGATGCTGGTGCTCGCCGTGCGCGGTCTAGGCAGGCGAGGTCTCAGAGGGATGCCGAGGCCATGGGGGTGGTGGTGCAGCGCATGGTGGAAATGATGCTGGACCTGGAGCACCAGGTCGAATATCTTTAGGAGGATATCAGGGAGAGGACTCAGATCTTATCTCAAGGCATCGAAGACGCGAAGAAGAAGGCTGTCAGCGATTACATTGCTTCGCCGGATTTCGATGACCTGATGGTAGACTCCTACAGGAGGGGTTTCAAGCTAAGTCGGTGGATGATCTGGAATACGTACCCCGACCTCGATACCAGCGCCATATCCACTTCGCGCATCACTCCGGAGATGGCTAATGCCGCGGATGGCGAACCAGACTCCGAGGGGGAGGCAGGTCCTTCGGGCGTTGTCGGAGAGGCTTCTGATAACAATGATGTAGCCCCGGGCTTGTGAAATGAAATGAAATGAAATGTACACATCTGTTTTGAAATGAAAAGAAATGAAATGTACACATCTGTTTTGAAATGAAAAGTCTTTTTGTTCATGTACTGGTGTCTTCGAGCTATATTTTTTGCCGAACTGACCATTTCAGTCCCTCAGTTCGTTTTACGAAATGACTTCGGCGTACTTGCTTTGGTGGCCTACAGATAGTACCTTCTCAAGTTGACAACGTTCCATGCTCGGGGTACTTGTTTCCCTTCTTGGGTTCCGAGCTCGTACGCTCCCCCACCGAGTGTTTTCATTATTCTGTAGGGTCCTTCCTAGTTCGGTCCAAGTTTCCCTACGCCGGGTTCGAGCACCATGACCTTACGGTGAACCAGGTCGCCGACGCGGAAGTTCCACTTTTTTACTCACGCGTTGTTGTACCGAGCTACCTTTAGTTGGTAAGCCGCAGTTCGGATGTGCGCGAGGTCTCTCACTTTGTCCAGTAGGTCGAGGTTGGTGCGCAGCTCGCCCTCGTTTGTCTGTTCGTCGTACGCTTCTAGTCGTAACGTAGGCACTTCGATTTCCGCCGGGATCACTGCTTCGGTGCCATAGGTGAGGTTAAAGGGGGTCTCACCCGTGGCGGCCTTTTCCGTGGTTCGGTGTGTCCATAAAACACTTGGTAGTTCGTCTGCCCACAAACCTTTGGCTCGGTCCAATCGCGCTTTTAGTCCGCGGAGGATTGCTCTGTTCATTACTTCTGTTTGGCCATTTGCCTGCGGGTGTGCGACCGATGTGAAGTTCTGACTAATTCCCATACTTCGGCACAATTCTTGGAACTTGATGTCTTCGAACTGTTTGCCATTGTCGGAGATCAGTACCCGAGGTAGCCCGAAGCGACATACGATGTTCTTCCAAAAGAAGTTTTGTATGTTTCGGGCCGTAACTATTGCCAGGGGTTCGGCTTCTATCCTCTTTGTGAAATAGTCTACTGCCACCACTAGGAATTTTCTCCCGCCTGTCGTTGGTGGGAATGGCCCCAGGAGGTCGATGCCCCATTGGGCGAAGGGCCATGGACTGGTGAGGTATTTGAGGTCGGCATCGGGCTGGTGGTGGATGCTGGCATGCTTCTGACACTTGCTGCTTTTTCTGACGAGTTCGATTGCCTCTGTCTTCATCCTTGGCCAGTAGTATCCTTGTCGAAGTGCCTTTTGGGCGAGGGCTCTGCCCCCCAGGTGTCCGCCACACAAGCCTTCGTGGATGTCACGGAGTACCAGCTCGGCTTCGACTGGGCGCAAGCATCGCAGATAGGGGAGCGTGTAGGATCGTCGGTACAACCGTTCGTCTATCATGACGTATTTGGCTGCCTGGCACTGCACCCTCTTGGCTGTGTTGCGGTCCGCGGGGAGGGTTCCGTCCAACAGGAAGCTTGCGAGTGGGTCGATCCAGCTCTGCTCCGCTTCGGTGACGGGAGCGACCTCTCTTGCCCCACCGAGAATGCTGGGCCGAGGCAAGTCTTCTACGTACATGGTTCTCCTGGCGTTGTGGCTCGTGCTAGCCAGTCGGGACAGGGCGTCGGCCTCAGCATTCTCTGACCTCGGGATTTGCTTGATGAAGTGTGATTGGAAGTTGAGCAGAGCTTCCTTTACTTTTGCTAAGTACGCAACCATAGTGAGTTCGCGTGCTTCGTACTCGCCTGTAACTTGGTTGACCACGAGCTGGGAATCACTGCAGATAACCATGTGCTTTGCCCCGACCTTGCGCGCTAGGTTTAGCCCGGCTATCAGTGCCTCGTACTCCGCCTCGTTGTTGGATGCCTCGAACTCAAAGCGTAGTGCGTATTCCAGTTTTGTTCCGCCCGGGCCGCGTAGCACTATTCCAGCCCCGCTTCCTTGTTGGTTCGAGGAGCCATCTACGTGAAGGATCCCGGGCTCCTCATCCCAGTTTCCTGAATCTATGCGATTGATTTAGGATTACATATTCAGGTTGAGGCTTAGGCTGGGTTGGATTACAATTGAGGTACCCTTGTCTAGATTGGGAATAGGTTAGCTGGGATTAGTATTTCAGCCAGTTTAGCTGAACTTCCAATAAAAGAAGGGTAAATTTCTTAAACTACTTTTGTGATTTAGTTAATTGACTAAGTGTATCCTTATTATTTAAAAATTGACTAATACTATTGCTGTTTTTGACAAGTGGGTAATACCTTTTTTACCGTTAACATTCGTTAACATAATGAAGAAAAAGACTATTTTACCCTTTATTCTTTCTCAAATTTTCAAAATAAAATAGAGAAACAAGAAATCAAAACCCTAACCACATTTATGGGGACACATTTGGAGCTGGGCAAATATGGGTGACCCAGTGCAGAGCTGTTAATTGGGTGCAGAGGGGTTGTCGAGCAAAACCATCTTTGTTCAACCCAACCGGCGAATTCAGAGAACAAGTCTTCCCCTCACCCCAGTGCAGAGTACACCCCAACCCCTTTCGAGGAACCCCACCTTCCTCGTCTTTGAGATGTGGTTGCAGAGTTGTTAACGTCAAAACTCTGTTTCTAAACTTCTCAACATAAAATTCAAATTCCTTCCCACATGTAGTCTTAATAGTACCTAGAGATCATAAAGTCGGTAGAAAATCGGAGAACCAAATGCAAAAGGACAGTTACAGAACGATCGAAATTCCATAATCAATTCCACTTCATGCTCTTCTCTGGCTCCGGAGGTGGGTTTTCTTCTTTCGAAGCGGAGTCTGTTTATTGAGTTAGATCATTGTCATCATTTGGTGACTAAAACCAGAGAACTAAATCTGCGATCTAAAGAAGGTGATGCAATCGACCAATCCAGAGCACACAAGCAAGCAACCCCTAGAGGATCCTATGTTATTCGACCCTTGAAGGCCGGCAAGGCCAATCGATCTGTTTCATTTCCACCAAGACCAGTGTTGGTTCTGGAAGCGACAACAGGAATAAAAGAGGGAAAAAGAGGGTAAAGGCCTGTGTTATTTGGCCCTTGAAAATCAGCTGATCTGTTTCATTTCCACCATGACTGGTGCTGGTACTGAAAGCGACAACGGGAATAAAAGAGGGAAAACTGATGCTGGTACCAGTAGTGGCAACGACAACAACAACAATGGGAATAAAAGAGGGAAAAGAGAATGGAGAGAATAAAAGAAACTGGAACCACTGGAATCTTCACCGCTGGAATCGGCACTGCCAACCTTCGCCGCTGGAACCTTTGATTCCCAGTCGAAAACCCTAGTCCTCTTCCAAATCATTTGTCCATTGGAACTCTTCCAATAACTGCAAATTCAAAGAGACATGCAATTGTGTTAGTTTGGACTCTGGGTCTACCATTGCAGTGGACCCATCTCTTGCCACCTGTACAACAAAGTCATTGTCTCCTTTGAGAATCCTCGTAAAGGTGAAGGGTAAATTTAGGTTTTTAAAAAATATATTAACGAACTTTAACGGAATATTAATGGACTTTAACGATAAGAATAAAATTAATCAAATGTCAAAAACAATAAAAGTAGTATTAATCAATTTTGAAACAATAAGGATACACTTAATCAATTAACTATGGATAAGATAGTTTAAGAAATTTACACCATTATAATAAAGTATATTAAGGATTTATTCTCAAATAAAAGATTCATTTGCAATATAAGTTGGGCGGTAACTTCTCATGAACACATTTTACGTTGTTTGACAGAGCTTCTAATTAACAGATGATCTATATCGAAAAGGTTTTGTAATCTGAATAGCTGATCTGACGTTGTGGCTTCATTTTCAAATCATGTCAAATAGATCAGATTGCATTCTAAGATTTGAGCTTATCGTCAAGTCTGTGGTATATTTATCTGACTACTTTTTGTAATCATATACAATATAATAATTGAATATTATTATAAATGTTAATGGAAGAGCAACTTAGGAAATCAAATATCCGCTTATATATACGTTTGATGACGAGTCCTAAGAAAAGTGCCACCACCGGCTGCTCTTAGAAGCACTACTAGGTTCAAAGTGCCCACGAGGGTTGTTTCAGTGCAACTTTTTGACTTTCAAATTAGAGGGAATGGAAAAGTCAAAAGGCGCTATGCTCGGTTAAAATTTAGGAGAGCCAAAAAAGAGATGGTTTAGCCACTTTACTGGTTATGACATAAATTTTCACGGGATCAGCTTTTCATGTTATTTTTTCAAGAAATTTCGTGTAAGACATAACACTGTTTTTTCCTTCTTATTTAGTTTTTCATCAACATTTTCCTTTTATACCCACGATAGGGGAAAATTATGGCTGTGGAAAAAATAGCTGCTGTTTTGTGAGCCTCCCGCGCATGAAACGTTAACATGAACATGGATAAAAAAAAATGGTAATCCATATTCTTTTAGTTGAAAAAGACAAATAACGACCTGGATTAAATAACGTGTCACATGCAGGAAGCTGGAAAACAGCCCAAACTGTTTTTCTCAAACAGCCAAAGTTTTTCCCTCAATTATCTTATCATTTTTCATTCACGAGAGTACCCCAAGTTTTCACCGTTCCCTAAAATGCTGCTCGACTCTGGCAATTTGCTATTTATTGGTTGCTGGGCTCTAAATTTCTTGAGATAAAAGAAATATCAAATCCGGATTTCGTCCTCACAACACTAACAGTCGTGCACCGGAAACGTTTCAAATAGGTGGCCACAAGCTTTATGTAGACAGTGTAAGGAACAAATCCGGTCTGAAAATTACCAAGGGATTAACAACATAAACTTGATTTATTGCATCAGATTAGAGGACTACCTCAAACTTCGCCAATTAAGTTTGTAACTCAGATTCAGATTACTAAGAAAATCCATTAAATCCAAAGAAACTATGTATATCTTTGGCACCATTGTCCTTTATCAAAATAAACAGCGCTACATATCACAGCCACGTAGGCGTGGTTGTCTCATCCAAACTCTAGTTCTTTTCTTTTAGTGATGATATGTTAACTTTGGAAGTTGAGGATGAAATTGATTGACAAAGTTAATAAAGTATTATGGACACTATGGATATTTATTTCAATTCTAAGACTTATGAACCAAAAGCAGTTTTTCCCACAATTTTAACTATTAAGGAGGTGGAATAAAAGTACTTGTGATAATGCTAATATTCCGGTTGGAAAATAAGAGTTTTGTTGCTGCCTCTTACTAGACTTACTATGTTCCAATGAATGGAGGGTTCATCTGATTATTCATGGAGTTTCAAGGAAGAAGTAAAGAGTGTTGCTCTGGAGTTGGATCGTCAATCTGGCACCAGCCACCAATCTGATCAGTGGCCTCCATGTGGTTGTGGAAAATTTTGAGATAGTTCTGTATTTTATTTTTTATTTTGTTTATAATCTTTATTTACCTGTTGTAAAAGCAGAAAAATTCAAAAGGGGAGGGGGATCTGAGGTTGGCAACATTTTGAAGAACCAAAGTTTGAAAATTTTAGAATCAAATGAAGCTATTAGAAAAATGCAAGGAAATCTTTCTTCCTTTGTGATGAAGGGAAATTTGGTCCGATCTCGCAATCACCCGACACGTGGCAAAAGCAAACAACTCAGGATAGCAGAGCGACCAAAACGAGCACCGGAAGTAACGAAGTCCAAGCTCACTATCGAGCCCGAACTCCACCAGATCGCTCTACTAGGAGCCCGAGCTCCCTACCAAGAGTCCGAGCTCCCTACTCGGAGTCCGAGCTCCCTACTCGGAGTCCGAGCTCCCTATTAAGAGTCCGAGCTCCCTATTAAGAACCCGAGCTCCCTACTGAGAACCCGAGCTCCCTGCAAGGAGCACGAACTACCTCGGGTCCCAAGCCTCGCAAAGCTGTGACCCGAGCTGACCCATGGCAGTTCGGAACACTCCCCAAACCGAGCTCAAGACATCTCGCTCGCCACTCCAGCACTTCGCTTCCGAAACACCAGGCTGACCAAACGTACCTGACACCAACGACGTCCATATCCAAGGGCGGCGCACCTGACTGATTTGGATCTGACGCCTGACAGCCGCACTTCAAACGGCCTCCTGCTACCGCCACCTGCCACCGCCGTTACTAGCCGCAGAGACGGCTCCAACAAAAGGAGCAGTGGCGGTTCTGTCCGGATAGAGGAAATGACATCCGAACTGGCAGGAGCTCAGAAATAATCATGCCCGATCTGACAGAAGTCTGGAAGTGAGTGCGCAAGGTGGTTATAAAAGGCTCCTACCCCACAAGAACGAGGTATGCTAACTTTTGCGCTATCTGGCTTATCTTGCCTTTGAAAAGACTCTAACTTGAACTTCGAAGCCCTTTCGCCGGGTTCTCCCCGGAGCTTCTTCACTCCCTCCGTTTCAGGTCCCCTGCCACTCAGCTTAAAGGCAAGATCGTTGACAGCTAAGACCGGCCGGATTGTGCATCATCACTTTGCATGTTGGCTGCAAGTAGATAACTCATCACTAGGAGGGTCATGCCATTCTTGAGGTTCCAAGGACCTATTAGAAAAATGCAATTTGCGCTTCAGAGGTAAAATATGGATCTTTTATTTTTTATTTTTTTGCTACTGGTCTTTTGATCTTGATTATTCAATCAACAGTCCTCACATAGTCCTTGGAGACAATCAGACAGAAGGAGAGAAACGTTATGTGATAACATCCAGGGTCCTTCGTGCCCCACTATCCATCTACCCTATATGATGCAGAAGTAAACAAGTAAAAAATGGGATTTTTGAATGTCAATTTGACTTTGGAGTGAAACTTCAAGTTTGGGTCCTCATCTACTCAACTTCACCTAAGGATAGAAAGCTAGGGCAGACCTTGGTTGGGAATTTGTTAACATTTGAACCGATTTGCACTCTTTCCCACCCAAGGCCCTGGACATATGAAACCAGCATTGGGTAGTAAATTAGTAATCATTGTAATGGCCTTCTGTATAGAAAGGGTATTTTGATCATTTTGCATATAGTCTCATGTAAGCTCCATCCATAGGCTTAGTAGGTGTAGTCATATAGTAAGTAATGTTTAAATTCTCTTTGCATTTGTTGGAGTAGCTTAGGAATCATAGTCTAGTTTTCATTGTCTCAAAGGAAGCTACTAGTAGATTCATAATTTTCATTTGTCCTTGTTATGGGCCATGTCTAAGCAAGTTCACTAACTCTAAAGAGTATTTACGCATGTATAGGGAATTGCTTTGGTAGTTGAGGCGTTTATTAAGCTTTCCTAAATGGCCTAAGGATCTTCCTTGTTGCAGTTAAATTTGGAGCTCAAAATGATTGATCACTATCCAATTTCACTAATATAACTTCATTAAAAGATGAAGAAGCAACAGAACAAAGGATTTTTACAAGAGTATAGCAGAAACCATAATTGTGTTAAGGACCTTGAGATTCTGACCGTTCATTTACTTGGGTGGGGTGTTTTCCTATGACTGTTGAAAGAGGGTTATATATTAAGGGTCCCTACGGCCAGGGACCTTACTGATCTGGGCATCCCATGAGAGTTGAGCATTGTGGCGTTCAAATGTCCAGAATCCATAAGGGAGGAGAGGTAAACTCCACATCTCCTTCACCTTGTTGCAGCGGTCCTTAACAGCATATAAATGCTCCCTGAACTTCCGATCCCGTTCTTAGGGTTCCTCCATCATCATCCATATCAAGTTCTCAGCAAACTCCCTCAGAAATGCCATCTTATTTACTTGTGGTTATCCCTTGCCAACCCAATAACGATGTTACTCAGAAAACATATATTGGCAAACAGCTGCATAAATAGTAATGCAGCATGAGGGAACATCATGCTTAGTTTGCATATAAGTTATAAATGCTTGATTTTCTAGATTATAAAAGAAAGCACACTGCACATTCTGAAGGTTTAATTAGTCTAGTCCTGAAATAGACAGCAGATATATGCATGGGTAAATTAAAAGTAGAACCCAGGCCAATGAAATTGCATCTGCATTGCAGGATCTATTTCACTGCTGTTTACATGGTTACTTGTACTATGTACATTTAATTTGTTGTTCAGATTCTGAACCTAACAATGGCTTAATATGTTACCGAAATTCCAAGTCCTGCTGTTCCATTTTTGAATAATGGGGGGAATGGGAACTGTAGAGCTTCCGCTTTAGACACCCATATCAAATATTTAGTATTTATCCTATTTTCCTTTCCTTTCTATGCTAATATATATATCACGCTTCTTTCTATTTACGTATTCTTGCATAGAAGTCTCGCAAATGCGTTTCATCTGTATGAACTATGAAGCAGAACTCATGACAGTTAAAAATATTCATATCCTTCAATGTTATCTTACAAGTTCGTAAATGCAACAATGTTTCTTGTTTGCCTTTAGATTTTAATGCATATTCTAGTTATGACTCAGGTGAATAATTCAGATTCAATGGAAAAGTAACAAAAGAAAATAAAAGATAGCTTAATTCAGTGGCATTTCTAGAAGAAACAAAAAGACCAACAAAAATAAAAGTTTCATTGCTTCATTTTAATTCTTACGAGGGGTGATTTGGCTCAACCAATTCATGCACGGACATATGGAAGCAACTTGTTGATTGATTGATGACTCGGCATTTCCTTCTACCTTAGCAGGCCAGGTCACCTCGGGTGCTTCTGGCACCTTGACAAGGACCGAGGTTTAAGCAGTTCATGATGGCTCGACCTGCTGAGGTGACACGTAGCCAACTTCTAAAAGCAAGCCAGTTGTTTCCAATTTCTTCGGTATCAAACCACACGTCTGCAGGTCTTATCCTTATCCTGCCCGGATTGGATGAAATTGATAAGCTTTATCGGCTAGCACGAAGTCCATCTCCTGGTGCGAAACGAACTCTTAACAGCACGGGCCGATGATCTAAGGGGTATTTCGTGAGACCTACGGCAGCTCACCTATACAAGAGCATCAACCCTAGCGACACAAAGTATGCGCGATTTATTGCTCACTAACCAAGTAGTATACAAGTTTTCAGCTTGCACGAAATACTAAATTAAGCATTGGAGTGCCCACATCGGGTAAGCCACCCCAGGCTCTCTAAGCATTTTCTTCTTGTAGTTTGATCAGCCAGCTAATGTCCGAGCTGCCCTCTAGCTAGGAGAATCTAGATCACACAGCATCAATTGATGCCGTCTACGAGAACCGCGACATAAAGCTAAGTTCCTACCCTTCTTAATTTCTACAAATTTCACTAATGGCTTCCTCAAGCAACAATAAGAGTGTTGAGATGACTATCACTGGGGGGTAGGACCTGCCTACACTTAATCCAGAGACCCCCTTTGTGACCATCGAACAGTTCACTATCCCCCTCACTCTTCCTGGGGTATCAACAGCATAAAACCCGGGATTCACAATGCAACAAGTCAACGTACCTCTGCCTCATGTGAGCGCCACTCTTCTTGTCACAGAACCCTTTGTGGTTCATGCTAGGATTGATGCACGACAGTTCCATGACCTCGTACGAAGTGTCCGGGTCATGCAGTTACAGATGCAAACCTGAGAACACAGATTCGGAGTGAGTGTCCCGCCATAGTACCAGCAGTACCAATTTCCTCCTCTCCATCAAAACCTCAACCAGCAACATAGACGCCAGTCACCCCCTCAGGGGTCGATGCCATATTGAGTCCCAACATTAGGTCGGCGTCCCTCACCACCACGGCAAATAGCCGTGGAGTGAACAACACCGTCGTGAACAGCATGACGAGCAGCATTAACAGCACCGTCGTCAAGACAACAGGCAAGTTAGCAACCAGCAGCCCGGTGTGAGGGGAGACGATCCAGCTCGGGATCCCTTCTATCACCTCGGTAACAGAGACTAGTGTGTGTGTGAGGAACAGATCCAGTCTCACCGGTGGGATATGGCTGTGAGGTCGGAGTGAGGAGTGCTCTCTCAGAGCATATCCCAATTCGCATTGTAACATTGGAATTCATAAGCCTTCTCCATCAAAGGTCAAGCTGGGTAGGGATCTGCTAAAAAAAGTAATTCCAACGTTGTCCCAACAAATCATTTATGAGACAGCTTGGATCTACTTTCCATGAGCTACTCCCACATCCCTATTCACAAGACATTAAAACTGTGCATCGGGAATATCTCCCTTGTCATTCATAGAGGATATTCTCAACACTCGGTGGTAATGGGATAATGATGTGAGAACAACTTGTAGGTAATAGATCCTGAGTGTTATGAGACCAATTGGCATCAGCCGCCCACAAGGGACACCGCACAACGTTCCACAACACATCCCAGCCGTGTATTGGGAAGATCTCCCAATGATAGGTAGAAACATCATTAAAAGATGTTCCCAATACATAGCTGGAATATTGAACTTTGTGAGACAACCCCTTGTGGTGGGGTGGGGGGCTGATCACTGATGTGAAATTTAATGAGACATGTTATTAATGTGCATCTGTAATAACTAGTTGGGACATGATTGGAAGTGTATGTTTGTAGAAGATTTAAACTCACTCAGCCCAGCCTTGGGTTGAGGTGGATCTCTATCAACCGGACTTTGGATTTACTGACCACAACGGAAACATGCTCTTGATGTGTGGCTGTAGTGTTTTGTAGCCAGCTTCTTGTTATTGGTAGATCAAGACATTATCAACCCGGCCTGTTGATATCAACGAATGACGAAAAATCTATGCTGCTGGATCTGGAGAGGCAAGACGTCCCGAGATTTTTGACCAATCAAGTCAGATATTTCAGTGATATATTGATATTGTTGTATGTAAATCCCTTTTATCTGTCGAGAAAACATTTAAAATTAACACTGTATTTGGTTGTAGTACAAATTTGAATGAGATATAAAATTTTTTGCATTTATTTATTTATAATTATGATTTGTAGTTCTACTTGACACAAATTTTGCACGCTTTCCTCCTACCTCGAATGCAAATCAAATTTTGACCACAATAAATTGCATCTAAGTTTTTTTTCATTTTCATTTTTTTTTTGTATATTTACAATGCAGGGTGGGTTGGGTTAGAAAAAGCTATGGGACCACAGGGTCTGGTGGATCCAGTAAAGTCATTCTATTAGATTGGTCGGATCGGGTTGAGCCCCAACTCATAGCGAACCAGAGTTGACAGTTGACAGCTTGACATCGCCATCTCCATCCTTTCCTTGCACTCTTTGTGCTACAGGCTAAAGCTAGTCAAGCCAGCAAAAGCCCATCATTTGCCTTGCTCAAGAGAAAATCCTCTTTGCCATGGACGCATCATTACTGTCTTGTGAGTTCCGACCTCTCTCTAATATCCCCCCTCCCACGGACGCATTTACGGATTCATACGGTCTCCAAAATGATGAACTAAGCTCCAACACACAGAAGAGAAGAAATGAGGAAGGATTGGAGAATTGCCAATATCAAGGTGGTTTTGAGCAATGTTAGACAGTTGAATCCCATAAATCGAGCAAGAAATGAAGCATAAGCTGAATCACTCAACTGGGTTGGCCGTCGGAATTTAAAGATGTTGGCAACAGAAATCATATTAGGATGGTAGCTTTCACGATTTAGAAACAAGCTAAATCATTATGGCCCTGCCAATCTCCTGTTGATACAATAATTGAAATGCTTGCAGCGATGGATGAGATAGGATGTGGAGATGGAAGGATTAATTAAATCTGAGGCCATCACTTGTCTTGGGCCGTGGATAGTAAGCATGCAATCTTCAGAAGCCTACAAGGAAGTAAGGACTGATCGATGAGGATAAGGGGGATCGATGGAAATGGAACAGTGGGTGCATGGTGGTGGAAACCGGAAACACTAGTACCCAGAAATAGCTTTTGGGCGACGAAATATGCCGTTGTGGTTTTGTAGTCTTTTTTGGTGGACAGACTCCTCTCAACTTTGTGTCTCCATCCGCGTGTTCCCCTTTTCTTATAATCTGGATTTCTCTTTTCTTGTAGTCTAATGTTCATTTTGTGGCCCCTGGACTCTGACCACTGGCATAAAGCGTCTCAAAAAGCAAACTTCCACTCACTCTGATTTTGTTTTATATATCCCCTCTCCCACTCTCCTCCATCCTTTTGAATAGTAGAGAGCTGAGAGATAGCTCAAAGCATCCAACTCAATAAGTGAGAGGAGATAAAAGAAAAGAAAAGAGTCCAATGGCTAGCGGAGAAGATCTCACATAATAAACCTCGGATTCCTCCTTTTGTTTTCCACTCACCTCATTATTCCAACCCTCCAACTCTCTCCTCTCCTCTCTCAGCATTGATACCGGATGGATGGATAGCTTTAAGCCTTTTATTAGTAAATCAAAAAGTGGAATCATATAACATTAAACTTAATCCCAACGCTAACAACCAAACAAACCCTGAATCAGAAAACGAATGGCGTCAGGTTTTGATTGCTTTGGAATAAATAAATAAAAACGAAAACTCACAAGAGGTGAAATTGATTATTGAACAAAGAAATTTACTCTTCTGAAATGAAGCTTGGCCGAGTAATAATCTATTGTATGGTACAAAAAAAAAAGAACGGGTTGCAGCCATGGGCCACCAAAATAACCTCCCTCTATATAGTCTGTCTATGTTTCTATACAAAAAACATAGAAAAAGAGAAGGGCGAAATTCCACCAACTAACTTAATTATTAAAATTAAATAAATTCCACAGACAAAAGAAGCCCTATCACTCTTTTTCACTATTACCTCGTCGTTAACTCCTGTCGTTGGCATCGTCCTCGTCAACCTCGACGATTCCTCCGTCGGCTTCGACATCGCCACCGAGCCACCGCTCCATGGGTGCGCACTCCACCTTATGGCGCAACTTCCAATCGAGCGCCTGGCACGCCCGAGAACAGTAGTTCACGGTGCCGCACACCGAGCAACGACGAAATTCATGTCGCCTCGTCTCCGGCCGGCCACAACCGGCATGCGAGCACAGCCGAAGCCCCTGCCCCGGCACAACCCCACGTGACGCGAACCACTCTGCCAGAAACCGGTTTGCCGGGTGCGCCTCCGGTGCCGGCACGTTGCACCCGAAGTCACTCAGCAACGGACAGCCCGCACCAGTGATATGCTGGTGACGGTGGTTTTGAGGATGCCACGTCAGCCAGGGGAGCGACGACGGTGATGACGTGGTGGACGAGAGTACGGATGCTAGTTCACGGGCATTCGCTTGGACGAGGAATCGGCGCCCCTCGGCGATGTTTTGGCGGACGCCGTAGCCATCTTGCAGACAGTGGCCGAGTTCCCGGAGGGCATCGATGTGGCCGAGGAAAGCTGCTCGTGCACAGAGAGCGACGCCGGCTCGGAGGTCCTTGTCGTTCTTGGACCCGCCGCTACCATTGAACTGGATGACGGCGAGTGAATAAAGCGCTGGAGCGTGCGAGCTGATGGCCGCTTTAGCCATCAGCGACGCCCCACTTCCTCGGTTCTGTAGACAATAGAAACGGATCTGCAATCAATAATAAAAACTAATTAGATGATCATTCATTCATTTGCGAGGCTCAGTAACGAAATAAATATTTATACCATATTTCTTTCATCTGTAAATTTAGGTAATAATGTACTGACCATGCCAAGGGTATAACAGGCTTCGATGTTTCCAGCATCTGCGCACTGTTTCAAGAAGCGATGAGACGATTCAGACCAGTTCTTAACTTTAACGGCGAAGGCTTTAGGAGATGCTTTCGACAACACGAGGAGATGAAAGCCTAAACCGTTCAGTCTCTTGCAACTGCTTAGGAGACAAAACGAGAAGCAATTGAGAAGGTGGAAAAATAGTTATTTTCGTTATACAACGAAAACAGAGTTCTTTTTTTTTTTCATAGCACTAATTTCAAAAGAAAGCTTTATTTGAAGTTGAAGAAACGCGCAGAAATTCAAAACTTGTTATCATCAACTGAAAACAGAATATTTCCGACTAATGTTCGATATCGGAATCGCCTTTTCGGCGATAAATCGACTATTTTGTTGCATTTTCGCAGAACCACAAAATCAAAGCGAAAACCACCAGAGGAAATCCTCTTTACCAGAAAGGAAATGAAAGAGAACCGATATAAATCAACGGTTAGAGAGAGAAAGAGAGGTGTACGTTATGAGAACATTAATGAAATCGGCAGGGCAACGAGCGGTGGAGCTGAGCTTGCAGAGGATACAGACGATAAGGTCGTCAGGCAAACCATCAAAAAAATCCGATTCTCTAACGTTTTCCAGCGCCGTTCTCGTCTTTTTCCGGTCAAGCATCACTTCTTCACGGGGGAAATCCCTCTTTCTCTTGAGAGGTGTTTCATCCTTGAAAAACTGGAGCCTCGTTCTCATATCGATCCTCTGCACTCGAGAAGCAGAAGCAGGGAAACTTGGTGTTTATATAAGAAAGAAGAAAAAAAAGCTCTCCTCCAAGAGAGATATGACAGCAACAACAGACCCGATCTTATAAAGAATAAAATAAAAATTTTATATTAATTAGTTGAGAAACGCTAGTAGACAAACAACCAGTATTTATTATTCACCTTTTATACCGTAAGCGTTGGCCGTAGCTTTATCGTATCTACGAAGGATGTAGGTATCCGGTCAAACGGCATTGACCGGAAATGTCCGTCCGTCGACGGTTGCTTCCTCTTGAGGAAAATCCACCCCCCCTTGTCTGCACGCTTCTTCTGATCTTCCCGATTAAAGACGAAGGAAGGATCCCTTCATTATTTATGAGTCGTTCGTGAGTGGGAGGAGTGTGTGTGGTGTGGTCTCATCTTTCTCTCTCTAGTCTAGTTTAAGCGGTTAATTTTGTTGTAAAAATGGTAACTAACTTCGGTTATTTTTTCTAAGGTTAAACCAAAAAACACCGTTCTAACAAACTCAGGTAGCGAACTCGCGGCTCCCCATCGACGACCCAACCACTGACGGTCAAACGTGTGAGTCAGCACAAACCTTGTTCACTTCTCTCTCTCTCTCTCCCTCTTTTCTTTTTTACTGTCCCCTCCCTCTTCTTCTCTGTCTATTTTTTGTTCTGATTTTTAAGTTTTATTATTTTCTTTTGTTCTTTTTTTCCGGGAACGACAAAATTGGTTTTACTTTTACATTGGCCCATGTAACGAACGCTACATTCCAATTCCCTGAGCACTTGCTGCATCTGATACTCAAACATGGACGGACGGTAGATAGCGTTTCGGGAATCGTCAGTTTGGCTGCTTCAATGTTCAAATTACAAATGCATATAGAGTTTATATTTTTAATTTTAAGGGGAAAAATACATAAAAGGAAGCCTTTAGCAACAGACAAGCTGCCAGTGCCAGAAATGGCTAAGCATCTACAGAAAACGGAACGAAGAAATGGAGCCCAATAAACATTGGAAGAATCCATGGTCCTTCCTCTGTTTGGACTTTGGAGCTTTGAATTCGACTCGTCGTCCGTGTTTTGGTTGTTGCAGTGGCGCTTTTGTATTGGGTTTTGCTCTGTAAAAAACAGGCTTTCGAACTGTGTCCGCATTTTCCAGTCCAACCACCAAACTTACCTTTCTTCCGTTTTCCGTTGGTGTTTGTTTCTTGGGAATACGAAGAATTTACAGGTGCGATATTTCGCCGTTAAATTTCAGAAGATACTAGAATTGGTTGGACCGGAGACTGTTTCTGCTCTCACTCCTGACGCCCCACAGGCGCCTCACACCCACATCCTACCATGCATCGATAACATCACCCGTATTTATTAATTATTTTTTACTGGAGATGTTCCCAATGTACGATCGATGTAACTATGAGGCGCCCATTCGTGAGGAGCAGATCCCGGCGGAGGGGAGAGTAAGAACGCTGGGCTGGGCACTCAACTGAAGCCATGGTCGGGTACGAACGTTTTCATAGAGTGGGTAATCCAGTAATTTACAAACTTGAGCATTGAATTACCAACAATAATACATTATAAAGAGAGACGATACAGGTTGCTTTGTCTAACAAAAAAACAAAAAAGACAGGTAATTGATTGGACGATATGAAGAGTCCTTGCGAGTCGTCAGTTTCGTGACTGATAAAAGCCCTAAAAGATCTCACGATCCACTCTGAATTAGGGGTGCAAGTGGATTTGATCACAACCAAATTCGGTTTATATATATACGATGAATAAATAAATTTTTAGGCTTTTTTCTTTTAATAATTTAACATTTTTTTTTTAATTTGAAGACGGCATTAAATTCAAATTGAAATCACCATTTGTGAGATTTGATCAAATCTTCGAATCAGATTAGATCTCATATATATATTAATGAATGGCATTTGAATATATCATAATACAAATATGATCTAATCCATTTGCATCCCTACCACTTTAATCGTGGTAGGATCCTCTAAAAATAAAATCATGGCTGCCAATAAGACGCTTGCAATACAGTTCCAATAAATTGTTGCAGTTGCGCATTACGAATAATTCCCTTGCATTCATAGAAAGATGTTCCCAATGTGCGTCTGTAAATGGATATTCCAGACATTGATAGTATTTGGTTGGTAGTAGATCTGAATTCTACAAATAATAATCATCGGTTAGGGTCTATTTGATTTACGAGAATAGAAGTTTAAAATTCAAATTCTACCATTCCCATTTCGAGTGGAAAAGCATTCCCCATTTGAACGAATGCCCATTCAATTTTCATTCCAGTCTAAACCAAACAAACAGGGAAGTAGACCATTCCAATTCTAATTATGAACCAAATTGACCCTTAAACCTTTAACCACTTTCTCATTCAATTCGTTACAAATTCCATCAGAAGAGGTACTCTAAATCTCCTACCCTAAATTCTTTTCAACTTTGATCCGAAAAAAAGGTGGGATCTTTCCAGCCATTGCCAAAAAAATTTATTGCAAGGAAACTAATAACAAGGTTGTTATATATATATATAGATAGATAGATAGATAGATAGATAGATAGATAGATAGTTTCTCAATAAAATCAAGACAAAATGTTATTTGTTAATTAAAGTAACCAAGAAGAAAAAGAAGAGGTTTTGTTTAGAGTCTCTGGTGTATTACTGCTCACACCCTGAAATATTTTACTTAACAAATAGAAAAAAATAACAAATAACCCCTTGAATAGAAGCCCAAATACAAGAAAACATGAAAGGATATAAAGGCCCTTACACTCTCAACACTCCCTTTCAAAATGAGCATAGATATTTCCCATGCCCAACTTGTTAAAATTGTTGTCAAGCTTTTATTTGGAGACACCTTTAGTAAGATAGTCAGCCAATTGATCCTCTAACCTCACAGAAGGTAAATAAATCCCTCCACTGGCAACACTTTCTCTAATGAAATGTTAATCAACTTCTATATGTTTTGTACGATCATGTTGAAATCATTTTGGGCAATGTTTATGGCAGCTTGATTGTCACAATATAACATCATTGAAGTATAAATCTGCACTCCCATTTCTGTCAACAAGTTCTTCAGTCATAACAAATTGAAAACTCTATGATCCATAGCTTTGTACTCTACCTCTAAATTAGGTCTAACCACAACTGATTGTTTCTTATTTTCCCAAGATACAACATTACCATCCACCAAGGTACAATAGCAAAAAGTAGACTACCTATCAATAAAAAAACTTGCCTAGTTAGTATTAAAATAGGCCTCTACCTTTTGATGTCCATGATTGTTCCTGAACATCCCTTCAAATAAGCAAATATTCTATTCACTTCGTACAAATGAGATGATATAGACTTGTGCATATATTGGTTGAGCACACTCACACCATACGATATATCTAGTATACTCAAACATATATTGGTTGACTACACTGACAATTTTTTGATACATAGCTATGTCAATAAGGACATCTCCAGCATCAATTCCCAATTTATGATTTGGATGAATTGGAGTTTCAATTGGTTTGCAATCCCATTTCCCTACTTCCCGATGTAGATCAAGGATATATTTTCTCTGAGAAATATAAATGCCTTCTTTTGACCTTGCAACCTCATTCCCCAAGATATATCAAAGATTTCCAAGATCTTTAATTTCATATTTAATAAAAAGAAAATAATTGACTTCAACAATTCCATGGATATCATCCCTTCTGGCAACAATGTCATTAACATATATTATCAACATAATCACATTTTTATTTGCTCTCTTAATAAACAAGGTATATCAACTTGAGATTAAGATATGGGAAATTATAAGATAGATTTTCTAAATTTGTCAAACCAAGCTCTAAAGATTCTTTAAGGCCATAAAGGGATTTCTTCAAGTGACAAACCTTCCCTTCACTCCCAGGGATGTTCATTCCAACGGGAGTTAAACGTAAACTTCCTCCAAAAAGTCGCTCTTAAAGAAGGCATTCTTAACATCCACTTGATACAGGGGCAAAAAATAGTGACCGGCAAAAGACAGGATAACTTGAACTGAATTCATATTGGCTAATGGAACAAATGTTTCTAGGTAATCAATGTCGTAAGACTAAGTGTACCTTTTCGCCAAATTTCGAACTTTATACCATTCAATTGAGCCATTAGCTTTATGTTTCAATGTGTAAACCCACCTAATCCAACAAGAACATTGCCCACTCAAAAGAAACAATTACTCATGTCTAATTCTTCTTAAGCGCCTCCATTTACTAATTCATAACATCCTTTCAATAAGGGAATTATACTGCCTTAGTAACACTCTGAGGGATAAAATTTGAAATAGAATATTTAGGACAAGTCTTTTTTTGCTTTATGAACCACAATAGGAAGGTTAAGGTAAAAAACTAGACTATGAGGCTCTGTAACAAGTTCAACACAAGTATTAGAAATAAAATAGGTTCACAATCCAAATTACCCAAGTCTGAGAAGTTAGATTGTAATGGACATTCTATCACTAGAGTCATCATCTTTTTCCATTTGTCGAACCACCTGTGCCAAGACCAAGGTATAGAAGGAGGCACAAGAGGAGTATTAGTACAACCATAGGGAGGAGGAGGAGGAAAAGGAGAATGATTAACAATACTAGTTATAGCCGGAGAAGGAATAGACATACAAAACGAAGTCCGATCTTCACAAACATTCTCCCCTGGAGGAGAAGGACAAAAGAGGAGAAATGAGTAGACTCAAAGAATGTAACATCTTTGGACAGATACATTTTTCTAAAGCAACGGCCATAACAGTGGTACCCCTTTTGCATTGAATATTATCCCAATAAAACACACTTAATAGACTTTGGATCAAATTTCAACATAGAAGGACTCATGTCAGGGATGAAACAGACACACCCAAAGACCATAAGAGGAAGATGGAAGGTATCCTCCTCAGGAAAAAGAAGTTGATGAGGAGATTAGAGATGAAGGGTCTGTAAAGGAAGTCGTTTAATAAGATATATAGTTGTTTGTGCAGCATCCGCCCCAAAATTGAATTTGAACATGCATCTAGAATAACAATCCCCTGAAAACTTCAACTGAATGAACTTCATCTCACCTCTTCATCGACTACAACAAGGTATGTCATGAATAGTTATCAACAAAGTGAATGAAAAATTTATAACCACCCCATACATGGAAAAAATAAGGTCCCCAAACATCAGTATGTGTTAAATGAAAAGCAACATTACTTCTCTTGTTATTTGCAAAATATGTGGTTATATATTGCTTTGATAATTGGCAAACTTCACATTGTAGACCAGAACTAGAGAATGACTCAGACAGACTCAGACTAACACATTAACCCTAAATTTAGAGACTAATTAAGAAGATAAACACCATCACCTTCATGTCCATTGCCAATCAACTTCCCAATACTCTAATCCTGATAGACACAATAGGGAAAAAAGAATGTTACAGAACAATTATGAGATTTTATATGTGATCTAACAGATATAAGATTTCTATGCTATTGTGGGGCATGAAGAATAGATTTAAAACAATTGTTATTGCTAGGTTTAAGTTCATCCAAACCTAATAAAAGAGTATGAGATCCATCAGCAATATTAATCTTATCTATCCCAGAAAAATGTTTATACGTGGTAAAATAGGAAAGCATACGAATCTTATGATCATTTGCTCCTGTGTCAATTATCCAAGAGCTAGAGGATGAGGCATGACACGCAAGTGTAGTACCAATTCTGCAAAGGCATTAGAAGGTCTATGTGAACTAACTAATATAAGCAACCCATTCTTTTCAAGATGGAGTTTGATGGCTCTCAATTTTTCATCACATCAGAGGTCATGAGTAGATGCCTATGGAGAAGAATTTCCCTCAAGCATGTACATTTGTGAATCATGAGTAGATGCCTAATTCTACAAAGGCATTAGGCTTTAGTTGTTGATTTAGTTTTGAGCATGTATCCTTGGTTTGCTTTGTCTTCTTACAATATTCACAAACTACCTCATTAAGTTTACTAGAACTTTGATTGGGTTTCGTGGAAAAAGTCTTGTGTCCTCACTAACTAGAAATGGCAAACCTCCTATTCTCTTCATTTTACACAAGAGAATATATTTTGAGGAGTGAAATAATATAAACACTAAGGATCCTCCCACTCCAAAGCTTTTAAATGATTTGTTTTCCTTCCCAAACTGAATTATATGGAAGAGAAATACAAAGCCATTGATTTCTCCCCTTGTTGCATATTACATGCTTGTGTTTGCAACTAATAGATTCTAACAATGTTCTTCGCTTGAGAATAAGTTCAAGTTATCATTCTCAAATGTCTTTAGCTATTGAAATGAACATATAGTTGTGGGTGATGCGAGGCGGCATAGGGCTTACAAGCCATGACATAACAAGCAAATTATTCTACTCCCATTTGGAATAATTTGGATCTTTATGCTTCAGATTAACTTCCTTATCGGTAAACAACCTAAGCTTACCTCTTCCTCCGATTGTAAGCTTAGCTGATTGAGACCATTCAAGAAAATTTGTTCCATCAAGTATTACTGTGGTAATCTACCCTACAGTGTTGTCATTACTTCCTTAGAGGACAAAGGTAGGTATGCACACGTCTTTGTTTGAGTCCATTGATCACCACCCTTCTAAAAACACTTTTCTGACCAACACCACGATTTCCCAACACTAGCTAAACACCCAAACACCTGTTCTTGAAGGTTAAACGTAGGCTACCACAATAAAACAAGGGAAAAGAACGTGCAGACACCAAAATAGGGGAAGAAAAAAATTCCCAAAAAAAATTTAGGGCTCCAAAAAATCCGATACTACTTCCTACAATCTTAGAAATTTACCATGATTCAAACACAAGAGGATTTAACAACAACCAACAAACCGTGCAAGCATGCAAACCTAAACACCAAATATAGATTTTTCACTAATTTTCATATGAAAAATCCAAGAAAATTGTAAAACAACTTCAAACCTCCATGAAAGCTAAGTCAAAATTCCTCTAAAAATGAGGCACATCAATGGACATCAAAACCCTAGATGAACGCCCCCAGTTGTACATGTTGCTTACGTTTATCGGCAACGTGCTAACGTCAGCGGGTTCGTCTATGAGTCACAGTGAGCGGCTCATGCTCTCCTTGATCTTTCGATGCTCTGATAACAAGTAAAAGTATTCAAGAAGAAGAAGAAGAAGATGGTGATGATGAGGTTTTGTTTGAATCTCTGGTGTGTGTCTATTCACACCCTAAAATATTTTACTTAACATATCGAAGAAAATAACAAATGGACCCTTGAATAGGCACCCAGATACCAAAAAAAAGTGTGGGCATAAATGTCGTTGCACACTCAACAATGACAAATAAGGCACCATAGAAGTTTGTTGTGACTAATTGAAAGGAAAACCATTACTTGCTCATAGGCCAATTCATACAAGATACCTCGAAAATAAACGAACTGGGTAAGGTCCTATATGTTGAGGAGACTTGCGATCAGGCCACGCAAGCCAAATTTAATAATTGGCACAAAACTGGTGGCTTGCATTTATGACCTTGTGTGTGACGCATCAATAGACCTGGCAATTGGGTTGGGTGGGTCGGGTTCGGGTTGGGTCAAGGTACTTCAGGTTCATTTCTAGGCGGGTTGAATTTCGGCTTGGGTTGTCAAATGCTAGACCTTAACCCTAAATGTTCGGGTTAGGGTTGACCCAGGGGTCAATTCAGGTCATAAAAAAAATAATTAAAATTTAAAAAAATAAAGAAAAAATTCATGAAAAATGTCAAAATTAAAAGAATTAACCTTAAAATTCAAATATAAAATAAAAAACTTGAACATTTAACAATTTAAAAGAGTAAACAATAAAAAGTAAAGACTAAATAGAAAAAATTAAAGAGTGGAAACATCTAACGATGCATAAATAATCCCAATTATACTTGACAATCGGGTCAGTGGGGACCCACGACCCAACCCATTTTTTCGAGTTGGGTCAGAGGTCGGGTATTTTTCACATTTGGGCAGCTAAATATGAGACCCTATCCCTATTTTTTTGGGTTGGGTTGGGTCAACTTTTTGCCAGGTCTACGCATCATTATGAACCCGTTTATAGTTAAACCGAGGTGGCGTGTATTCTTAAGGGAGGCAATTTGGGTAAGACTAGGCATTCGAATAGGCCTTAGGTGGAGGGTAGACGTAATGAGAACACTAGACCAATCCTTCTCTCTACAGTGTACAAAAGGACAAAAGGAAGGGAAGGACGGGGCAGCTATAAATCCCCACTAAGGGGTAGAAGCAATCTTGTCCACCAGAGATCAAGTTACAGAAGCAAGATCTTTGTTGTAGGCGGACCGGGGCGAACCGGGTTGGGTTTTTCTCTTTCGACTCCTGGTCCCTACTGGCCTCTTAGGTCCAGGCGTCCAGCCACACAATCATCACCAGGATCCAACCCCCACAATGTTTATGCCAAATCAGTTCTTCCAATGGATTCTGAAATTTTGCTTTCTTAAGCTGTTTATCAATAAAATGTTGAAGAAAAAAAAATCCTTAAATGCATTGTTTAATTCCTTATTAAACTTAACCCATAAAGTAATTCTCTAAGCCAGTGTCACAAGAAACAAATTTTGAGAGGTGGGAAAATTGGATAGTGGGACCCATTGGCAAGATACACATATTCTTAGATTTATGTGAAATCCATGAAAATGTTATTTTGTTTGTAAGTGATACCCATCTCTCACGTGGGTAAATAACTTTCCCACCAAGGGAAAAGTTACCAATACTTATATTATTGAATTAAACAAATTTACCCCTGTTAATAATGGTTTTTTATGGCTAAAATTATCATTTTCTTATTAAAAACGGTATTGCCCTGGGAAAAATGTCCTAATGATTTCTCATTTGTCTGCACAAATTTTTTTTACAATTCGATTAAATAAATGAAAAATTAAATCACTGACGGGGAGCTAAGGGTAACGGGGATGGACTACTACCCGGAAAAAAAAATTATGATAAAGAAACAGTTGAGTTAAAACGAATATGTCATTGATGCTTTATCTTGAAAAAAGGGTTTGATTATGATATGGAAAAGATAGGATATCCAAAAAACATCTGACCAATCAACTGGAATCATAAACTTGATAGCGAATAAAGTGTTATTTATCAAAATTCATGGGTGGGTTTTAATTGGTCAAATCTCTTTCCATACCATATATTTTCCATATCATAGATTTTCCCTGAAAAAAAAAAGAAAAGAAATAGTCTGGCGTGTTTTACATTTAAATGTATGTGTGATTTATGAACATTTATATTATTTATTAAATGCATTTAATTAAAATTATACAAATCTATAAAAAAAATAAAGCACCCCCTTAATTCTTTTATTCCCGAATAGCTTGTCATTGAACATGTTTCTACTTATTAACACAAAAAATATACAAATAATATCTGCATGTTGCACGTGTTTACCAACTATTGTCATAATGGCTGGGAATTAAAAAATGCGCAAGATAAAGATAATGACCTCAAAAGATTATAGTTAACTTTGCTTAACATGAAAAAAATTGATTCCTCACTTAACTATTTGTGGGCTGATAAAAGGTCTACAAGTAAAACATAAAATTAAGAGGAAGACACGTAAACGTAAACGGAGAAGCATGATTTATCTTTTTTAGGAATGGCAACGGGGCGGGGTGGGGTGGGGATGGGAGTGGCTCCCCATTTGTGTTTCTGCAAAAATCCCCATCCCTGTCCCTGTCTCCATCCCCGCTAATGGGGATAAGATTATCCCCATTCTCATGTTTATGGGGATCTCCACTTCTCGTAATTTTTTATAATGTCAACCATTAAATAAAAATAAAATAATTAAAAATTATAATTATTTTATAAAAGATTCAAACATATTCAATCATATTTTTAAAAATATTAATATATAGGCTCGTATATAGACATATACATATATAAATGTATGTATACATATATACATATATTAGTGGGGATCTCACGGGACAGGGATCAGTGTCCCCGTGGGGGGGAGTGCTCTTCCCACCCCATTGCCACCAACGGGGATGAAATTTTCCCTGTCCCCACCTCATTCGGGATAAATTCCTACATGAATCAGGAAAATGGGGAAAATCACTATTCCTAAGGCTGACTTTGGAAGGAGTACAAATGCAAATATGGAGAGCATAAAACTGTATATTTTTGTATTATTTTGTATGTATTTATACTGTATATATTTGCATTTATACTCTTTTCGAACTATCCTAATGTTGTTAATCCTATTGCCAAAAGATATAGGTAAACCCTTATTATTTCCGTCTTCAGTGCAGATAATTTGATCACCACTCACCAGTTGGTTTTTCTAATTCCTGTATATTTGTATAGAGAGAAAAATTAGAGAGAAGAGAGTCGATGGAAAGTTATCGACCACTTTTACAAAATTAGTAAAAGATTCCCTCGACTTTTTTTTTTATCTTGTTTTCTATCAAAACAAACACAGCCTTTTTAACATTCCGCTCAAGTACAGGATGCATAGCTGTGACTAGCAAAAAAAAGAAAATGACTCAATGAATAGAGCTGAAACTGAGCAGATACAGCAGTTAATAGGAGCATCTTTAATGAGCAGGTGTGTGGTGTGGGGCTTTAATGTCCCGTAGGTTAATTTAATTAACACATTTGTTTCAGAGAGACAATAGGAAAAATGAATGAGGTAGAGCATCTTAGCTTGGGTTTTGAACATGTAGTAAAGGAGAAGGCAAAATGGCCCCATTGGGTGTCACTACTCACTAGATCCAAAGTACAGAGTAGTTCTCTATCTTTTACCCTTAAAAATATAAATGATTGTTGCCTTGTGTACTGTTTAGGTATCTCATTTATTGAAAACTAAATCAGAAAGCCTATAAAGAAGATCTAGTCTCGTAGAATATAGTCAACTTTGTAAAACATATTCTCTCTTTTAAGTGAGAAACTGAGAAAGAGATGAGTATATGGTTAAGATCAGGGAAAAGGAAGATGGGACTATGTCATGTTTGGGCTTGTTAAAAGCATGGTTTTTAAAACTGGATTGGACGGAAAAACTGGGAACTGGTCCTATTTTTCCTTAAATTGGATTTTTCCTAAAAATCATTGATTTCCGTTAATAAACCGCTGACTTGTAGGATTAATCATTAGAACCATTTAAACAATTTTTACCGTTTTTTTCTTTTTTTATCAGAACGGACTGATCATTGGATTCAGGAACCTGACCCTGATCTGTTTATTCTCTAGGTCGGTTTTAAAAACCTTAGTTAAAAGTATAGCTGAATGCTCACCAAAACAAAGTGATGGTAAAATCAGTACACTGTTACTTCAGCCTCGTAAAATGGGTAATTCTTTTGTCCTATTAAAGCTAAGATTTGTGGTTTTGAGAAATGATTATGTTTTTCTTTTTAAATTGAGTTCCTTTGTTAGAAATACAATTCTCACAAGTATCCATTCAAAAACATGATTTACACTTTTATGGATTGAACATACAACGAACCACGTCAGTGAAAACTAGGATGAGATAAAACAAGGTTACCACCTTGGCCCAATAAAATAAGTCTCTTGAGTCTACCCGAAAGAAAAGATAAAACTCAAGCGGAATACTTGAATTTATTAAAAAGACACCATACTGATAAATTTCATGAAAAAAGAAACACGCAAATAACAGTAAAATTTATCCAACTTAGGAATATATAAAAAAGAATTCAACACAGCAGACAAATTGGTAAGATGTAATTAACAAAAAAACAATCAATTGCCTAAAACAGGTTTTAGGGGCACGTAAGCAAAATTTAACGTTATGTATAACTGTGCATGGTGCCAACTGGCTGGTTGAAAAGGTCTCCTGTTCATTGTAGCGTACATACCGGCAAATTTATGTGGAAGTCAATGAGGGCAATTGTCCCTACTGTGATTTTAAATCTTATGAATGGATTTATTTATCTATTTATTTTTTTACAATTGCCCCCACTCAAATAAAATTTGAGTTCTTAAATGAGGTCTATTTTTCAAATTCAATAGGTAAGAAATAAACAAAAATCATACAACAATGACACCCATGTCCCTATCCATGTGAACCAAAACCAAGTTATGAAATTTGGGAATTTGGGTTTTAAGTTTACATTTTTCTGCTATCCTTTCATTCCATGCATTTTATTCTCATTTCACATCCCTCAATAACACAATCTTCTCTCTTTACTTTGTCTCCTAAAACCTACAATTGCTAATTTTTCTCTAAAAAGGTAATTAAAATAAATCAAGAATTTAGATCCCCGATGATTACGGATTGAGACCCTTCTCTCCGATGAGGATGGGAGTCTCCGCCTTGAACCCACAATGTTAATGAGTAAGTTGATGTTATGATAAAGCTTGTCCCCCACTGGTCTAACGTTCTGGATCTGCTATTGAGTGTAGACTTGGGATTGGATCCCACCTGCAACACGGTTGGGCGTGGGGGATTTATGTGTTTGAAAGAAGGAGTACCCTGTTGTGTAGCGACTTGAAGCAAAACAAAATTACATATAATTATCAATGAAACTTTGGTATCGGTATTCACCTGGATTGCATGCAACATGTCATTTCATGTATCAATAGGGTATTACTGTTATTATTGTGATGGCTTGTTTTGTTGCTGTGTAGTATACCAGTGTTTGTGTTTCTTATTCTCCCTTATTCTTACATTGTAAGGGGATGGGTTAAGTTTGAATGGGAGGAGTTTTTGTATCGTTGGTTTGAGGTATATAGGCTACGTCCTCCCCTTATATATATATATATATATATTTTTTTTTTTTTTTCTTTCATTTCAGGCTAAAGGCAAATACCATTCCAACTATCAAACCAAGAATTACCTCTCATTAGCATCAAACACTGAACAAATTCTGGAGTTGATAGTCAGGTATTGGAACAACAATGTTTCTTCCAAGGTGATGAAGCCAAGGATCCCACCTGTGAACAGGTAAATAGGTCAAAATCTGTGGAATGTAGTTTTAGGGACGAAAACTCCGATAATCAAATTTGTCAAGCGCTCATGGAAGCCAATGACCAAGGAAAGCAAAAGTAATTAAAAGTAAGGAATTGCATAAAAAAGCATTTGTGGCGTCGGACCCTTTATATAGTCGGCACCACCCTGGCCCAAGCATCATATAGTCGGAGGCAGCAATTAATGCATTATTTACATGGCCCAAGCGTTATTCTGCCAAAAATTCGCTGGGGAGGGCTTGGCCGAGGCTGTAATGCCCATAATAAACCTCTCCATTCACTCCGACAGTAAGGCTTAGTTTGGGAGGCGTATAAGCGCAAATATATAGTGTAAAACCTTATATTTTATATTGTTATATATATATTAAATATATATATATATATATATATTTTATATTGTTTCATTTGTATTGTTTGTAGTGTAAAACCTTGTATTTTATATTGTTTCATTTGTACTCTTTTTATATTAAATATAAAGAGCGATGATACCTCAAAGTTTTATGAGATTACAGTAATACCCCCCTGCCACAAGGCGTCGCCAATATTAACCATATCATAGATGAAAATTCTGACAGAAGGTTATTGCAGTCCAAGATGAACGTATGAATTCACCATGAAGGATCAACATCCGCGTCCGTATTTTATTTTCTTCGTTTTGAAATTGGTTAATAAAATTTCTAGGTGGCCGCCCTTCATCTAGAGTAAAGTTTAGTTTGGGATTAAAAGAAAATAAAAAATCTAGTTGGCACCTTTTCAAAGTAAGGAGTGTTTGAGTTAATTTTGGGTAGAAAAAGCTTCCAACGGAGGAATTGGTGAATTGCTTCTGATGTCCAAACGCCATTGATCTGGACTTGCGATCAACACCCCAAATATAAAGGTTTTCATTGAAATTGTTTACTTCAAATGAAACTGATATGATGATATTGATTGAATAGTATTAACAGACCTCCATTGGTCAAAATTGCCCATGGCCTTAGAATTTTAGAATTCATTAAATCAGTTGACTACACGCTCACATCTATAACAAGGCATACAATTCACACTCTCAATTTAAAATAAGGTTCGCCGGGTCTAGTTTGAATGATTCTAAAAGTTTCCATTAACTTCTTGCCTTAATCAGCTTTATAACTGTGTAAGCCTTCAAATTATTAGGGAGTTGTCGTCGTCATCTACATCCACTTCAAACCGCGAGAAAATGTATGAAGGTATTCGTATTACTGTATTAGAAGAAGACTATTGGCCTATTGCGCATGGTCCCGATGGAAACGTGATGCTTGGTTGCGAAGAAAATGGAAGAAAAGAAAACAAATTCTAGAAGAAAGCGACATTCCTTTGACCGAGTAGGAAGGTAATTTTCTTTCTCCCTCTCACTTTTTTTATTTTCTTTTGTGAAAAAGTAGATAAATCAGACGAAAAAATGAAGAAATGGACCTATGAATGGATTGGGTCCGCTTTGGGATGGGTTGTACAAGTACCGAACCGTTAATTAATCGATTCCGTACAACAGATCCAAACCCCCACATTTCTGAATTCGGACAATTGGGTTCCACCTAGACGATTATATTTTAGATCTATAATTTGACTAGGAAATAAATTGACCCAACCCGCGAATCCGATCCAACCCAATTCAATCCGAAAAAACAGGGTTAGGGTCTCATATTTAGTTATCTTAATGTGAGAATGACCCAACCCGATTCAAAAAAAATTGGGTTGGGTTGGGTCATGGGTCAACCCACTGACCCGATTATAAAGTTTAATTGGGATTATTTATGCATTGTTAGAAGTTTCTACTCTTTAATTTTTTTTATTTAGTCTTTACTTTTGATTGTTTACTCTTTAAATTGTTAAATGTTCAAGTTTTTTTATTTTGTATTTAAAATTTTAAGGTTAATTTTTTTAATTTTAGCATTTTTCTTTATTTTTTTTATTTCAGTTATTTTTTGGAATGACCCAAATTGACCCATGAGTCAATCCTAACCTAAACATTTAGGGTTAGAGTCTAGCATTTGATAACCCAACCCAAAATGTCTTGACCCAACCCGAACCCGACTCGCCCAACCCAATTGCCAAGTCTATGGCTATAATAATTTACAATAATAACAATTAAAACTGTATGCGTATTCTTTGAGAATATAGTTTTATTAAAAATAATCTGAATCGATTCAAAGCAAAACAATCTCAACCGAATTATTATTAATCAGGACAAAACCACAGAACCAATTCCATTGGTTGGGTTCAGTCAGGTTAACCTGATCATTGACAGCCCAAAGTAAACTGTTCCACTAATAAGAGATTTTATTTTATTTTTCTCTTTTCACGTACTCTTTCCTTATTCTTCTGTTTATTTATTTTATCTTGTTCTATTCGCAACATAATACAGGAACTAGGAAGTGCAAGCAAGGTGTCAACTGTCTAGGGAGAAAATTAATGATAAGTATTTGTTTAATACTCCCCAATTTGATTTAGTAGGAAGCTTCTCAATATGAGTGGTCATATTTTTGTTGCATGGAAGTATTATCACGTGCCAAGAAATGCCGCCCACCACGATAGGGATCCTTTGGATCCACATCTTCTTTTGTTTGTGTTTACTTTGGCTAAGTTTGGAAAGAGAATAAATTCAAATATGTAGTGTAAGTCATATATTTTATATTATTTCGTATGTATTTGTAATGTAGATATTTATGTTTGTGTCTCTTTCAAATTGAGTCTTCAAAGTTCTAATATTTTAATATCAAATTTGGTAAAGAAAGGGTTTATTTTAATTAAGGTTTTATTTCAAATTTTCATCCATTGTAAACCTAGGGCTTGATACGATGGATAAATGAGTTTGGCTTAAGTTAGTGTAAAGTCCATTCAAACAGCCTTTACAGCCTTGTATTGTGAATGTCTCTCAGTTCCGTAGTTTTGTACTTAATTTCATGAGCAAATATTCTCAATGTAAAATTACAAGAAGCTATTGGAACAGTGTGAGCACAGGCTTACACCGACTAAAGCAGAATTCTATATTTTGTTGAACTCTTAGTTCATTAACATTCTAAATATTTTATAATAGGCATTTGTTTATATTATTTAATAGGATTTGATTATGGTTCCTGAAAGATATGATACTGGAAAAGCTCTTGGCTCGATTTTTATAATTGAAATGACATTCATATATATTGTGGCAATACATGTTTTTCTTAAATTTGTATTAATCAACCTAAAACACAATGACAACTCAACACCATTGAACCAAATACCCCCTAAATCGTTATAGATTTGGAGTAGAATCTTAGGATTACAATAAATTGTTTTTCAACCACCTAAATGTTTGATTCATCTCTCTTCTCCGTAACGATGAACTTAACAAAATTCTCACAAATCGAGTCATATCGAGAGTGGATGACGCCGTTGATGACATAAAGCCATAAACCGAGGGCACTGCAATTGTATTTGGAAGCGTGAATAAAGAAAAACATTCGACGCGATTCCGATTATTTTAACGTAAACTATATGTTTTATTTTATTAACAGTGTGGATAAGTTGGGAGGGAATAAGGCTGATATCAGGAATTCATGCCGACCACTCATATTCTGCCACGTAGAACCATCATTATCCGATCCCGATACGCTACATAGTGCTGGGTGGGACCTAAAGCCCTACTTTATCGTATTCTTTCAAGCACGGATGGGTGTCCTTGCCCCATTCGCTCAGCTAACCCAACCGGAACTGCGGCTCCGCAATCAACGTAGCCGTTCCGGGTTCTGGGATTCTTTCAACGTCAATCAATGCCAGTTGTCACTCTCCTTACTCCGTAGTCGTTGGGGTGTGATGTTATCCTGTCTTGATATGTTTTTCACCGTCCAAATATAGCATGCATCTCATTGATGGGGACCCATCCTTTATTAGTTTGATGGAAGATACTGATCACTGATCAGATATGAGATACGCCTATACGGGAAGAGTGGGACCCATTGCGGAGCATCTATTAAATAATTACTAATTCCCGCGTAGGAGCGTGGTTTATATTTAAAAGCTTAACTGGGTCAACAGTTTGTCAGGAGGTTTGAATTATGATTTAAACGAGTAGTTGGTTGCTTTACTTACAAGAAGGGGGGTTGCACTTGTTTGATTCCATCCAAGAGTAAATGGCGTCCTATAATTCTCTCTTTCTGTCCTTTTCTGTTGAATCTTGTTTCTCCCTCGGATCTTCCTCCCACAGCTTTGGTCTTTCATTCTTACTAATTTTTGTTTTCTTTTTTTTTTAAACCAATAGGCAAAATGATATTAAATTATTTGATTTATATTTTATGCATTTGTTCAATTACTTCAAATAATCATATTAAACTCTGATTAATTGCCATTGGTTCAAATGTAATATATATATATATATATATATATATATATATATATATATATATATATATTTTTAGTTATAAAAAAATACGTATGTTTTTACATTTAACAAGATATATTTAACATCGTGTTAAACCAATCATGCCCTTCACTGTATAAAATATAAATTTTCTCCAATACATTCTGCAATGTTTGAATTGTATATTTGTTGTTTTAAGATAGCTGGATAAATAGGGTGAGAACAAATTTTCATTGTAAAGAGGAAATCAGAATTATAAGTGAAATATTTTAATAAACCCCATAAATTGAAAATTTTGGCCACTTGGACAAGACCTCAGTTGAGATATATCCCCTTCTCTTTTTCGAAGTTGTGTTATATTATACAACCATTTTACGACACGTGGTACACTACGACAAAGGAGATGGTTATTCCGGCTAAGATAACGTGCTAGTTTGTGCTCAGAAGACAGGCTGACAGGGTATGGTGCTTCGTCGTCTGATATAGATTTTTTTCTTTTCTTTTTTTCTGCTCAAGGCTGCACAGTAATTACTAAATTCAGTTTATAGACTGTTAAAGCATTACTTCTTTTTGATTTTTTTTTGGGTGGGGGGTCAATAAAGAATTACTAATTTAATAGGCTAAAAAATCATTAAAATTAAAATCGAGAAAAATGGGGCATGCTTTGTTACGTTTAAAGGGCCCCACATCACGTGACATCTAATCCCACTGGGTTTCATGATTACTTCATGTTTTACAAAGAGAGAGTAACCACAATCCACAAGGCTACCAAGCACCAATTTCCAAGGCTGGAGCGAGTAAACGGATCGAGACACCAACAATGAGTAGTGGATTCTACGGTTTCTACCTTCTACTAGCTGCGTAAGTAAAACGTAAGGGTAAATTCACGTGGCATTTAACTCACTGGGTTGCAATTAATACAAAAAGAAGAGTTTTTAGATTTTACTTAGCAATTTCATTGCTTAGACGAAAAGCCTCACAATTCACATGCTGTATCTTCCTTCATTCACTAGTCACTTCCAGCGGACGAGATTACTCTGTCTCTGTCTGCTCTGCTGTTCACATGTCTTGCCTAACTTAGAACCCTACTCTTTTACTTTGCAATTTGCATCAACATCATCCAACCACCAACCCGTAACCCTCCTAATCCTTTGTTTGGGGTCATGAATCATGATGGACCGACATCCAAATGATGCAATTGCAACCTGACCCCTAACAGTCTGCACTCGGGAGTCGGGGCTGAGAAAAAGAGAGAGTGTGTGTGAGAGGAAGACGGAACGGCCTATGGAGGTAGACCGTAGATGATACAATCGACTTGGAATCTGTTATCCACAAGTTGTATCCACAGCCACATTCATACAATCGACATGGAGATATTCTCAATGCGCAGTTGTCATGTCCCGTGAATAACAGATCCGAGCCCGATACAACGAGGGTGAGACTGAGATTCCCAAAATTTGACAAAATAAGATCTAATGAGATCTTTGAATTTATGACGAAAGTGACTCAATTGATATGGATGGAATGGATGGGGGATGGACAGTGGCAGCGCTGCATGCATAACCACTCTTCCCACTTCTAATCCTCTACGGTAACCGGAGAATACTTGACTAGAACTAGAAGACGTGGCGTATCATGATTAACCCAATATTTTTCCAACTCTTAGGTCACTAGCAAATACTATAGAAAGAGAGAGATAAAATCTTGAAGGCGGAGACGATACGATGCTTTGCAACTTGCGAGGGCACAAGCCCACCTGTTGTGACTTTGTGTTCATTAACTTCAGCCATGCGCGATGTAACCCCTCTTTCTCTGCCTAACTTTTCGGTCTTACCTGTAAAGAATTAAAGATAAATAAGTCTAGGGCCAGTAATGCATATTTGTCAGTGTTTGCGTGTTTGTTTTTTACATTGTATTCCATATACTCTTACATCAACAAATATTTACAACAAAAACAAAAGCAGTCTAAAAATCGACAGCCCATGTTAACCCGAGATATACAGTCTTCTCACAGTTGCCGCTGGTTGGTTTCAAAATGTGTGGGCTCCACGGGCTCCAACCAGAGTTACGAAATATGGCGATGGAGACTGTTGGAGAAGGGGACCCACTTTTGTTGGGAGGTACGGAGACAGGTACTCTGTCCGCTCCAAAAACAAACTCACGTCTCTACCTTTTATCCGACACGTGTCTTTGCAAATGGCTTTTTAATAAGTAGTGACACCTGTCCCTCCAGTGCCACGCAAGCCAGTGAAGAAGAATCGGGACATCGGGTCAACAGATTTGACGGCACGGTAAGTCACCGTTTGCTTCCTGGATCGGTGGGTCCGGAATCCGAGCCAAGCAAGGGCGTGGCCAGTGGCGAAATCCCCGTCTCTCTCTCTCTCTCTTTACTCTTGTCTCCCGTCTTTCCTTTCTCTACAAGAAAATGCAAGTTAATGAGAGTTTTAAGAGTAAGTAAAGTAATAACAAGACTTATCTCGTGTGGTTAACGCAGTAAGTAGCTTGATAATGAAGGCTTCGTTTCGTAAGTAATAGCTTCCATTGTTTATGTGGACGGAAATGCCCCTGTTCTGAACTTTATTCTAAGGTTAAAAAGGACATTTCAGGCATTCTAAAAGTGAGAATAAATTGAAGTAACGTGGTATTCCCTCATTCTCATTCCTCGTTCTCATTCTCTCTATCATTAGTGATAGGCTTAGGACAGCATTGAATAATGGGGATTTGTGAAAGAGTTTTATTAGAGTGAGTGAAGAAGGATGTTGCTTAACGTATTTGGCATGGTTCCTGGGCCTCGTGAATCGAGCTAAGTGTGTGCACGTGATGCCGGATGATGAGTATGGGCGAAGCCAATAAACACCCAAGCAAGCAAACAAACAAACACTTGTTTCAGCATTCAGCTACTTGTATGATCTATCTCCGTCCTCGATCGGTCATCGGTCAGATTAATGATTTTTTTTTTATTTCTTTTAATCGTAAAGTAAAGTACGGACCCTTACAAATTACAATGGTCTGGGTGGTGGTCAAACCGACGACGATGGGTCGACCCACAATCAACCCGACCGCCCACTAAATCCTAGCTACCAAGTTCAGTTCCACTTCCAGGCTCCAGCTCAGAGATTATGAAATAACTAAAATGACCCCGCCCTCTACGACTGTCAAGTGTCAGCACTCAACAGCTGCGCACCATCATGACACATTTCTGAAGTAGCTAGCAATAGACAGAGAGAGAGATGCAGAGAGAGTGGACAATCTTAGATGAGGGGCGATGACGGGGGCCAGGCCACATTCTGATAGAAGTTAGAAGATGAGGAAATGGACACAGGGTACCGCTTGTATGATTGGTTTGGTCGCCGAAACTCGAACCCCCCGTCAAAATAACATTCAAGGCAACAACGGAGCAGCAGGCAGCTGCGCAGCTGATGATGATCATCACTTTTGACCGTCCTTCCTTGAGAATGTCTGTTGTGATGATTGAGCAGCAGGCAGGGAGCATGTTAGGTGTTGGTTTTGGTTGATCGAACAGATTTAGAATTTAGGATTAATGTTAGAAACGCAGAGACGATCGAGAGAGACAGAGAGAAGCAGTAGAGAATGCATGATGAAGGCGAGGCAATCGATATTAACCCCCCTCACAAGTGACAACCATTCAACCAATGGTGTTATGTTTGGGAATTGGGATAATAATGCTATCCTTGGGATTAAGAGTCAAGAGGAGGCATTACTATTTCTTACCTTTTTAGGCTTCTATCCGATCAATTACGAGATTTTTCTTTTTGGGTTTCACTGGTCGACGCTGGTTTAGTAGTTAGTAGTTACGGTGATTTCCCTCCCTCCATCCTTGGATATTCTATACCACTACATACTTGCAATGGACGACATTTCGTGAAAGAAATCTCTTTGTCTGTCTCTCTTTTTCTGGGTCCCGTCTCTCTGAATGGAATATGGATGGACGTGTACTCTAGCAACAACTCTACAGCATTGAATGCCTGAGCGGAAGGTATCTTCAACGAAATTTCAGAAGAGAAAAAAAAGGAGGGGGGAATTAAGAAGAAGAGAGGGTATTCATGTCCATTGAGCATACGATTCATCATTCCTCGTCAATCTCACTGCGTGACAGAGCAAGCAAAGAAGCAGAAGCTTTTTGCCTCCCAGTCCAGCGACAAAGTCGTTTTGCCTTTACGTGCATGGTAAGTGAAGCTACCCAAACACAAACCAACAGGGGGGGAGCATGAGCTGATGAGCATCTCTGCTACTTACCCCATGTCAATCGATTGATCGATCCTCATCTTGATCCTATCAGTATTACGCTCACGCTTCACACTTCACAGCTACTGTAATTCCGATATGATCCCGTTTCCTTCAATTTTTTACGTACGTACGTCTCGTCTACAGCTAAATGTAACTTTACATACTGATGCAATAAGGACCACCACCACTGCATAAGCCAACTAGCCAACTCTTTACTCTGGACAGGAAAGAAAGTTGTTGATTCGGTGCTGGGCACGGACGTCCACTTCAACTGATCCACCGGTTTAGAATTTAGAAATTGGGGGACCATTTTTTAAATTATAGCTTTCATGGAGTTTACCAAATCTCTGATTCTCTTCTCTTAATTGCTCAAGCCAGAACTCAGAAAGGCTCAGGTTTTGGTTGGCTTCTTTACTGTAGTTAGCTAAATGGTGAAAACGGCAAACAAAAACTTATCAAAAGGCGGTGCGGTGGGCGGCTACTCAACGCTTTATTTTATGCTTTCTGTACAGGAATTAAACTTTGGGACAGGTGACCGTCAATGAAATGGCTCACCTCCACGCCAACGAGACATACGTACTACTTCACCCAACGTTTGTCGATATGCATCTTAGGGAGGTTCTTATCTTCAATAAATACTTGCAGAAAAGAAAGTGCATGCAATGAACGAAATAAATAGATAAACAAATATCATAAACTAATCCATCCAGATTCAGTCAAAACCACCGAATTACAGATTTGAGCGCCTTACATAACCATAGCATCTCCAAGAAATGCGCCGGCGCCCCATTTTAATTTGATGTTTCAGAAAAGGAGAGATTATTCAATTTCCGCTGAGAAATGGGCCGGCTAACAAACTTAACTGAACAACCCGAATCTTCCAATAACTGAAAGCTAATAAAACAGAGCTTTTGTGGAGGAAAGCTACGTTGTCTATCTATCAATTAAGCTCGGAACGAGTTCGTGAGTGTTGTCCTAGATGGACTCCTAGTGCTCGCTAGCAAAGTAGATGACAGAGAAGAATAATAAACCAAATTTTCTCAGAGTTTTAATCTCAAATAGTTGGTCTCACATGGTAATAGAACCTTTTCCTTCCGTTTATGCGTATACAATAGCGTGGTTGCATTATGGTGGCAACTAAAAATTTTACATGCAACATGTTGTATTATATATATCTTCTTTTATTGGTCAGAATTCAGAAAGTAGACAACGTGGCTAAACTTAAAAAGAAACAATAATAATAAAGTATAAATATATTATTTTAGTAATTAACAAGTGCTCAAATATCGACAAGAAGAAGAAGAAACGCAACAAAATTTGGTTGCGTGATCCATTCTCTCGTCATACAGAAGGATTTCCCAATTCCC